>NC_045437.1:142804726-143097870 GCF_002776525.5 Piliocolobus tephrosceles | reverse complement strand
AAAAAAAAAAAAATATATATATATATATATATATATATATATATATAGTAATCTTTCACTAGATTTGTAGAAGGTAAATATCAAAGGAAAAGCCACCTTTGAACTGAAAATGTATTATGTTTAATTGCCTCTATGTTCAGATAACCAAAATTAATTGTATCTATTCAAGCCTAAACCATGTTTCTGTTTCTTAATTTGTTAAGTAATTTCCTGGAATACTGTTTTATGTTTTAAAAACAGTATTCATCTAAAAAAAAACTTTCATTAAAAAAAGAGAAAGACTCAAGATTAATAAAGAGACTAAAAGTGAGAATCTCAGCCTATGCTAGGTTTCAGCATGGTCTTGGAGTCATACTCTGTCACTTCTTCACACAAAATAACGAGTTCTATTCATGGAGGTTTATTTGTTTGCTTGTTTCGTTTTGTTTTTTGTGTTTTTTTTGAGATAGAGTTTTGCTCTTGTTGCCTGGGCTGGAGTGCAATGGCGCAATCTTGGTTCACTGCAACCTCTGCCTCTCAGGTTCAAACGATTCTCCTGACTCAGCCTCCCAAGTATCTAGGATTAGAGGCATGCACCACCACGTCTGGTTAATTTTTTGTATGTAGCAGAGACAGGGTTTTACCATGTTGGCCAGGCTGGTCTCGAACCCCTGACCTCAGGTGATCCACCCACCTCGGCCTCCCAAAGTGCTGGGATTACAGGCATGAACCACCGCGCCCGGCCCTCATAGAGGCTTTGTTGTAGATAAACAACCATACAAGATGTGCATGTGCATGTGTGTGTGTGTGTATATATGTGTACAGTATATATACAGTATATATGTATATATGGTTAGCAAATCAGGAGGTTTCAGGGATCACATCCTTTCAAGTCTGCACAATGCCCAGCGCAGAGCCATGCACACGTGCCACTTCACTGATGGTGATGGCGGTGACAGGGATGCGATTGAGCACGCAGCCGAGGACAGAGCAGCGCCGAAAAAGCCTCCCCTTCCCCTGGCCCCTGTGCCACTCCTGAGAGCACCCCCTGCTGCTCCTGGATCTCTCATGATTTTCTCCTTTGCCCCGCTAGGGTGTTGTGCCCAACATACCTTTTCTAAAAGCTCCTGGTTTCTCTTAATGAAAAGTTGTTTATCTTCTACCCAGTGTGAATCCTGTTTGACAAAGAATATCGCGCAGTCAGCATTTCAGAGTGGCATGAAAGAGCCTGTGTCGTCAAACCACTTTGCCAGAGCTGCCTTCTACCCACCCTGTTTGTTTGCCTGCCAAAGACTGGTAAGTAGAACCCACCCCTGCCAGCTCCTTCAAAGACACTGGGGCCAAAGTTGCTGGGAAAATTTAACCCCCTTTTCATCATCACTCCCTATTTCTACCTTTTCCAGTTTGAATAATCCAGGACCAGCCTTCTGGGGACTCAGAAGTGACCACAAAGGCAAAAAGTGAAAAGGGTCAGAATGCACACAGGCTAGATACATATGGATGGAAAACATTAAAATGCAGAACCATAAATGTAGCATAGAGGCAAAGAACACAGCTGGAGGGGTGGGTCTTGGTCTTAGCAACTTAAGACAACTCTGGGCTATTTGTACAGGGTTCCTCTTCCTCTGGCATTCTTTCTCTTGCCCAACCTCATTCACTGTTGTGGCTGGGTTCATACTCTGGCCAGAAAAACACCAGGGACAGAAGTACAAGTTGAACATTCTAACGCAGTTTGAGAAAGATCACTGTGGAGAGCCAAGCTGTGTCCTGGGTGCGGCCCATGCACAGGTGAGCTAGAGAAAGGTCAGATTGAATTGTCTGCATCTGCAGAAGAGCTAGCAACCAAATGCCTACCTGCCCTTTCTGAGCCAGAGTCGCTTCCAGGTCTTCAATTTTTGCTTTATACCTTAGCACCTCTGCTTGAAGCTGTTCTTGAGCCTGGTGAAATAAAAATTCCACAACTCAGCAAGTAAAATGGTTATTCAGTATCTTTCTTGACTAGAACTCAACAAGTAAGAGAAAGAGAGAGAGGAAAAAAAGAAGAATTTTCTATGACAAAAGAATCTTTCTGATCTAAATTCTTTTTAAAACTCCCTGTAGCACTCTTTATTTTCAGGTTAATATTCACTCTTTAGCTTGGCATTCGAGAACTCCCATTATATTTCCAATATTTTCCTACTACTCACCAACCTAGAGTCAAACCCTTACCTGCTGACATAATTCTTGTTTCCTAAATATGCCTTGTAACTCTCCACTCTTCTCTTTATTTGAATGATCTCCCTTTCACAAAAGCCTTGTTCCATTTTGCTTCCCCAAATTCTTTCGATTCTTTTTTTTTTTTTTTTTGAGACAGAGTCTCACTCTGTTGCCCAGGCTGGAATGCAGTGGCATGATCTCAACTCACTGCAACCTCTGCTTCCCGGGTTCAAGCAATTCTCCTGCCTCAGCCTCCCAAGTAGCTGGGATTACAGGCACCTGCCACCACACCCAGCTAATTTTTGTATTTGTAGTAGAGATAGGATTTCACTGTGTTGGCCTGGCTGGTCTTGAACTCCTGACCTCAGAAGATCTGTCCGCCTCCACCTCCCAAAGTGCACCCGGCCTTTCCATTCTTTCAGAGCAAACTTTGTGCCTAAATTTAGTCCCCAAATCAATTTCTCTCTCTCTCTATATATATATATCATATTTTGTGTGTCTGTGTGTATAAGTAGTTTTGAATACTAATCTTGTATGGAGCAACCTTGTTGTCCTATGTGATTTAGCCTAGTAATTTGTTTCCTACCTGTAAACCCATTTTTATTGTTGTTGTTTTACAATATGGATAGGTTTTTTAGTACAAGGTTGAATAAAAACAGCAATGATAGCTATCTTTATTCACTGTGAGGAGAATAATTCTTTTGATTATTAAATATTACATTTACCTTTATCAGGCCCCCAAAATAATCAATTTTACTAAGATTTATTTTAACTGTGAATTGATGTTGACTGTAACCTATTTTTTCTTGGATCTAATTTTATCTTTTTTCAATGATGCTTTCATCTGTATTATTTTTTAATTTCCAGTCTCTTTAAATTTACTCTCTTGTTCTTTTTCTAACATCCTTGTTTCTTTTGGATGACTTTTCTCAGAATGGTAAGTTTTCCTGACTTTAATGGCCAGAGATAATGCTAAACCTTTATTTAGATAGAAGAATTAAGTGAAACAGGGAGGAATCTCCAAAAAATAAAAGGAGGAGTCTCCTTTTTTTGGGGGGGAATCTCCAAAAAATAAAAATAAAATAATATGCTATTATTTTAACTCCTCAATCCATGTTGGTAAGAACACTTAAACACAAATATTATAGCACTGGGGCATATACATGACAGGTACATTCCTTTGTAATGATTGCTTGCCTGTTCTAAATCTGTGTTTTTAAAAAACCTGCATATTTACTTATATATGTGTGTATGCATGCTACTGTTTAAAAATGCGTAACTGTTATATCTACCCTTTCCCACTGAAAAACAGTAGTTCTACAAAACTCCTCAGTGCATTGTAGACCCTCCAGAAAGAAAGTAGGATGAAATCACTCGGTGGTCATGCTCCCTTTTGGCTCAAGTAAATTTACCTAGGAGGCAATTATAGCCTGGTGATTATGACTGTGAAGTCACAAGGCTAGGAAATCTAGGTAAACCTAAGTAAATAATTTAACTTCGCTAAGCTACATTTAACTTCTACTAAGTTATTATTTCCTCTTCTGTAGAAAGAGGATAATAATCATATCTAGCTCCTAGGGTTGTTTTAGGATTAAATAGATAATGTGTGTCAAGTGTTCGGCACAATGCCTGGAACACAGCAAGCACTCAATAAATATTAAGAAATAGTATAGTACATGTCTATCTTTTCTTTTTGTTGGAATAGGCTCATGAGAGGCAGTTATGATATAAAGGAAAGAACATTTGACCCAGTAAGACTCAAGTTGTAATATCAGCTTTGCCATTTACTATTTGTGCGATTTTGGGCAATTCAATTAACCTCTCTGAGTATCAAATTTCTCTTTTATAAAATATCTGCCTTAGGGGGCTGTCCCAAGGGTCAAATGAGATATTGTCTGTGAAAATTCTGGTAAGCTGTCAAAAGTAAATGCTGTGCACTTATTAACGAAGAGAAGACACTGGCTCACTATAGGTTTCGAAAGATAAAAAAGTTCTTTTTCTAAGCAAGAAACTAAAAAATGGCTTAACAAATTCCAATATTGTCTAGCTTTGAAAATGTATGTTTTCAAACAGCAAGAACAAGAACTATGTACTCAACTATCTTTAAAAGAACAAAAGCATTGATCTAAGCTGGTTCTGATGTTTCTAGATTCAAGGTTTGTTGACATAAAAGCTATAACAATTCAAAAGCTGCAGACGAGAGAAAAGTACAGGGAGAGCTGTCCTATTGATATTTTTATGTCCAGGGTACTTTTATGCTGTGATTGCTGCACGCTAATTCAGTACACTGTCACAGATACACACTAACCTTGGCTTCTCGTTCAGCGTCAATGATGCCTCCCGTCTGCTCCTGCAGGAGGGCATATGCTCTTTGGAGGGCCTGATATTCTTTTGTTAATTGTCGAAATCTTAGTTCAGATTCTTCAGCTGCTAAACTCTTGAGGTTAAGAAAAAAGCCCCAAAAGAATTGTGTTATGTTCAAGTCGCGTGTTCAATGTGAAATATTAACATTTGCCCACTTTTTACAAGAAGTAAAATGTTGTTTAACAGTCTATTTGATTTTGTTTTTAGCTCTGAAGTGTATATATGGGCACAAATACTGTAATATTTTCAAGATGGACACTGCAGAAATATGTAAATATTTATTTTAGTAAAAGAAGCATTTAGCATTTGATAGATTTCTCATTGTTAATCATTTGGGCTTAGAATGCAGTCAATTTTGGATCCAAATAAGAAAAAATCATATCCAGATTTTGGACCTGAATTTGAGGAAATGATACCCTAGAATTTTACTCTTATTTCTTTTCAGTATGTTCATCTCCAACAACTTGTGTTTTTCCCCCGGATAAATCATAAAAGCTATTTTATTGCTTCACATCTTAAACTTCAGGACATAACATAATCAACACGGAATTTTGGGAAAAAACGCAGATTGGGGTGTTTCACTACCAAGATCCCAAATCAGGCGTTGCATGGTAGGGTCCCCAAATTTTCATTGTAACTGAGGCCTCTAGATCATTCTGATGAAGGTGGCCCACAGAGCACACTTCACTCAACAGTCTCTCAGACCACATCCAAAAGCCTGCTAAGGCCTCTTGGGTTCCTACCTTCCCTAGATAAAGAATTTTGGAAAGTAACTTTTATTTTGAAAGAAGTCTTCAATTAGACAGCTGAACTGGAGAGAAATTTCTAAAAGGTTTACCTGCTATAATTGAAGCTATTTTTCAAGAGATAACAAAGTACGGCCTCAAAATTGGTTACTGTTATGGGACCACTTTGTGCTGTTTATATAAAGGAGATGAAAAGTGAAATGCTTTCTCTCCCCCTTAAATAAAATATTTGGTGACAATATCACCCAAGGCTAGAGAAGTAGAAATGCTTACTTCATCCAAGTCATCATCAGGAGTAGCTGGTGTTCTGTCTGTTCTAAATGAGGCCATGGATGATGTCTCTGAATCCATAGAATCCTCATCATAGCCAATAAAAGGGTCTAAAACAGGCCTCTACATGGAGGGAAAATACATATTTACTGACACAGCTAACAGTAGGGAAAGTTGAATGTTAAAATACTGTCAACTGGCATATATGTAAGTGAATATAGAAGACATGGATCCTGTATGCTTCTTTGTTGAAATAAAAACATTAGGCACGAGCCCAATAGTTCCAATAAGTGTTTCTCCCATATTATTTCACTTCTGACATCTTAAGAAAATTCATTAATATTTAGCTTTTTTCATAGAAACACTGAAGCCTCTTCTATATTACATTTTATATCATGATGAGCGAATGTGGTTTACTCTTTCCTGTATTTAAACTATGACCAAAGGACTTTGAAAACTCAGGTATCTATGTGATAGAGATGATCAAATCTTAAGTCTTGTCATCCAAGTCCACATTAAAAACAAACAGTATACTTGGTAAAAAATCAAAATTAAAAATCAAATAGACAAACTGAATAACAAAACTTTGTGGATTATAAGAGGCTATAGAGATACTGGTGGATTGGGAGCATTGTTATCAATAATATTGTCTGAATGAATAATAAAAATATATTAATTGTCATAAACTGGGCATCAGACTCTCATACTATTCAGTAGGAGACATCAAAATCATGTACATTTCTTGAATGTGACTCTCCAACTCGTCAGGTAATCCTTTCTACATCAAACCTAGGGGCATCTCCATTTACAGAAAGTCATATTAAAGCAAACCCTTTCAGGTTAAAATTTACAACAGAATCATTTTTAGACTTCGAAGAAATGTCAACAGAAAAGATTTTCTTCCAGCAAATAAAGCCCATGGTTTGCTGCGACAGTTCGGGAACACCTGGCTCATCACAGCCTTGCTGGAAGATGCCATGCCAAGCCTCATCTCTCTGGCTGCTTGTGGCAAATGCCTGATAACTTCGAGTTCTTATTACCTTAATTGGCTTGGAACTTCTTCTATGCTTTCTTCTACGGATGAGCTTTTCTCGGTCCTGGAAAACAGTTGAAATATTTTTCAGATCCAGAATTGGTAGATGTTTCTTTATAGTTTTTTGCAAAGATAGCGTGTTTTTACCCATAAGGCGTTAAATTTGGAATAGAATAAGACTTTGTGTTTTAAATTTTGGCAACTTTTGGGATTGATACTTAAATATATTCAAAATAAGAATCTTCTACAACTATTCTTGATGATTTATGTGGAACAAGGAGCCTCATGATCAGAAAGTGTACTGTGTTCCTAATCAGAATTCTTTGTTTTATACTTGAACATCAAGTAGCTATGAAAATAGTTACTTATCATGTACTTATCATGTACATTTCTTGAATATGACTCTCCAACTTGTCAGGTAATCCTTTCTACATCAAACCTAGGGGCATCTCCATTTAGAGAAAGTCATATTAAAGCAAACTCTTTCAGGTTAAAATTTACAACAGAATCATTTTTAGACTTCGAAGGAATGTACAGTACTGTACATTTAGTACTTTAGTACAGTACTTTAGTTCTGTACTTTAGTCCTCCTAGATCCAAAATTACTTTAAATTTGTGTTAAATATATAATTTCACAATAAAGTAAAATTGTATTCTTTTCATTTATTCATTTGAAATGCATAGAAAGCTGTCTTTGGCCTATTTTTGGATCCTTGTTCTCACCTGCAGTCCCTGAAAATAGGACAGGGAACAGAGTCGCTAGTGGGTTGGATTCATTTAGTGTTTCTGTTTCATTTTCAGTTTTTAAAAAATTTTCTGGGAATCTCAAAGAATGCCTAGAAATATTGATCAATTTCATGATTTATTGTTGCTGTGAATGGAGATATCATGGGAATCTGGGGTTTATTCACTAAGCACTCCATGTGTTTACTGTAAAAATTTAAACTAGATAGAATGTCTTTTGGAAAGTCTGATGAGTATTCCTAAATGGCCCAAAATTCTATTAAAAAAATGTACAGCTTAATCTCAGGATACTCAAAGCCAGTCAAATTCCTGGGCTCATGAATCTGTAAAATTTATGAGTTATTAGGATGTGAAAATGAAATGAGGAAAACAGGGAGACCACGCTTAATAAGTAATCTGGTTTAAGCCAGATGTGTTCAGGCTTTTTAATTTTTTCACCTTTGCAGCCTCTATATATGAGACTTTTACAATTTACATATTATTGTGACAGTTAATATTGAGTGTCAATTTGATTGGATTGAAGGATACAAAGTATTGTTCCTGGGTGTGTCTATGTGGGTGTTGCCAAAGGAGGTTAACATTTGAGTCAGTGGACTAGGAAAGGTAGACTCACCCTCAATCTGGGTGGGCACAATCTAATCAGCTGCCATCACAGCCAGAATAAAAGCAGGCAGAAGCACGTGAAAAGACTAGACTGGTTTAGTCTCCCAGCCTACATCTTTCTCCTGATTCTTCCTGCCCTGGAACATTAGACTCCAAGTTCCTCAGCTTTGGGACTTGGACTGGCTTCCTTGCTCCTCAGCTTGCAGATGACCTATCGTGGGACCTCACCTTGCGATCGTGTGTGCCAATACTCCTTAATAAACTCCCCATTATATAGACATCTATCCTATTAGTTCTGTCCCTCTAGAGAACCCTAATACAATTATATATTTAAATTACCCTCCTAATCTAGTGTATTCATTATAACATATAGTCAACATAGAAATTTTTAAAAGGATGAATCAGAAGTAATTATAAACAGAAGCTATAACCTTTCTTTCTCTCAGTGGCAGTGAATCGCTTTTCTCACCCCACTCTGGAGACTATTGCCTAACTCCTTCCTTGCTATTCAAGTCTTTAGATCTAGACTTGGTCCTGAAGTGAGAGCAACCAATGATGTCATTCACAGAACAAACATGGAGAGGCAAAGAAGAAAACCCAAAGGCATCAAGAGGTCTCAGTGCATCCTTACTAGTAACACATAACTCAGTCAAACTCTGACGGAAGTAATAACTGCTCTACCCACTCAGCAGGTGCTGAAGTAATGATCAGAAAATCTGGGCTGAAATTTTAGCTCTGTTATGTAATTATTTTGTTGCTGTTTATCCAATAAATATTTCTTAAACTGTAACTATGTGCTAGATACTGAATTGAGACCTGGGAAACAAGATGTAAATGTGATGTTGTTAGCATAGACAACATATTAAATCTCTGAGCCTCAGGATCCTGCTACTGGAAGGCAATTACAAGACACACCCAACGTACCTACAAACTTATACAACAATGCATTTAAAAGTTCTTTTAATGTGTTTTGCTGTTATTATTTGTGCTACCAAAGTAGTTAACGAAGGATTATAATGTAAAAGGTGTAAAGCAGTTGAACAATATAAAATATTGGAATACGGGCTCTAGAACAAAATTACATATTGAACATATGAACTTGGGCCTCTGGGGTTAATCTAAAATTAACCGCTTTCAGTGTACATTTTGTTGGCTACTTGTCCTTGGGAACAACTTAGGGTTTACAGATTGATTGACACGTACCCTTGTGAGCTCATCAATTATGTTCTGTTGCTCAATGACCTGAAGTTTTAGAAACTCTGTTTCTTGTTCTTCATTAGCTTGGTCGAGGTCGTTCAGAGATTTTAATTTCTTCAGGGGTGGATGGGATGTTATTTTTTCTCTCTGGATAGGAAAAGAAGAAAGTACAGGTGGAGACGTTAAAAACCTCCAACTTTGGTTGTTAACATAAAATATCTGTAGAAAGTTTATGAGGCTCCAGCTAAATTTGGAAATTGCCCAGCCTGAATACACACACACCAACTAAATCCTCAAGCACATTTTATCTGCAATAATAAGTCATTATCATTGGGGATTATCTGAAGATCTCTATAGATGTATTGAAAGTCTATTAAGGAGTACATTAGCATTTCACTTGTCCATATATAACACAAGTAATGGTATCTATTTCCCAACTATCATGCACGATCTTAGAAGACAAGTGTGCCTGGGGTATAGGTCTGTAAATAGCATGTTAGTGAAGTCGTGGAAGGTTTCTGTGGCTAAGTTATGTCAAAGCTTTCCTTATCCATTTCCGAGCTTTTGGAAGGCGTGCAAATTCCTGGAAGCACTCCTACAGTTTTGCAAATATAGAAACCTCATAAAACTCAGAGCCAGCAACCTTCTCTTGCTTTCTTCGTTAAGGCTTCCTTGCTTACATAAGGAAAAATCCAAATAGCATTGCATTTTTAAAATAAACTGAGAAATGGCAATAAGTCAGGTTATTAGGGTAATATAATCAAGGGAGCTGCAGTTTTGCAGAGTCTGTGATACACACCATTTCTGAATTTTCCTTGGTAACGGCTTTTAGTTTTTCTTCCATGCGCTGCAAGGACACCATCAGTTCATCGTTTCTCTTGGTGAGGCACTTGTTCCTTTCCAGGAGAGGTTTACATTGCTTTTCGGTTTCCCGCACGCGTTTTAACTGGGAAGAAATAAGTGAAGATTTGTGTCTTGTGTTTGGGGGACATGGGGGCAGGGGAGTAAAGGGGTGGGAGTGAAAGCACCTCTGCAGCCAGTGTTGTCTGCTTCACTATGTGGCTCAGGACTGACCACTGACATTTCAATCCTTCAACAGACTGATTGCTTTCTTTTCAGTTTTCTCTAATGGCTTTTCATCACAGCCTCATGACCTCCTATCAATCCACTGTCTTAAGGAAAGTACTGAAGAGACTGGTTTTGGAAATGCTCAGGAGGACCTGCTCTCCTTATTTTCTTTTGCTGTCCTCACCTGTTACTCTACCGTGCTCAGCTGCAATCCCTGCACCTGGAATGACCTCCATTCGCTCAGAGATAAAGGAGCTCACCCAGACCACACGGTCACTAAGTAATGCGACCAGGACCTGAATCCAAGCCTGGTCATCGCCAAAGGTCGTTCTTTCAGAGACCTTGTGGAAATCTCCTGACTCGCACTACGGTTGTTAGTTTAAAATAAATTTTATTGAGGAAAAAACCACACGTAAGTTTGAAACTGTATGGATGTTTGTGTAAGGATATCGAATTCTCCCCAAGCTTAGTAAAGTATGATTGTATTGTTATCCACCCACAATTAAGAGTGAGCATATGCTCATTTGCTTGGTCTAAAGCAGGGTTTCTCAGTCTTAGCATCCGTGACATTTTGAGCCAGATGTTTTTTTTCGATGTGAGGTGTCCTGTGCATTGGAGGATGTGTAGCAGCATCCCTGGCCTCTGCTTGCTAGATGCCAGTAACACTCTGCTAATTGTGACTGTCAAAAACATCAGATATTGTCAAGATCGCCTGTAGTTGGGAACCACTGATCTAAGTTTACGAAAATTGTCTTGAGGGGATTGTTAATAGTCCTCCCCTTTACTCTTAAAACTATCCTTTTTGTATATTTCATGATTATCCTATACATAATAGATTTTCATTTTCAGCTTCTCATGATTAGCTTATTCTTTTCTTACTAATGATTCTGAATGTGAATATGTATTGGGAGAAGAGCAAGGAAAAAGGAGGGCTGTATCAGAAATATTTGAGAAGACTTTTAAAAGTACTCACTCCGTTCTTGAGCGTCTAAGATTTTGGGAAGTGCTGAGGTAGAAGATTTAGCTAATTATGAATATTTGTAAAATCTCATCTTGTGATTCTTATGCAGCACTTCCACAAATCCATCTCAATCTCAATTTAAGAACTCCATTTCATATTAAATGCCAAAACTGGATTCATTTTTATAAATAATCTGACTTAGTCCTGAAGCATTAATGCCTTAGTCCTTAGTGCCTGAAGCATTAATATTAAATATTGTATACATATAAGGAAAATAAGTTATTCTACTAGGTTCACTTTTTTAACCTGTCTCTTCTGAAGGCCAATTATGTGAGTTTTAAATATTTACATGTACTTATTAATAGTATTCATAGAAATTCAGATATGCACACAGAAAATATCTATAATTCTATCACATCATACATCAATAACCATAGTTCCACAATACCAAACAGAATGTTCCTTTTAAGATACACCTTAACTAAAACAGAAAGATTGAAAAACAGTGTGTGCTTGTGTGTTTATATATGTATGTGTAAATATGTATGTATATATGTATGTTTATATAGTCATAAATACATATATACACACACACATGTATATTCATGCTAACACTAAAACAAAAATCTGATGCAGTTCAACTAATAACAATGACTTTAAGCCAAGAAGTATTACCAGAGGGAAAAAAATACATAATGATTAAAGGGTCAATATACACAAAAAATATAATAAATATTAATTTATATTCACCTAGTAACCTAATTTTTAATTTATTATATATTATAAATATGTATTATTGTTCTACATATATAAAGTAAAACTGAAAGAACTCAGGAGGATATAGACAAATCTATTGGGAAAACAAGCAGACAAAAATATCAGTAAGAACTGAGACAATTTTAAACAAGATTATTAACAAACTTCAATCAAACTGCAACTGATAATTACAGAGTATGCCTCCTTTTCATGTAAACATGTAACATTTCTAAAATTGACTATATGCTGAGGTCATAAAGCAAATCTCAAAAAATTTTGAAGGAATGAAATATACAAAGTACATTCTCTGACTGTAGTAGAATTAAGGTGGAAATTGATACCAGAGAGATAACTAAAAAATCTCTAAATGTTTTGAAAGTAAGCCATATGCTTTTGGTGACCCATATGTCAAAGGTAACATTACATGACATTAGAAAAATTTTTGAATGAAATAACAATATACTAAATGAAAGCAAGGCTTAGAGGGTCAATTACAGCCTAAAATGCATGTATTTGAAAAAAAGGAAAGGCTGAAAATAACTTTTATATGAATAACTCTATTAAAAACAAAAATGTAAGCCATAGAACAAGATATTTTAAATGCAAATGTACCACAAATGATGATAAAAAAAATCCTAATAGTAACTAAAACAGTAAAGGCAGCATAACAAAAAATGAGCAAAAGGCTAAGGGCAAATTGCATATGAAAGGCTAGTAAATATTTGAAAATTTACCCTACCTTCTTAATAATGAGGAAAATTAAAACCATAATATAAGGTATAAGAGTATGCCCTACATCCACCAACATGACTAACAATTATCTTTGTATGTTGGCAAAGATATGGAGAAACCACCACTTTCATTCATTATTGGTGGGAGTTGTGACAATTTACTGTTTGGTAGTAACTATTGATGCTGACTACATCCATACTCTAACATCCAGTAATTCTACTCCTCTGTATATTCCACCAGAAATGGGCCTATTTTTTCACAAACGACATGTAGAAGCACTATTCTTCTCAAAACAGCTCAGAAGTTTTAAGAAACAACATACATGTCCATTAATAATAACGGGGATAAGTATATTGTGATATATTATTTGAATGCTATAGAGAAATGAAAATGAATGAATTCTCCACGTAACATAATGGATAAATCTCACAAAGCTGAATAAAAGAAGCAGAAGAAGTCAGACAAAAAGGAGAAAAGATTGTATAATTTCTTTTTTTTTTTTTTTTTTTTTTTTTGAGACGGAGTCTCGCTCTGTCGCCCAGGCTGGAGTGCAGTGGCCGGATCTCAGCTCACTGCAAGCTCCGCCTCCTGGGTTCACGCCATTCTCCTGCCTCAGCCTCCCCAGTAGCTGGGACTACAGGCGCCCGCCAACACGCCCAGCTAATTTTTTGTATTTTAGTAGAGACGGGGTTTCACCGTGTTAGCCAGGATGGTCTCGATCTCCTGACCTTGTGATCCGCCCGTCTCGGCCTCCCAAAGTGCTGGGATTACAGGCTTGAGCCACCGCGCCCGGCCTTGTATAATTTCATTTACAGAAAAATTTTAAATGGTGATAGACATCTATGGTGATTGAAGTCAGAATAGTGGTTAAGTTTAATAGGATGCTGATTGGGAGGGGTCACAAGAAGTGGGGGTGTGAGATGCTGGTCTTCTTCCATTTATTCATCTGGATGGTGATTTTTTGAGTGTGCCACTTTGTGAATATCTATTGAATGGTATCTTTATTATTTGTACACTTCACTATGGTACATACCTATAACATAGTACGCAATTCTGTAACATAATGCTTAACAACCACAACAATAAAAAATTTTTAGTATATCTCACCAGTTCATTTCGTTCATCTCCAAGCAAGGTATTCCTGTCTTCTAATTTTCTTATAGTGGCATTCAATTCAGCTATTCTCTTTTGATTTCTTCGCAAATCCTACAAAGAAAAATTAAAATGGGGATTTCTTCAACAACACTTTTCACAAAGTTTGGGAATATCACTTATTATTCATAAAAGTAATACACTCAGTTCTCTTATCTGGCTCCTGAGGAGAGAATAAGATATTCTCTTATCCAAAGAGTAAATATTTACCCTTTTATAACTCTCAATATTCACCACTTGGGTTGACTACCACGCCAGGTTGTAATTGCAAATGAATTCCATGTGGCAGATACTCCCTGGAGCCAGGACTCAGCAGGGAGAGTGTAGAGGGTTGGATCAACTTATCAGAGCTGTGTCCTATGAGACCAAGGTCATGCTGTGATTACATAAGGTTAAAAGGGCATCCCTTGTGTCATAGCCACACATTGCTTCCCACAGCTTAGATAGCTGTCTTGCTATTACCATTAGCCACAGAGGGGAGAGATTAAGAGGTAGAGATGAATATTGTCAATTTCTTCATACTCCTGAAGAAAAAGGTCAAAGTGAGAAAATGGTGTATTACCTTCATGTATAAAGGGCAATAGTTTATAGGATAGACCTCGCTAGTATATTCTGCCCAATGCAACTGGCTTCTCCACTGGCAGAATGGCTATGAATTACCTTACACAGGGCACTCATGGCTTAATTTCATGTTTTAGAATTATATAGGACTCTTATTATCATATGCTAACAATTATATGATCATCTTACATTTTGATGATGTGTACTGTTGACAAAGTAGTTTCGAACACGTTATATTCCTACATTCATAATACCCTAAAGGATTCAGCAGAACAGGTAAGATTCAGGTAGGTAATAACTCCTTTAAGGTCTTGTGGCTAATGTCAAAAGATCATTAACTAATATGTATTAAGTGCTATGTGCCAGACACCATGCTCAACATTTTACATATTATCTCTTCTAATCTTTAGACCAGCCTTATGAGGTACTACGATAGCTTCTATTTTGCAGATGAGGAAACTGAATGGTGAAGTGGTTTGCCTAAGGACACAGAGTAAATGGCAGATTTGGGATTTGAACCAAAGAGTCTGACTCTAGAGCCCATTCTCTTGACAATTATTCTATATTGTGGGTACCTGTTAGCATCAGAACTAAAACTTACAGAAACTGCTAAATCCTACATAAGTACTCTTTCCACCATTTACTAAGATTATATACATATATATGTGTATATATATATACTTATTCTGAATATCAATTCATAAATTATTCATTACTTGGTTCTAAGTAGTACTTTGGAACCCCCCTTTGTTCCTAAATAATACATTTCCATCATTATAGCAGCTAAATAATTGGAAAGGTATAAGACATACATAGCCAACTGCATGTAAGCCCATTTCTATTGCTGCACTTCTGAAAATAATTTCTCATATAAAATGATGAAAACCCATGGAAATAAGTGGTAAGTTCTATCAGACAATAGGTCTTCAGATGAAGATTATAAATGGTTTTGTCTTTTATGCAGTTATACATTTTGACCCCTGTAAATGACAATCATCTTTATCAATTTCCAACCCAATTGTTCACAAAAGGGAAAATTACCAGTGTAGGCAAGAGGCAAAATATTTTCATCTAATTTATGTTTCTCATAATAGACTTAAGTTTGGATAGGTATTCCCTGGCTAGAAAAATTCTAGGAAGGATTTAAAGAAATATGTCTCATGTGATCTGCTAATGTACTGCAGACCATTTAGTCGTCTATGAGTTTAGAAAACCCTGTTCCCAAGATACTAGCTGATTTTATAGTAGGAGGTAGATTGATTTCTTTGTAGTAAACAAGAAAAGAGCTTAAGTAAAAGGTAAAACTTGGGAGCTAAATAAAAGATGACTTATGTGTTCTTAACTTCAAGTAGAAAGGACTTACAGGACTGCTGCAGTGTTCGGAACCATCACCTGCCCTTCCTGGAATTTCTCGTTTTGGGCTGCTCATGTTGCACTCAGCCTCCTTGACCAGAAACAGTTGTTCGTCCAAAGCCTCCTTCTGAAGTTGAAGTTTCTGTACATAGCCTGTCTGGGTCTCCAGTTCCTTTTCCAGGGAAAAGATAATCCTGTCCTTGGCTTTTATTTCATCCATCTGAATTAAATGAGACCCAGGACATTTTATTTAACAATGCTGTAAAGAAATACATTTTTACAATGGTATGAGTTTAACTTTTTTCATCTGATTGATACAGAAAAAAATCATGGATATGACAAGTGTATTGGTTTCATGAGTAAGATGAGGCAACACTGTGTAGTGAAGAAGTATCCTGGGTTAACCAGGTGTCAAGGAGAGTAACTTTTTTCTCTCTAGTAAATATTGTGAAGATGTTTTGATTCAATATATTGTTTGAAATAGTCTGGGTTAATTAGATATGCAAAGGAAAGTCTAACTTTAAAATGGCCATTAATTTTAATAAAGATGAACACTAAATATTCCATATAACGTTTCCTAGGACATTTTTTGACGTCACTTCTTCTTTAGGCAAATGGGTATTCAAATTCAATCAAAAATAGCTATTGCTGCTGTTAATAGCTTGTCATTTGTAACTGAAGAAACTTCAGACTTCCCAGTGGCCTAGTCATTTTCCAAGACTAACATGCTTGCATTCAGGTGATGGATTTGGAGGGAGGTCCTTCCACGGTTCATGTGTTGTATCTCTTTATATTCTCACTTGTATTTCAGAGCAGCCAGTTCTTAGCAACCATTTTACCATTACTATGAGAAAATCATGGTTGGGATTAACAGGAATAGAAAATATCTGGCAATATTAACCACTATTTTCCCTCCTGGGATATATTTATTGATCCCAATATGCATTTCTGCTAAGCCTGGGCATGGCCTCAGAAGGATTTCTCTACTAAAGGCTATAGGTATTCAATACCAATTGATTTGAGTTCTCTTGGAATGAAACCTTTTTGCCATCCTAGGATGAGAGCTAATGAAGTGAATGTCTATAAACAATTTTTAAAGAGAGCATAGCCATTGGGTGAAACCTTTCTTCTCATTTCACTATATTCTGTGTGTACATTCAAAATGGAGATAAGGAAAAGACATTTAATACAAACAACATTATGCTGTTTTGCTTTTTCTGAAAGTGTCTCCTTATGCAAAACAAATAATTTTGTATAAATTTTTCTTTGCTGTGTGCTCTTAGGCCACAAAATGTATTTGTAATAGAAATGGTGTTACAGTCACGTATTTTCCACATTTAAATATCTGTGAGCTATTGCCTTCGAGTCACATGCTTAAATTTTAGGTCAATTTTGAAAGAACTTTGGGCTAAATTCCGCATGATACTGTAATATCATCTGATAACTGGGTAAGAATTCAACAGGGAATAATAGCATTATTATTATTATTGTTAACTGGGAATAATAGCATTGTCTTTGGTTTCTGTCTCCTTGTAGAAGACTTGAGACCAGTGTTTTTCTTTTCTTTTTTTTTTTTTTTGAGACGGAGTCTCGCTCTGTCGCCCAGGCTGGAGTGCAGTGGCGCGATCTCGGCTCACTGCAAGCTCCACCTCCCGGGTTCCCGCCATTCTCTTGCCTCAGCCTCCCGAGTAGCTGGGACTACAGGCGCCCGCCATCTCGCCCTGCTAGTTTTTTGTATTTTTTAGTAGAGACAGGGTTTCACCGTGTAGACCAGGATGGTTTCCATCTCCTGACCTCGTGATCCACCCGTCTCGGCCTCCCAAAGTGCTGGGATTACAGGCTTGAGCCACCGCGCCCAGCCGAGACCAGTGTTTTTCTTAACTGAGAAGCGTGTTCATTTGTCAGACTTGTCATCTGGAGCATTACTTTTATTTGCAGGTTAACATAGCTCTAGTTACTTTTTATGAGTTAACATAGCTCTAGTTGATTTTTATGTACTCACCTTGCTAAACTTGTTGAGAAATCATTCCATTACTGCCCACATTCAGCCTCATCATCACCATCATCATAGCTGAAATTTATTGATCTTTCACTGTATTCAGGGTACTATACTCAGAGCTTAATATACCTTATTTTATAACAATCCTATTCAGTAGGTTCAGTCGTCATCATTTTACAGGTGATGAGTGAGGACCTGAAAGCTTAAAAACTTGGTCATAGTCATATGGCTAGTAAGTTGTGAAGCCTTACTTTTAATGGAATCATCTAACCATAGAGCCCATTCTGTTAGGTACTATGCTGTACTGGCTTTAAGATTATTCATATACTTTAAGCATTTCCCAAAATGGTTTCCTGTGGGATATATATTAATTAGTATTGAGAAAGCGTTATTGCATAGTGGTTATGAGCATGGACTCTGATCTCAAAATACTGAAAATCAACCAAAGCCCAACTTACATGGGAAAGGGAATACACCAGAATTCTCTGTGGAAATAATTCTAGACAGGACAACTGCCATTTCTCTCCCTTCCAGTTCCAAAAATGGAGCTTGGGGTAGAGGTACCCACAGAGCAAAAAGAAGGAAAAAATGAAGATGAGTATATCTGTGTTATCGAAAAAGTTTCCTATGTTATTCTGTGTTCATGCAGTTTGTGAACTACTCATCAGGTGGCTCAAATTTTACTTTTTTTAATTTTAATTTTACTTTAAGTTCTGGGATACATGTACAGAATGTACAGGTTTGTTACATAGGTATATATGTGCCATCGTGCCTTGCTGTACCTATCAACCGGTCCTCTAGGTTTTAAGCCCTGCATACATTAGGTATTTGTCCTAATGCTCGCCCTCCCCTTCCCCCCACCACCTGACAGGCCCCCGTGTGTGTTGTTCCCCTCCCCGTGTCCATGTGTTCCAACTGTTCAACTCCCACTTACAAGCGAGAACATGCAATATTTGGTTTTCTGTTCCTGTGTTAGTTTGCTGACTAGCTTCCAGCTTCATTCATGTCCCTGCAAAGGACATGAACTCATTCTTTTTTTTATGGCTACATAGTATTCCATGGTATATATGTACCACATTTTCTTTATTCAGTCTATATCACTGATGGGCATTTGGGTTGGTTCCATGTCTTTGCTATTGTAAATAATGCTGCAATAAACATACATATACATGTGTCTTTTAGTAGAATGAGTTATATTCCTTTGGATGTATACCCAGTAATGGGATTGCTGGGTCAAAAGTTATTTCTGATTGTAGATCCCCGAGGAATCACCACTCTGTCCTCAACAATGGCTGAACCAATCTACATTCCCATCAACAGTGCAAAAAGTGTTCCTCTTTCTCCACAGCCTCACCAGCATCTACTGTTTCTTGACTTTTTAATAATTGCCATTCTGACTGGTGTTGGATGGTATCTAATTGTGGTTTTGATTTGCATTTCTCAAATAATCAGAGATGATGAGCTTTTCGTTTGTTTGTTTCTTGGCTACATAAATGTCTTATTTTGAGAAGTGTCTGTTCATACACTTTGCCCACTTTTTGGTGGGGTTGTTTGCTTTTTCTTGTAAATTTGTTTAAGTTCCTTATAGATTCTGGATATTAGACCTTTGTCAGAAGGGTAGATTGCAAAATGTTCTCCCATTCTATAGGCTGTCTGTTCACTCTGATGCAAGTCTCTTTTGCTGTGCAGAAGCTCTTTAGTTTAAATAGATCCTATTTGTCAATTTTGCCAATTGTTGCAATTACTTTTGGTGTTTTCATCATGAAGTCTTTGCCCATGCCTATGTCCTGAATGGTACTGCCTAGGTTTACTTTTAAGGTTTGTATGGTTTGGGGTTTTACATTTAAGTCTTTAAGCCATCTTGAGTTGATTTTTGTATAAGGTGTAATGAAGGGGTCCAGTTTCAGTTTTCTGCATATGTCTAGCCAGTTTTCCCATCACCATGTATTAAGTAGGGAATCCTTTCCTCACTGCTTGTTTTTGTCAGGTTTGTCGAAGATCAGGTGGTTGTAGATGTGTGGTGTTATTTCTGAGGCCTCTCTTCTGTTCCATTGGTCTATATATCTGTTTTGGTACCAGTACTATCTTGTTTTAGTTACTGTAGCCTTGTAGTAGAGTTTGAAGTCAGGTAGTGTGATGCCTCCAGCTCTGTTCTTTTTACTTATGATTGTCTTGGCTATACAGGCTCTTTTTGGTTCCCTATCAAATTTAAAGTAGTTTTTTTTTTTTTTTTTTTTTTAATTCTGTGAAGAGTGTCAATGGTAGTTTGATGGGAATAGTGTTGATCTATACGTTACTTTGGGCACTATGGACATTTTCATGATGATGATTCTTCCTATCCATGAGGATGGAATGTTTTTCCACTTGTTTGTGTCCTCTCTTATTTCCTTGAGCAATGGTTTGTGGTTCTCCTTGAAGAGGTCCTTCATGTCCGTTGTAAGCTGTATTCCTAGGTATTTTATTCTCTTTGTAGCAACTGTGAATGGGAGTTTATTCAGGATTCGGCTCTCTGCTTGTCTATTGTTGGCGTATAGGAATGTTTGTGATTTTTGCACACTGATTTTTGTATACTGAGACTTTGCTGAAGTTGCTTATCAGCTTAAGGAGTTTTGGGCTGAGATGATGGGGATTTCTAAATATAGAATCACGTCATCTGCAAACAGAGATAATTTGACTTCTTCTCTTCCTATTTGAATATGCTTGATTTCTTTCTCTTGCCTGATTACCCTGGTCAGAACTTCCAATACTATGTTGACTAGGAGTGGTGAGAGAGGGTATCCTTGTCTTGTGCTGGTTTTCAAAGGGAATGTTTCCAGCTTTTGTCCATTCAGTATGATATTGGCTATGGGTTTGTCATAAATAGCTCTTATTATTTTGAGGTTTGTTCCATCAGTATTTAGTTTATTGAGAATTTTTAACATGAAGGGATGTCAAATTTTATTGAAGGCCTTTTCTGCATCTATTGAGATAATCATGTAATTTTAGTCAGTGGTTTACATTTATTGGATGGATTACATTTATTGATTTGCATATGTTGAACCAGGCTTGCATCCCAGGGATGAAGCTGACTTGATCATGGTGGATAAGCTTTTTGATGTGCTGCTGGATTTGGTTTGTCAGTATTTTACTGAGAATTTTCACATCGATGTTCATCAGGGATATTGGCCTGAAATTTTCTTTATTTGTTGTCTCTGCTAGGTTTTGGTATCAGGATGATGCTGGCCCCATAAAATGAGTTAGGGAGGAGTCCCTCCTTTTAAATTGTTTGGAATAGTTTCAGAAGGAATGGTACCAGCTCTTCCTTGTACCTCTGGTAAAATTCGGCTATGAATCTGTCTGGTCCTGGGCTTTTTTTGGTTGGTAGGCTATTAATTACTGCCTCTATTTCAGAGCTTGTTATTGGTCTATTCAGGGATTCGACTTCTTCCTGGTTTAGTCTTGGGAGGGTGTATGTGTCCAGGAATTTATCCATTTCTTCTAGATTTTCTAGTTTACTTGTGTAGAGGCGTTCATAGTATTCTCTGATGGTAGTTTGTACTTCTATGGGGTTAGTGGTGATAGCTCCTTTATAATTTTTTATTGTGTCTATTTGGCATGTTCTTTTCTTCTTTATTAGTCTAGTTAGTGGTCTGTTTTGTTAATTTTTCCAAAAAACCAGCTCCTGGATTCATTGATTTTTTCCAAGGGTGTTTTTTGTGTCTTTATCTCCTTCAGTTCTGCTCTGATCTTAGTTATTTCTTGTCTTCTGCTAGCTTTTGTATTTGTTTGCCCTTTCTTCTCTAGTTCTTTTAATTGTGATGTTAGGGTGTTGATTTTAGATCCTTCCATCTTTCTAATGTGGGCATTTAGTGCTACAAATTTCCTTCTAAACACTGCTTTAGTTGTGCCCCAGAGATTATGGTACATTGTCTGTTTGTTCTCATTGTTTTCAAAGAACTTCTTGATTTCTGCCTTACTTTTGTTATTTACCCAGTAGTCATTCAGGAGCAGGTTGTTTGATTTCCATGCAGTTGTGTGGATTTGAATAAGTTTCTTAATCCTGAGTTCTAATTTGTTTGCATTGTGTCTGATCTGAGAGACTGTGTGTTGTGATTTCAGTTCTTTTGCATTTGCCGAGGAGTGTTTTACTTCCAGTTATGTGGTTGACTTTAGAATAAGTGCGGCATGAGAAGAATGTGTACTATGTTGAATGTTGACCTGGAATAGAGAGTTCTGTTTTACTAGGCACACTAGATCCAGAGCTGATTTCAAAGTCCTGAACACTCTTGTTATTTTTCTATCTCATTGATCTGTCTAATATGGACAGTGGGGTGTTAAAGTCTCCCACTATTATTGTGTAGGAGTCTAAGTCTCTTTGTAGATCTCTAAGAACTTGTTTTATGAATCTGGGTGCTCCTGTATTGGGTGCATATATATTTAGGTTAGTTAGCTCTTGTTGAATTGATCCTTTTACCATTATGTAATGCCCTTCTTTGTCTTTTTGATCTTTGTTGGTTTAAAGTCTGTTTTATTAGAGGCTAGGACTGTAACCCCTGTTTTTTTTTTTGCTTCCCATTTGCTTGGTAAATTTTCCTCCATCCTTTTATTTTAAGCTTACATGTGTCTTTGCATGTGAGATGGGTCTCCTGAATACAGCACGCTGATGGGTCTTGAATTTTTATCCAATTTGCCAGCCCATGTCTTTTAATTGGGGCATTTAGCCCATTTACATTTAAGGTTAATATTGTTATGTGTGAATTTGATCCTGTCATTATGATGCTAGCTGGTTATTTTGCATACTAGTTGATGCAGTTTCTTCATAGTGTCATTGGTCTTTATATTTTGGTGTGTTTTTGCAGTGGCAAGTACTGTTTTTTTCTTTCCATATTTAGTGCCTCCTTCAGGAGCTCTTGCAAAGCTGGCCTGTGGTGATAA
Source organism: Piliocolobus tephrosceles (assembly GCF_002776525.5). Lineage (NCBI taxonomy): Eukaryota > Metazoa > Chordata > Mammalia > Primates > Cercopithecidae > Piliocolobus > Piliocolobus tephrosceles. The sequence continues at coordinate 143,075,242 of NC_045437.1, read as the reverse complement.
AATATTTGCTTGTCTGGAAATGATTTCATTTCTCCTTCACTTATGAAGCTTAGTTTGGCTGGATATGAAATTCTGGGTTGAAAATTATTTTCTTTAAGAATGTTGACTATTGGCCCCTACTCTCTTCTGGCTTGTAGGGTTTCTGCTGAGAGATCTGCTGGTAGTCTGACGGGCTTCCTTTGTAGGTGACCTGGCCTTTCCCCTTGGCTGCCCTTAACATTGTTTCTTTCATTTTAACCTTGGAGACTCTAATGATTATGTGTCTTGGGGTTGATCTTCTCATGGAGGATCTTAGTGGTGTTCTCTGTATTTCCTGAATTTGAATGTTGGCCTGCTTGCTAGGTTGGAGAAGTTCTCCTGGATAATATCCTCAAGTGTGTTTTCCAACTTGGTTCCATTCTCCCCATCTCTTCCAGGTACTGCAGTCAATTGTGGGTTCAGTCTTTTAACATAGTTCCATTATTTCTTGGAGGCTTTGTTCATTCCTTTTTTTTTTTTTTTCTCTAATCTTGTCTGCATACCTTATTTCAGCAGATCATTTCCAAACTCTGACATTCTTTCTTCTGCTTGGTCAATTTGGCTATCCATACTTGTGTATGCTTCACGAAGTTCTTGTGCTGTGTTCTTCACCTCCATCAGGTCATTTATGTTTCTCTCTAAACTGGTTATTCTAGTTAGCAGTTCCTGTAACCTTTTATCAAGGTTCTTAGCTTTCTTGCATTGGGTTAGAACATGCTCCTTTAGCTCACAGGTTTTGTTATTTACTGACCTTCTGAAATTTACTTCTGTCAACTTGTCCATCTCATCCTCCATCCAGTTCTGTGCCTTTGCTGGACAGTTGTTGTGATCATTTGGAGGAGAAGAGGCATTATGGCTTTTGGAATTTTCAGTGTTTTTGCACTGTTTTTTCCTCATCTTTGTGGATTTCTCTACCTTTGATCTTTGAGGCCGATGACATTTGGATAGGATTTTTGTGGGAGGGTCTTTTTGTTGATGTTGTTGTTGCTTTTTTAGTTTTGTTTGTTGTTATTTGTTTTTCTTCAAACAGGCCTTTCTTCTGCAGGTCTGCTGGAGTTTCCTGGAGGTCCACTCCAGACCCTTACTGCCTAGGTGCCACCAGTGGAGAGACTGCAGAACAGCAAAGATTGCTGCCTGCTCCTTCCTCTGGAAGCTTCATCTTAGAGGGGGACTGGCCTGATGCCAGCCAGAGCTCTTCTGTATGAGGTGTCTGTCGGCCCCTGCTGGGAGGTCTCTCCCAGTCAGGAGGCACAGGGGTCAGGAACCCACTTGAGGAGGCAGTCTGTCCCTTAGCAGAGCTGGTGCGCTGTGCTGGGAGAATCTCCCTTGTCAGGCTCAGCCACTCTCTTCAGAGCCGGCAGGCAGGAAAGATTAAATCTGCCAAAGCTGCTACCACAGCCGCCGTTCCCCTCAAGTGCTGTGTTCCAGGGAGATGACGGTCCTGTCTGTAAGCCCCTGAATGGAGCTGCTGGATTTCCTGCAGACAGACCTTGCCTACTGGGGAGGACTCTAGAGAAGCAGTCTGGCCACAGCCGCTCTGGTGAATTCCACCCAGTCCAAAAAAACTCTCAGTCTCGTTAGCACTGTCAGGGGAAAACTGCCAACTAAAGCCACAGTAATGATGGTCACTCCTCCCCCGACCAAACTCGATCATCCCAGGCCGACTCTAGACTGCTGTGCTGGCAGTGAGAATTTCAAGCCAGTGGTTCTTAGCTTGCTAGGTTCCATGGGAGCATGGGAGGGGGACTGGGACCCGCTGTGTGAGACTGCTTGGCTCCCTGGCTTCAGCCCCCTTTCCAGGAGATTGGACGGTGGTCCTGACTCATTGGAGTTCCAGGCGCCGTTGGAGTATGAAAAAAAGAAAATCCTGCAGCTCAGTGCCTGCTCAAACAGCTGCCCAGATTTATGCTTGAAACCCAGGGCCCTGGTAGTGTAGGCTCATGAGGGAATGTGCTGATCCATGGATTTCAAATATCCATGGGAAAAGTGTAGTACCTTGGGCAGGTAGCACAGTCTCTCACTGCTTCCCTTTGCTGGGGGAAGGAGGTCCCCTGGCTGCATGCACTTCCCACATGAAGCGACGCCCCACCCTGCTTCTGCTCGTTCTCTGTGGGTCACACCCACTGCCAAACCTGTCCCAGTGAGATGAACTGGGTACCTCGATTGGAAAAACAGAAATAACCTGCCTTCTGTGTTGGTCTCGCTGGGAGCTGCAGACCTGAGCTGTTTCTATTCGGCCATCTTGGCCTCTTCCCTTCAGGTTGATATTAAGCGGGATTTCATGCCTACTGCAGCAATATGCCAGTGAAAGGCAGTCGTGGAAAAAGTTAGCAGATCAAGTGGATATACTTATAGATTTTATATTGAAAACCGTCAACAAATGAAAATACTTAATGCAAAGCTGCCTTTTCATTGGATACTTACCTGCCAACTCCAGAGTTCAAAGTCCTGATTCTTTCTTCATCAGCCACTGTGGTTTCAAAAACCAAAGGCAGGGCAGAGACCAATATTTCTGCACTGTGTTTGGTCTTTATCGTCAAACAGTCAAACTCATAGAATGAGTTGACATAAAGAATTCAGAAAATGTGGCAAAGGCAATATTTTACAGTTACACTGTATTAGAGTACAAAGAAAATTAAACATTAACTTTTAAAAATGCTCTGTGGTAACCACTTTGAATTTAAAATTAAAAGCCTAGAGATATCACCCAAGGAACATAATTAGAATTCTCAGAAAGTAATTGCTCAGAACTGGAAGACAAAAAAGTAAAAGTGTAGTTTTTCCTTAAAAAAAAACCTTACTTCCAGAGAAACATAAAGTACATTCTAACAAGCGAGAGTTGATGTGATAACATTAAAGTAAAATGTAACAGATGCTAAACATCTGAATGCAGATGAGCATAATTGTTTTTGGTCTAAAATAATTAAACAAGGTCAACCTAGGACATTTAATTTTCATGTGATAATTATATTTGTATTATAGTTAAGCATAGTGAGAGGCCTATCTGGTTTTTGGTCAAACACATTAGAAGGAAAGACCAACTCTGCAGGGGCTGAGGTAAGTCTTGGAAACTATAAAGAGCAAACAACCTAGTTAAGGATGACAATTTAAAAATTATAATGGCTCCTGTTTTAAATGACTCCTGTATACTTTGGGAAAAATATCTATGTTTAAAATGACGAGGGATTTTATAGTTTTGTATCTTTTTTCAGTCATGGTTTTTGGAAAAAAAAGACTCAAGATGTTCTCAGTAGCTGCCGTTTTCAGACATCATGAAAGTCACAGAAACTTCTCCTACCCTCTATAAAAACAAACAAAGAAACAATAAAACTCTGTAAAGGAAAAGCCCACAAAAACATGCTGACTTTAGAAGAATCCATGATTTATAATATTTTTATAAATATCTAAGAAAACAGGAGTCCTTTCCACATATATGGTCCTTGGAGATACTTTCTGTATATACGGTCCTTGGAGAATCCAGTTTTTATGAGAAAGGTGATTTCCAAAATCTCTTACACTTTACAATATCAATTTTGGCCGGAGCATATCTCTCTATTGATCTACCTACCTCCATACTGAGCTATCTTGGATAGAGCACTGGACAAAAAGTAGGCACTGTTTACAATCCACTGACAAGAAAACACACGACGAAGCAAATCCCACAGCACTCTGAAACCTGGAAGAGATGGGTTCTACATAGGTCTGATGGGATTACTGTACTAACCAGCCTCCGAATATCCCGCTCCGACTCCCACTTGATCTTCGAGATGGCTTCTTGGTGGGACTGATGCTCACTCCGAAGGTCCCCAGCCTTGATTTTATCTGCTTGGATCATATTGCTCAGAGCCTCGTCCACCTGCTTCTTGGCCGTTTTCAGGTCCGCAATTTCCTGTAAGAGCTTAAGACGCTCTGCATCAAACAGTTTCCGGGCCTCCTCCCGGGCCTCAATGGTGAGCGCTGTCCTTACTTTGTCACTGCTGCCGTCACGGAGAGCACAGAGAGCAGACTTGAGCCTCTGGATCTCTCCATCACGCACCTTCACCGTCCTTGACATCTCCTGCTCGTGCTGCTTGATAAGGTTCTCCCTCACAGCCTGCAGCTCCTTCATCTTCTCCTCATGGAGCTTGGCTTTGAGTTCTGTCACCAGCACCGTGTGCTTGCGCTGCTCCAGCTCGCGAATCCTCTTGGCTTCTTGAGTCTTCTCTCTTTCAAGCTTTGATACCTAAAAACAGAGAGGCAAAAGGATGAAGAGAAATGAGTCTCAAAGGACAGGTGTGCTCCTAGGCAGGATTTGCAGCTCAGGCCGCTGTGATCTCTTAATTCCTCATCTCTTTTCCAATTCCAGGCCCTCTGAGAAAAAAGAACTACAGGCCTTGAAGCTGGGAATACAGTGTGTAAAAGGCGGAATTACCTGAGGATATTTAAATTACTTTGTTCAGATGAATATTTGATGTTCTGGGGCCTTACTATGCAATGTGTGGTCTGCAGACAAGCAGCCTTGGTATCACCCGGGAAGCATGCTAAAAGCACAGAATCCCTGGCTTAGCCCCAGATCTATGACTCAGAATGCGCATTTTAACAAATGCCCATGCGATTGGTATACACATTAATATTAGGAAGTATCGCTGTCATGGTTTTCCCCTTTACGGGGAAGATTGCAATGCAGATCACCTGGAGAACTTTTTAGACTACACAACCCTAGCTAGATCCAAACTAATAAATGTGTGTCTTAGAATAGCTCACAGTTTGATATTGTGATCAGCCTAATGAATTAGTGCCTAAAGTGATATTATTGAGCATCCCCTTCCCTCTTTTTTTTTTGAAGGGATGCTGCTGCTGCTAAGGAGGTGAAAAATGAAGACAGTTGATAATACCCTCAACCTTACCTTTGTTAGTATGGCAGGTTAGTTTCATCCCCAAATTTTACACACACACACACACACACACACACACACACACACACACAAACACCACCACCACCAACAAAACTGCAGATCATTGGGTCCTTTCTCTGATGAAGGACTTTAGTGACCATTGTTATTTCTGAATGCGCCATGAATGTCTCTTTGAGCCCCTTTTCACTCTCACTCCTCCCTTCCTGCCCCCGCAAGCCAACACTCCAAGTAGTTTGGTAAAATATTTCAAATGAGCTTTTTACCTCTCAGGAATTCTGGTTTAAAACTATTCCATGGTTTGCTAAATTTCCGGTGATAATATAGGCCTCCTTGTAGATTAGCAATGGCACTGCCTATTGATCTAATCTGGATGTGAGTCTCTGATTCAGTAGATCAGGTGGGGCCCAGACATTTGTGTCCTGAAAAAGCCTCTTCGTGATCCTGTTCTGCTGTTCTCCCCCACCTCATCTCTGCTGCTTCTCTCTGTCTCTGTCTCCTCTCTCTGTCATACACACAACCCCCGCAGGCACACACACACATACACAGAGTAATCTAGAAAAAGGGGGCCAGGCGCAGTGACTCACATCTGTAATCCCAGCACTTTGGGAGGCTGAAGCAAGTGGATCACCTGAGGTCAGGAGTTCGAGACTAGCTTGGCCAACATGGTGAAACTCCATCTCCACTAAAAATACAAAAATTGGCTGGGCATGGTGGCAGGCACCTGTAGTCCCAGATACTTGGGAAGGTTGAGGCAGAAGAGTCACTTGAACCCAGGAGGCGGAGGTTACAGTGAGCCAAGGTTGCACCATTGCACTCCAGCCTGGGAGACAGAGTGAGATTCCGTCTCAAATAAATAAATAAATAAAAGTTAAAAAAAAAAAAAAAAAAAAAGAGAAAGGGAAGAAAACTGGGGAGTCCCAGGAGTAATAGCTAGTTGAGTGATATTGAGTCTCCACCATTTGTAAAATTGGAGGGTTTTACAAAATAATAGTTAAGACCCTCTCCAGCTGAAAAATCTTAAGATTGAGACTCCATATTGTAACCATTATAATATAAAGTTTCTGTGATGGTTAATACTGAGTGTCAACTTGATTGGATTGAAAGATGAAAAGTATTGTTTCTGAGTGTGTTTGTGAGGATGTTGCTAAAGGAGATTAATGTTTAAGTCAGTGGACTGGGAAAGGCAGACCCACCATCAGTCTGGGTGGGCACATTCTAATCAGCTGCCAGTGCAGCCAGAATAAAGGCAGGGAGAAGAAGGTGAAAAGACTAGACTGGCTTAGCCTCTCAGCCTACATCTTTCTCCTGTCCTGGATGCTTCCTGCCCTTGAATATCGAACTCCAAGTTCTTCAGCTTTGGGACTCGAACTAGCTTCCTTGCTCCTCAGCTTGCAGATGGCCTGTTGTGGGACCTTATGATCGTGTAAGTCAATACTCGTTAATAAACCTCCCTTTATATATATACATCTATCCTATTAGTTCTGTCCCTCTAGAGAACCCTGACTAATATACAGTGTCTGAGATTTTACTCACTTTAATAGTTTACCTACCTTTAGCTAGAACAGTATTTTCTAAGTTTGCATAGTATTTTATGAACAGTTTATTTTTAAAGGCACAGCAATTATTCCCATGATGGTTATTCTAAAAGAGGTTGGGGCACAAGGGGACTTGGTGAAATAAGCAGCCAGACATCCTCAAACAACCATCCTCTGATCTCATCTCCAGCTTACACCTATAGTCCCTTCGTGGAGGCCTCTTCTCTCTTAGGCTCTAGACCTGTGCTGTCCTATGTGGCGCCCACTAGTTACCATACTGCAAATTTGAACTGAGATTTTCTCTCCATATAAAATATACTCTGGATTTCGAAGACTTAGTGTGAGGTAAAGAATGTAAAATATCTCACTTATCACTTTTATATTGATTACACATTGAAACTATGTTTTGGATAAATTATACTAAACGATATTATTACAACGGATTCTGTTTCTTTTTACTGTTTAAAATTGCAGCTAACAAGAAATTTTAAAATCACAGATATGGCTTGCATTTGTGGTTCATGTTATATTTTTCTTGGACAGTGTTGCTCTGGAGTTCTTAGACATTCATTTGGTGAATCTAGCTTTCCCCACGCTACTGGTGATATTCTCTTAGTAAAGCTCAGTTCTTGTCTTACTTATGTGTCTGCTCAAAACCACCCAGGCTCTTTTATGTTGTGGAATAAAATCTAACAGCTCAGCTTCACCTTTCAGGCTCCAAGGAAGGTTTGGTTGGATTTCCAGCTCCTACTTCTCCCTCTCTGTCTCCTCACCTGTCCCGTGCTCTAGGTAGGAGAGGGGTTTTACTATTTTCTGCATATGCCTTGTCTCTCGTTCTCATATGCTGACAGTTTCTTCTTCCTGACTTATGCTTCCATCAGCTCCTTTTGGGATCCTCACATTTCTCATGGCCTGGCTAGATGTCATCCTCTCCTGTCATGCCACCCTACTCACCCAGGATAAAGCTCATTTCTCCTACCTTTGTCTTCTCCGTATATTTTTGAAACACCTCCTTACTAGTGGTTTTCAGTTTCCTTTGCATTTTTTTTTGCCCACTTGTCTGTCCTCATCACCTCCTCTTCTACCCCTACCCGAGACTGTTAACTTTTAGAAGGTTGCCAGTGAGCCATCCTCATCTTTGTGTACCCAGTGGCTCCCAGAACAAAATATAAGAAACCAGGTGGCATGTGTGGAATTAAAGGATGTATGCCATTATATCTCTCTGGCTAGGCCCCTAGCCAGAGGCAAGAATAATATTTTCTGTCATACAGTTTAGAGAATACAGACTTGCAGGGTTACCAGATCAGCCCCTCCTCAACCCCTTCCCAGTATAAAATGACAACAAAACAAAACCCTAACATATAAGAATATTCACTTCTCTCTGCTAGGTGCTTCTCTTGGTGCTTCAATAAGGACAATCTAGGTCTTACTCTGCATCTTTCTAGAGTGGAAGTGGGCATCTTCTAGATTGGGGTGGGCAAACTACCACCTAAGAGTCAAATCCATCCTGCTCCTGTTTTTATAAATAAAGTTTATTGGGACACAGCCATGCCATTCATTTACATATTGCTTAAGGCTGCTTTCATGCTACAATAGAGTTGAGTAGTTTCACAGACTGTCTAGCCCACAACGCCTAAAATATTCACTATCTTACCCGTCACAGAATTTGCTGATTCTTATTCTAGATAATGCATTTTTTGAAAGGAAAAGCCTTATTTTCTACTGATTTAGAAACCATGATAATTTGCCTTCCATAGAAGACCTTGGGAAAGTTGCTTTAGCTCAAGTGATAGGAATTTAGTCATCTTCAATTTCTGCAGGATGCTTTTACACTAGGCATCTGGAACCATATCATGACTGCAACAGCTGGTGGTTAACAAGGGAAACTTTTGGCCATTCTTCTGAGAACAGTGAAAAACTGTAGTAAAAATGGACAAAGGGTAAGAAATCCTGGGTTTGTATTCCTGTTTCACCATTTGCTATCACTAAGAAAGTTGCTTTATCCTTCTGAGGATTTTTGATTACACTTAAAAATGTTTGTAACCGGGTTACTTTTAGGGTTAAACTAGATCGTGTATGGAAAAGTACCTTGAACTGTAAAGTACTATGAAGTGTAAGGTAATATTATTACTGGATATAGTAGGAGATACTCCTTGATCTAAAATTATTTATGTCAAATTTTCTGGAGACATCATATTGTATCTTCCTGTAATTCTGTCATTTACCCCAAATTATTAACTCAAAGCTTTTGCATGAGGACTGAAGGGGAGATGAAGAAAATTGTTTTTAAAAAAGTAAAAATACAGGCATATGAAACATATATTCCAGACTGAAGACAAAAACAGAAACAAATACTGTCTATTCCTTAAAATAATCCATGAAAACTAAAGAAAATTCAAATGAATTGAGTAACATTTGACTTTTTTTATGTTTACTTATTTTGGTTGTCATGAAAACGGACACTTTTTTTTGCAGGATTTCTAGGTATGGCTTCTTTTTAAGTCTGGAAGAAGTGTTTCATTCTGAAGAAAAGTCAAACAATGTGATTGAAATTTTGGGGTAAGAAAGCCAATAAAAATTTTCTGAAAATTATTTGCAGTGCAGATGGTACCACTAAGGATATAGATTTAAATATCATAATATAAATCTTAAAATGAATATACAAAATGATGAACCATTCCTGAGTAACAATGAAATTATAAAGATGATAATACTTTGAAATGAAGAAAATTATTTAGTAGAAGAAAGAAATCAATTTTGATACATGGATATGTTTTATGGAGAAAAATTTCAGCTCAACCATATAATAGCTAGCATTTATTGAGGGTTTAATATGAGTTAGGCACCTTTCTAAATAGGCTTTACACACATCAGTGTATTTAACCTCCTGGGCAGCTCTGTGATGTAGGAAGTCTTTGTTTCATCACAATTTATGATGAGAAAAGTGAGAAACAGTCTTTACATAAGAACAATGTAAAGAAGAATCACTAAAGTACATTGCGGGGTCAGGAGCCGGCTCCAGGTCAGATCCTACACCTCCTTGTTTGCTCTGAAACCTTGGACACCTTGTGTCTGTACCTGAAACCTTGCTTCACCTCTGTCAGCCTCAATTTTCTCATCTGTAAACTGGGGTTGTCGATATCATTCTCATATGGCTATTGTGATGACTGACATAGGCAATGGATCAAAAGCCCTGTGGAAAAGCTGGGACACATAAGAGATTAATAACTATTAATACAATCCCACCAACAGTGTAAAAGTGTTCCTATTTCTCCACATCCTCTCCAACACCTATTGTTTCCTGATTTTTTAATGATTGCCATTCTAACTGGTGTGAGATGGTATCTCATTGTGGTTTTGATTTGCATTTCTCTGATGGCCAGTGATGATGAGCATTTTTTCATGTGTCTGTTGGCTGTATGAATGTCTTCTTTTGAGGGATTGTAAACTAGTTCAACCATTATGGAAAACAGTATGGCGATTCCTCAAGGATCTAGAACTAGATGTACCATATGACCCAGCCATCCCACTACTGGGTATATACCCAAAGGATTATAAATTATGCTACTACAAAGACACATGCACACGTATGTTTATTGCGGCACTATTCACAATAGCAAAGACTTGGAATCAACCCAAATGTCCATCAGTGACAGACTGGATTAAGAAAATGTGGCACATATACACCATGGAATACTATGCAGCCATAAAAAAGGATGAGTTTGCGTCCTTTGTAGGGACATGGATGCAGCTGGAAACCATCATTCTTAGCAAACTATCACAAGAAGAGAAAACCAAACACCGCATGTTCTCACTCATAGGTGGGAACTGAACAATGAGATCACTTGGACTCGGGAAGGGGAACATCACACACTGGGGCCTATCATGGGGAGGGGGGAGAGGGGAGGGATTGCATTGGGGAGTTATACCTGATATAAATGATGAATTGATGGGTGCTGACGAGTTGATGGGTGCAGCACACCAACATGGCACATGTATACATATGTAACCTGCACGTTATGCGCATGTACCCTAGAACTTAAAGTATAATAAAAAAAAAAAAAAAAAAACTATTAATACATGGTGGATGTTATAATATTAATTTTAATAAATATTGTGTATATAGTAATATTACACACTATTATAGTAATACCAGCAACATAAATATAAAAGTCCCCATATCATCTTGATAAGACTAATATTACTATATTACATTATTAAGATGGTAACTGTTTTTCCAACAGAAAGAGATGTTCAAAGATAAAGCTGAGTTTCTTCAGTATGTATTGTGTTCTCTGGCATTGGCAGCATCTAATCTTGACGTGGAAGACACTTGGGGTGCATGTGGGCCTAAAGAGTGACAAAGAATGGTGCAGGGTGGGGTAGGGTGAAGGGGAGAGCGCTCGGTAGGGCTCTGAATGATAGGCTTCCAATCCCTTCTATCCTAGAGGTTCTATGGGAAAAAAAAGGTCATCAGTAAAGTTTAATCCTACCAAGGAAAGGTTACACTATGACAGAGAAAAAAGAATGTACGACTATCTTACATAGATCTCATGTTGTATTTTTCTATTCTGTCCTACTTCTGGTCTAGCCTTTGCAAAATGCCAATGTAAATTCTGCCAAGAGAAAGATAGTGATGATGTGAGCTTTAAAAGTGATCTTAGAAATCTAGGATTAAAAATTGGACAGCTCAGTCAAAGGTAAGGAAAAGGTTGAGAGGTTATCAAGGCAAGCTAAGCTAACATAAACTTTGGCCTGGATTATCTGCATTGGATGTTTCTGGAGGAACACTGTAAACTGGCAGGGATTTTCAGGGGCACAAAGTAACTCTCAGAGAGGAGATGTGAAGGAGTCGCTCTAGGAAGGTTGCTTACAAGGGAAATCCTATACAACCCTTATACAATCCAGTGCAAAGGATTCTATCTTTAAAATTTCTTGTTTTGAGCTACTTTTGCTCCCTGAAAACAGAACTAAACGAGTAGACAGGACAATATGCCCCATCCCAAATTTGGTACCTGTATCTGGAGGCTGTGGGGACAGTCACTCGAGGGTACAGAGTGTTGGCTGATTTTCCGAGAATGCCCTAGAGGCAATAGAGGGCAGTGGAATCAGAGAGTAAGCATTACCTTGACCACCATCATCTTACAGAAGACAGGAATTGCCATCGCCGCTCCTCCACTAGCTGTGTCTCTGGGAGCAAATGAGTTAAACAGTTTGAACCTCATTTTCTTCAATGAGTTAAACAGTTTGAACCTCATTGTCTTCCTCAGTGAAGGCAGAATAGTAATTGCACCCTGTCTTTATCGCAGGCTTGCTCTGATGGTTGTGAGGCTTGGCGTGAAAATGCTTTGCAGTCTGAAGGGCTGTGCCAATGGGACAGCTCCTGTCTGGAGCTGATTCTTCTCAACCTTGCAGCCCAGACCTGTTGCCCTGCTGCCTCTGCCCTGAGAACCCTATTCCCTGCTCCTGTCCATTCATTCCCTCTGTCACTGTGCCTATGCTGTTCACACAACCATAGTTTATCTCTGAGGGAGAGTTACAGAGTCCTGGGGCAGCCCCTGGCATGTTCATACACACTAACCATTGGATCACGCACTCACGGTGTCCATAGAAGAGACAAACAGGGCAAATACCGCAACTTAGTGGCTCAGGGTGCTGCTCCAAGAAGCAGACAGACATGGGTGGAAATCCTTTCTCTACTGAAGTCTGGAGTTCTCACCTAAGTGAGTACTGTAACAGTACTTATGCCACAGGGTTTGGGGGAAAGCTGTTAAAAAAAAAATCATGCGCACTTTGGGAGGCCGACACGGGCGGATCACGAGGTCAGAAGATGGAGACCATCCTGGCTAACACGGTGAAACCCCGTCTCTACTAAAAAAAAATACAAAAAACTAGCCGGGCGAGGTGGCGGGCGCCTATAGTCCCAGCTACTCGGGAGGCTGAAGCAGGAGAATGGCGGGAACCCGGGAGGCGGAGCTTGCAGTGAGCCGAGATGGCGCCACCGCACTCCAGCCTGGGCGACAGAGCGAGACTCCGCCTCAACAACAACAACAACAAAAAAATCATGTAAATTCATTCAACAAGTAATTTTGAGCACCTCCTATAGGCCAGGAAGTTTCCTCATCTGTAAAGTAGGGATAACAATGCCCACCTCAGCAGGTGGAAATGAGGATGAAATGAGATAATGGCATGAAAGTACTTAACACGCTTGACACAAACTAATTGCTCAAAAATTAACACTCACACATACACCCTTGTAAGGTAGATACTATTATTGTCCCATTTGACAAATGAAGAACACAGAGGGGTTTTATAACCTTCTCCAGGCCAGTCAGGTGCTAGTGAAGCAGCTGGGACTCTGGCAGGATGAAATGCGCTTATCAGCCCATGACAGATAGTAAACATTCAGTAAGTTGTAGCTATTTATATTATCAGCCCAAAGGTCTTAAGATTCGGCTCTATGCACAATGGCTGTTCTGTAAATATCAGTGGGATTATTTGTCTTGCTGGATAAATGAATACTGCCCCATTGCCCCAAAGGTTTCCACTTTTTAGCTTATCCATTCCCTAGTAGCTGAACTGTGATTTTGTCATCAGAGCCTCAGAGCCAACCTGAGAGTATAAATTCACATCTAGGCATTGTTCATATTCTCTCTCTTAAAACCTGGTCCTTTGAAAACACAATCACATTTATTTATAATAAAAGTGCTTTATGACTTGTTTGCCCTCTACATTCCCTTTGCTCTCTGGGGAAGGATGCTGACAGGCAATGAGCCTTTGCTTTAGCTACTGGGCTGGGACCGTAATTAACTGCCAAGGAGGTGTAGCCAGCCAGGGGCAGCCAGCAGAGAAAAGGACAAGGCTGTGTGTGCTCATTTAAGAGGCTGGCTGCCAGTCAATCGTCAGAGGAAGGGGAGATTATGCTTGGCCTGAGGGCTTAGACAACAGTGCCAGGCCCAAGATAAACAGGCAGCCTGGTTCAAACTTGAGAGTTACCCATTTTAAAAGGCTTGAATATGTGGAGTATTGGCAGTGTTGAAGTCCTCAGAGTCTCTGTTTCTGGGAATCTCATCAGTTTGTTCTCTGGAAAGCAGCAGCAGTTTAGGGTTCCCGGTCACGAGATTGACAAGCTTCTTCCTAGGAATGTAGATTGTCATCCTGTCGTAACTACAATTAAAGAAAGGAGTCCGCCTCCCTTGAAGTGTGATGTTGCTGCAGGGAGAGTTAAGGCCAATGAAATGTTTATAGATTGTCAGACCTGGATGGAATCTTACAGTGGAGTGTTTATCAACGTGAAGCCTGGAAGTCATCTGCATCTGTAGTGCATCGGAATTGCCTGGGCTGCTTTACCGAATACAAGTCCTGGTTTTCACCTGACTACTTTATCAGAATTCTTGGATTGTGGGCTCAGGAATCTTAATATTTAATCAGGTCCCCCAGGTTATACCATTGCACAGTGATGCTTGACAAACCCAGATATGGAGAAGCAGATTCAGTCATCTGAATTACAGATAGAGACACTGAGACATTTAAATTCATCTCCAAGGAGAGAGAAAGACAAATAATGCCCCACATCTTCTGACTCTCAAACAAATGCTGTTCTAAAACGACATCATGTTCCCTTTGGCTTCACGGAAACTAAAAAATTTCCTTCACAAATTTTACATTACCGTCTCTTTATCTAAGGTCAAGGCTTAGCTTAGGCAGCGGACAAGAGGCTTTGGCAGATCCAAAGGCCACTTATTATTGTTAAAATGAGGAGAAATAGATTTGGGGAGAAATAACAAATTAAAATTTAATAATGATGTCAAGGAAGAAGAGGTAGATAAAAATTGAATAAATATATTTGTTGGCTTGTGACTACTGCTTGTTGATCAAGAATGTTTTCTTACTGTATAATTATCTAAATAAGGCAACTTTATGCAGCCATTGTGGTCTCTGGTTTGCAGGGAGCAAAAACATCTTATGAATGCTGGAGATCTCAAAATGCTTTCCTAGACATGACCCTAGTTGATATTCACACCACCTTGGTGAGATGTGTGTTTGCTTGTCCATTTAGGCAATGGGATTGAGAGAAGTAAAGAGACTTCTAAGTCTAGTTAACAACTGACTTAAATCTAGAGAATAGTAAAAAGAACACCAATGCTGTAATGTTTTGCAAGTTTATTATATGTCAGGCAGCTCTCTGAGCACTTGACATAAATTTTTTTGTTAAATCCTCATAAACACATTATATACTTGTCTAATTCATACCTCAATATAGCTGTAATGTGATGAAGAAACTGAGGTATAAGGAATGCATCATCTTTAAATTATTCCTCTATTCATTCAACAAATACATACTGAGATTTTAAGTTCTTGTGATTATTTAGGCTCTAGGGACACTAAGTAAACTGAATTCCTGCTTTTGTAGAGATTGAGGAGTGACTGCACAAAGCCAGTAAAAAGCAAATGTATAAATTGCTATGAAATAAGCCAAGAATAGGCTATGGGGAGTACCTGAGGATGGGGAAGTGTTCTGTTTTAGAGACTGTGGTCAGACACTTGATGGTTGAGCAGACATCTGAAGGAGGTGAGTGAAGGAGCATGGGGCTGTCCAGGAAGAACAAGTGCAAAGGCCCTAAATGTGATTGGGGTCTCTCTCTTGATCCAGCAAAAATAGGAAACAGAGTGATCAAGAGAGAGAGAAGTGGGAGATGAGTCAAAGAGGGGACCGGAGCTAATATCCTGTAGTGGTAGAGAAAGGTCTTTGACTCTAAGAGAGATAGGAAGCCAGTGGAAGGTACTGGGCAGTGGGGTAACATGATGTGGTACATTTCAGAAGGACTGCTTTGAATGCTCTGGGAGGTATAACCTTTGGAGGGCAAGAGTGGAACTTGCCCAAGGTCATGCAACTATTAAGTGCTTGGCGGTGGTAGGGGGACACTGTCTGAATTTTCATATCTGGCTTCCTGAACCAGGCTTCCAGAGGAGGCTGAGATCTGTCAAGTGAGCATGCTATTCTCACTTTCTGTGTGTCCTGTGCTCAGTTCCCTCCTGCCACATGCAATAAGCTCTCCATGTGTACAGGGATGTTGCCCTCTCTGGCAAAGGGCAGGAGTCCACTGGGGTGGGCCAGCAGGCAGAGCTGTGCTCACTGCATGTGGACAGTCAGAGCTGCTCTTAAGGCCATGGCCTCAGGTAGCCCTCGCTCACCTTGGACTTCTCTTGATGCAGCTCTATCTGAATGTCTGTGAGCTTGGTCCTGAGGTCTTCATTGGCAGCTTGAAGGGCAACAATGAGTGCCTCGGGCTTCTCGCCCTTATTTCGCCCTTTTTTGGACATTGTTCCTTTCTAAATGGAGTCTGTTGGTTTTTAATTTCTTTCAAGCAGGTGCTGCCATGTTACTGTTTCTTATCCTGGAGTACGATGTCTCAGCATCTACTGTGTGGTGCTCCTTGGTAAGGTCTCCTCAACCGCTGCCCTGGAAGCCCTGAGAAGAGGCAGAGATAGTAGTTATTGTTTTGGCAAAGACCTGGTCTAAGTGCCAGTCAGTCTACTCTCAGCCTGAGTTACCTGTAAGAGCCTCCTCCTGAGGCTCTCCTATCCTCAGTATCTCCTGTCCACTTGTACATGAATTTAGAGTGATTTTTTTTTTTTTTTTTTTTTTTGAGACAGAGTCTCGCTCTGTCGCCCAGGCTAGAGTGCAGTGGCCGGATCTCAGCTCACTGCAAGCTCCGCCTCCCGGGTTTATGCCATTCTCCTGCCTCAGCCTCCTGAGTAGCTGGGACTACAGGCGCCTGCCACCTCGCCTGGCTAGTTTTTTGTATTTTTTAGTAGAGATGGGGTTTCACCGTGTTAGCCAGGATGGTCTTGATCTCTTGACCTCATGATCCGCCCGTCTCGGCCTCCCAAAGTGCTGGGATTACAGGCTTGAGCCACCGCGCCCGGCCTAGAGTGATTTTTTTCAAATAGCTAATCTAATTATGTCAATATCTTGCTTAAAATCCTTCACCTGTAAGCATATCTCTTTCATGTCTTGGAGCGTTCTTTTTACCTGAAACTGCTCCCTCTTCTATCCTTATCTCCTCCATGTCATTCACTGATACTCCAACCATAAGGAACATGGTCATTAAAGGAAGTCATCTATGTGTTGACCAGAAAAGGCAGAGAGACCCAACTTTAAGAAAACCCAATATATAGAGACAGGATTACATGTAATAGCTAAACTGTGAGAAGTGAAGAATAACTAGAAATGAATCACTGGATTAACTGAGTCACTCATATATTCATTCATTCATTCAATCAGTTCACTCATTCATAGAGCTCCTTCCATATGCTCTGCTAGGTATGGAATGTTGAAATAGAAAAATAAGTCAGAGTTCCAATGGGAAAAAATTTATCTATTTATCTGTCTATCTATCAGTCAATCACCTATCTATCTATTTACATCACTATCCATAATCTGACAAAATTTTTTTTTAAAAATAGGCATGAATTGTTCCAGAAGTATAGTGACCTCTCTTTCCATCTGGGTTGAATAAGAAAGGCTCACTGAAGAAGACACCAATTGCTTGGAACTTGAGGACTGGGTAAGATGATAACAGACGGAGAAACAGGTGAAGCATCCTGGGCAAAGAAAAAAGCAGGTGCTGAGACAAAACAGAGAGAAATCACAGTGACTATTTGTGGGAAGAAATAGGGCCTGATTAATTACACCCCCAAATGTGGTTGATGGGCACTAATATTGGAAAGGTTTCCCAGAAAGGATAGATGGCGGGGAGGCCTAGAATTCCAAGCTTAGAATGTTGGAAACTTTTTTTTTCACTAAGCAATGGAGAAGCTGTTGAAGTTCTTGGCAGGTGTGCGCCCTAACACAGCAGTACTTTGGTGTGGTTATTCTGGTGGCAGAATGGAGAGAGAATGAATGCAAGAAGACCAGATAGAAGGCAACTGAATTTGTCCAGGTAAAGAATGATGAAAGCCTAATCAGAATTGTGGCAAGAGGAGAGAAAAGGGGTAGGGGTAGGTGGATGTTTCTTGATTAACAAATTCTTGAATACTTCATAGGAATAAGGGGCCCAGAAAAATAGGAATACTAAATCATTAAAGTCAATGGGAAAAACATGACAAGATCCTAGAGAAAGCTTCCTGTGCAACCTTTCAGATAATTGGGCACTGTGTGTGTTGAGGAGCTTCAGTCCAGAGCTGAGGGGAACGCCTGCTGACCACCCATATGCTCCAGCAGCTGCTGCTCCCTTAAGACCCTTGTATCTAGCACTGACAAGCATGCTGGGACCCTGGGCTTTGTGCCATCTGCTCATGAGCACTGAAGCTGTGCTCTTTGAATTCCGTCCCTCGGGGAAGGGGACAGGGAGAGGTTAGGAGATAGAAAGGATGAGACTGTCTGCAGCAGTCATGGAACTGTCCATCACATTCCATCCTGTGCTAGATGCTGGAGTTGTCCTTCATGCTTCCTTTGCAAATCTGGCCAAATTATGAAAGTGCAGGGCTGCGAGGTCTCTGACAGGCCATCTTTTTTTTTTTTTTTTTTTTTGCTTTTAGTCTTGGAATGAATTCAGCAAGCATATACTGAACACTTGTGTGACAAGCACCAATAGGCATAAGGATAAATAAGATAGTACTTACGCTCAAGTAGGTAGTGAGTGAGTAAATTCACATATATGTGTGTGTGTGTGTGTGTGTGTGTATACATATACATATAACAGGTTTCTCTCTATATGTATTTGATTTCTAAATGTTGTTGTTTTTCTGGGCTTTTCCAGATGACTTCCATTGGCCTCCTATATAGCTATGACCCACAGTTCTATATCCATAGCCCTGACCATTATGCAAACACCAGACTTGTATATACATACAACACTTTACTTATCAATCCCACTTGAATATCTGATTGGCATCTCAAACCTAGCATAACTAATACAGATGTCTTTATTACATTAGTCCCCCCAAACCTTATTCTCCCCAGGTTTTTCCTAGATCATTAAATGGCAAAATCACATGTCCAGTTGTACCAGATACAAACTTAGAAATTATATTTTCTTCTATTTTATTCCTTGTGTCTTTTATTCAGTTCACTAAGAAGTTCTGCTTGCTTTGTCTATAAAATATGACCCTCTTTGGCCAATTTCCCTCAAACCTCTAAAGTGCTGCTGGAATACAGAGAAAAAAAGGAGCTTGGGAATAGCGTTATAGTCCCTTCATTATTGTCTTCTTGAATGAAGAACAGGCTTTTCCAAATGCAGACATGAAATGGTAGAGGAAAGAACTTGAGCAAAAACCTGAAGCCACAAATTTGCCTGGTATATTCAGAAAAGGTTGTGAAATGGAAGAAGAGAGACTGAGGTGAGATTTCAAAGGTTGCTGCAAGATAGGCTAGGGAGTTTGGAGTGGATTTTACAGGCCTGAGGAAACATGGCAGCATTTGAACATACATGTAATAATAATAAGAGCTTCTAGTGACTGACTGCTCACAATGAGTCCATCATTGGACTAAGGGCTTAACATACTGTTCTTACTTAATTCTCACAAAATTTAGGGAAAAATGATGAACTGAACTGAAAGATTAGGTAACTTGCCTAAATTGACCAAGTTGATTGGTGGTGATGCTCAGATTCAAATCTAAGCAATCTGAGACTGGGAACCAAACTCTTATTCTCCAGACTGCACTGCCTTGTATTTGCATTTTAGGAAGGTAACTGTGAGTATTACGGAAGATGGTGGAAGAAAGTCAGTTAGGCTGCTTTAATGGTCCATGTGAGAGGTAATACAACCCTCAACAGGTAAAAAGAAAGTGGAAACTTTGACACATGGAGTCATTGATGGAATCACGCCCAATTTTTAAACATTACTACTGGTTTGCACATTCTTCTCTCCCATTGTAAATAATGACTGTGAGTTCTACAGAATTGCTTGTAGGAAAAATGTGCAAAGGGACAGACATAATAGATACATTTTACATCTTAATTTATAATTCTACTTAAAAATGTATTATTATGTGCCAGACTTTATATAGTTTTAGCCTGGGAAGTATTATGAACTTAGTTCCACAAAGGGTGAGGAAAAGGAAAAGGTGAAAAAAAATAGATGCACATTCAGAAAAGAAAAAAGCATCACAGGAAGTTACTGATAGCATCAGCCTGTGGGTGCCTTAAGGTGAGCAACTTCATAGCCACTGTCCTGTACACCCCTCTGGTGGAGGAGAACTTTCCAAACCCTTCTCCAGTTGTAATGGGTGCCTGGCAATCTCGCGGTTCTCATACTCTAATTCTACTGCATCTCTTTTGTCTCCTTGTGCTGCTTTTTTTTTTCTTTTTCTTTTCACAACTTCTTTGAGATATAAGTCACATACTGTAACATTCACACTTTTAAGATGTACAATTCAGTGGTTTTTAGTATATTCACAAGGTTGCATAAACAGCATCACAATCAATTTTAGAGCATTTTCATCACCCCCAAAAGAAACTCTATACCTATTAGCTGTCATTCCACCCAGCTCTCTCAGCCCTAGGCAACCACTAAGTCCATTTAGTGTTTTGTCTCTATTTCGTTTTGTCTCTATGGATTTGTCTGTTCTGGACATTTTGTATAAGTGGAATCATATGACATGTTTTTGTGTGTGTGTGTGTGACTGGCTTCTTCCACTTTAGCATAATGTTTTCCAGGTTCATCCATGTTGTAGCGTGGATTGATACTTCATTTCTATTGCTGAATAATATTCTATTGTAGGGATCAACTGCATCTTATGTATTCATTCATTGCCTGATGGATACTCTTGCTGCCTTTGTGTAAGTGGCTTAAGGCCAGGCTTCTACAGAAGCTGCCAGCCATGACAAGGGACATCACTCTTGAAGGAGTGCAAAAAAGAGACTGCCTGAAGGTATCACTGCACACAGGTGGAACGTTTCTGGACACCCCAAGGTCCTTGCCATTGATGATGTCTGACCCAGCAGATTAACAGGAGGAAGGATAGGAGCCTTGTTCCACTAAGGGTCAATCTCTGTGGGAGCTTTACAACATAAAAAACTTGAGGGAACTTTAAGCGAGCCTTACGTTTCTAGCTCCTAGCTGCATGGTCAGGCAGCAGTATCCCCAGGCAACACTGTGAGGCATCAAATATTTGAATTTTAGCTTACTCTTCAAGCCTTCCACTATTCCTAATCAGGCACCTCCTACAGAGCCTGAGGCTGACTTTCTCTGTAATGGTTTCTATCTCTGATAAAGATATTAGAGAAGTTAGAGACAGCCTCTTAGAAAGTCTTGCTTTTTGAAGATCATTGCTTAAGAGCACACCTTTATGGAGGAATGGATTATTAGTGAAAGAATTACAGCCATCATTCATTCATTTAACAGACATTTATTGAGAAGGTAATATAGTGTAGTATTTTAGAGGAGGGCTTCCTGAATCTTTGGTCTGATTACATCAAAATCTATTTGGGAGCTCTAGTGATAAGAAGCTCCACTTCTAGGGGAGGTTCTGATGTAGCAATTGACACATGATTCTGATACACAGGCATCTTTGAGAATTTTTGATTAAAAGTATGGGCTACGGAGTCCGACAAACCTGTTTAAATCCCACCTCTGCCTTTAGTAGCTATGTGATCTCAAATCACTTAATTCTCTAGGCCTCAGTATTCCTCATCTTTCAAATGGGGTTTGGAGGGATGGGGATATGTAGTATCTATGACATTGGATTGCTTGGCAATTAAATGAAGGGATGTAAGTGATGCTCTTGCACAGCTCACGACACAAGAACTGACCACTTATTGAGTGCTTTCTAGCTCTACTGTTAGCCACAGTAGAGGAAATAAAATACCCTGTAAGCTCTGTCTTCAAGGTGCTTAAATTGAATAAGAATGACAGGGGATGTGTAAAATTATTGATAACTCAAGTTCTGCACTTACGGAGACCTTATATATTAAAAGAGCCCTTTATTTAGGAACTGGCACAAAACTCTTGAGGGAGAGAACCCACTGAGAGAAAAGGAGTGACATCAGCAGAGGAAAATGCAGCCTCTGTCCCTCCTCACCAAGGTTTCTCCTGGCAGACTACTTCTGGAGACCAGGAGTGGGATGCCCCATCTGAAATCATCTTGAATCATCTACTCCCAACAAAGTCCTTTCACATCTTTTAGTGTTTAGGCAGCTTCCAGATCCAATCTTGATAAACAAGTTTTCAGGTCTAAAAATTCCCATTCAGCATTCTTCTTTTTTAATTGACAAGAGTATGTATTTATGGTGTACAACATGATGTTTTGAAATATGTATAATTGTGGAATGTCTAAATCAAGCAAATTATCGTATGCATTAACTCACATACTTATTTTTTTTTTTGTGGTGAGAACCCTTAAAATCTACTTTCCTAGCAACTTTTAAGTATACAACACATTGTTATTAACTATACTCACCATGTTATACAACAGATCTCCATCCAGATGTACTCCTCCTAACTCACTGAAATTTTGTATCTTTTGACCAACGTCTCTCTATTCTTCCCTCCCCACCCGCTCCCCACCTTTTTTTTTTGTTCATTTGTTTGAGACGGAGTCTTGCTCTGTTGCCCAGGCTGGAGTGCAGTGGTGCAAACTTGGCTCACTGCAACCTGTGCCTCCCAGATTCAAGTGATTCTTCTGCCTCAGCCTCCTGAGTAGCTGGGATTACAGGCATGTACCATCACTCTCGGCTAATTTTTGTATTTTTAGTAAAGATTCACCATGTTGGTCAGGCTGGTCTCGAACTCCTGACCTCATGAACTGCCCACCTCAGCCTCCCAAAGTGCTGGGATTACAGGTGTGAGGCACCGCACCTGGCTACCCACCGGCCCCCTTAATCACCATTCCACTCTCTGCTACTCTATGAGTATGACCTTTTCAGATTTTCCATGTAAATGAAATCATACACTATTAGTCTTTCTGTACTTGGCTTATTTTACTTAATATAATGTCCTCTGGGGCTATCCATGTCACAAATGAAAATGTTCTTTGTTTTTAACAGCTGAATAGTACTTTATACTACATTCTCTTCATCCATTTATTTGGTGATGGATACTGAGGTTGATTTCATATCTTGGTTATTGTGAATAATAGCATTATTCTTTTTTAACGACAAACACTGCAATATTAAAATCAAGAAACTGAAAGCATCAAATCAATTTATAAGTATTTACAAATGATGATTCTAAGAGTGTAACTGAGTTGTAACTCAGAGGAGAAATGCTTGAGGAGATGGATACCCCATTCTCCATGATGTACTTATTTCACATTACATGTCTCATGTACTTCATTTATATATATATACCTACTATGTACCCACAAAACTTGAAAATTAAAAAACAACTTTTCAAAAGAAAAAAATAATGAATTCATGCTATCGATCTTAGGTTATAATCCTGGTTGTATACTCTGTCCAGGAAAGTAAAAATATCCTAGAAATACTGTTTTGATGTCCAACTACATTTTATTTATTTATTTATTTATTTATTTATTTATTTATTTATCATGGAATGTCACTCTGTCACTCAGGCTGGAGTGCAGTGGCACAATCTTGGCTCACTGCAACCTCTGCCTCCCAGGTTCAAGTGATTCTCGTGCCTCAGCCTCCCAAGTAGCTGGGATCACAAGCATGCACCACCATGCCTGGCTAATTTTTGTATTTTCAGTAGAGATGGGGTTTCTCCATGCTGTCCAGGCTGGTTTTGAACTCCTGGGCTCAAGAGATCTGCCCACCTTGGCCTCCCAAAGTGCTGGAATTACAGGCGTGAGCCACCATGCTCAGTGTCCAACTACATTTTCTACTGACTCTCACATCATAAAATACCACACAATTCTTTGTCAGAAATGTAGCCACATGTGGTCAACAAAATATGGCCACTATTTACTGAGTGCCCTTCTTGGCTTTTGGTAGATGTTAAAAAGTGCATCATTCCTACCCTTAGGTGGCTTCCAACCTAAAGAGGAGACAAACACCTGCAAAAAGAAAACTAATTCTACAAAGCAGGGAATAGTAAATACTATGAATGTAGCTCAGAGTGGAGTGATAAAGCATGAAGACTTCATAAAAAGGATGGCACTGAGCTGAGCCTGAATGATATTACCTACCTTAATGGAGCTCCCACTCTGTGCCAGGCAATGGCATTAACTCATTGAACTGTTCCAATTAAACTTTGCAGACATTTACTTTTATTGTTTTTTAGATAGGGAAATTGAGGCTCAAAGAGGTTAATTAACTTGTAAAAAATGACACAGTTAAGAAAGAGCAGAGCTGCAACTCAAATGCACATGCCAGTCTCCAAAGCGCCTTAGATATAACATTTTCCTAAAGAGAGGGCAGGATTCAGCGCTGGTTGCTGGTAGGTACAGAGGTGGCAAAGTTGTCAGCTGGGGTTACAAAATAGAATGGTGATTAGTAACAGTTAAGAGTTTGGAATTTGAAATCAAAAACTGGCTTTGAATAAAATTTCCTAGCTGTATATTCTCGAGACGTTGCTTAAACTCTCTAAGCTTCTGTTTCCTCACCGTAAAATAGGAAAAGTGCTGTATTTACCTCATTGAGCTGTTTCAAGGAATAAATGAGTTAAAGTATGTAAAATAACTAGCAAGTTATTATTATCATTGTTATATTTTCTTTTTTATGACCTAATTATCCACTAAACATCATGTTAAGTTGAGAGGGAATAGGAAACTGATTTATCACCTCTTTGTGTTAAAAGGACAGGGCAGAGAAAGCAGAGATCCCTGAAGAGACTAAAGAAATTCATGTTTCTGCTTCTGCGGAAATGGGACCTACATTGACAGGGTCAGTATTCCCAGGGGTCTTGGCTTTGTAGCTGGTTCTGCCCCAAGCTATAAGCTGAATAAAGTCATTATTAATCTCAAGGTTTCCAATATGGCTGTTGCCACTGCATTTGATGTGAAAGCAACTGTTACATAAAATAGCTAACGTTCACATGTATGAAGCTAAATGCTTCAACCCTTTTCTATAATTAATATTTGGACATATCAATTCTAACAAAGCCTTCTTAGTTGCTCTAAGCCTCCCTTCTTTTCCAAAGATGATGTTTTTCAATGAGATGCTATTAGTGCTTAAAATGAATGAAGTAAACTTGCACACTTTATTCCTGGTCACCTGCAGTGACATCCTGTTACTTTTAAAACCCTTTTCCATGCAGGAAAAATGGCACACTGTGTATTCATAAATTCGACACAAAAATTTAATATAAAGGAGAGAGGGCTGCTATTTAAGCCAGTCCAACCTTGAAGTTCTACCTTCTCTTAATAAAGGGAATGTGGTGGCATGGCTATAGGGTCAAAAAGTTTTAATCCATTACATGTCAGTTAGAGAAAAATGAATGTGAAATATCCACATTCAGCACAGTAGAAATTTTGCATCTTTTGGATTGTAAATTTCCAGATTTGTATGTCTTTTTGTTTGTTTTCTCTCTCCTAGTGTATGAAATCACTCTCTTTATCATATCATCATAATAGTTGTTGTTACAAATTATTTAAAGTCAATACACTTTTTCACATGAAAAGAACGCTATATAAATATAACCGAAAAGTTATTACTCATGATAAATAATTTGGATCTCAGGTTTAAAACTTCACATTTGAAATATGTTTCATAAAGTACAGAGAGAAAGCACTCAGCACACATACAAGAGACATCCAACCTCTTTAAGGGGGACTGTCAGGAAAGCTTGGTAGAAGTAATGTCTAAGTTGAGATCCAAAGCAAGTAGTATTCATCCAGAACTGATCTACTAAGCAAACCCTTGACTTTGCTCATGGAATTCTTTGTTTGATTTCCCTTTTCCTCCCTCAACTCCCTGGTGAACTCCATCCTACTCATCTTTTAAGGGCCAGATCAAATGTCATGTCATATCACTTTTCTTCATACCTCTTCACCATACCCCGGGTGGAATAAATTATTCCTTCATCTGGGTTTTCATTTACACTTTGAAGATATTTCTTACAGCATTCATCACTGATTCTTCAATTTATTAACTCACTAAAATACAGATATTCATGAAGTGCCTGGTGGAGGACCTGTGAGTGCTAAGCAAGAGAGACAGCATATTTGCCCACCCTAGAGGAGGAATCAGCAATTTAATACAGTGTGATAATCACCCAGAGGACAAGAGATGGGCATCACAGGAATCTCGGTGAGTCAGGAAAGATTCCTTAGGAAAAGTGACATACTGGCCAGGTGTCGTGGCTCACACTGGTAATCCCAGCACTTTGGGAGGCCGAGACAGGTGGATCACTTGAGTCCAGGAGTTCCAGACCAGCCTGGGCAACATGGAGAAATCTCATCTCTACAAAAAATACAAAACATTAGCTGGGCACAGTGGCAAATGCCTGTAGTCCCAGCTACTTGGGAGGCTGAGGTGAGAAGATCACTTGAACCTGGGAGGTCAAGGTTTCAGTGAGCTGACATCATGCCACTGCACTCCAGTCTGGGTGACAGAATGAACCTCTGTCTAAAGAAAAAAGAAAGAAAGAAAAAGAAAAAGCGACATATATAAGTGAGATCTGTAAAATAAGAAGGAAGGAACCAGCAAGCAGAGGGTTAGGGTGGGAAAGAAGAATACTGTAGGCAGAAGGAATGTTGAGCATGAAGGTCTAGAGGTAAAAGAGAGTAAGAATGATGCTCTGGAGAGAAATACTGGCAAGAGTTTTGCGAGTGAACAGAAAAATGGCAAGACGTGAGCTTGGAGAGGTAAGCAGTGGCAGATGGTAGAGGGTAGTCTAAACTATGTCAAAGATATGGACTTCATCCACAAATCAATGTGTAGTCACTGAAGGATTTCACATAGGGGAGTGACTTGATGAAATGTTGGTTTTAATAATAGTCCCGTGGCAGTAGAAGGTAGAGCGAACTAAGAAGGTGAACACAGGTGTACAAAGAACAGTTAGGAGAATGTGGCCATAATCCAGTATATATACAGAACGATAACTATTCAATAGTTATTATTTAGGTGACTAAGTCCCAGTTAAGAGTAAAACTGTGTTATTCATCTTTGTGCTCATTGTACCTGTCCACAATGACTACCATGAAGTTCAGTCTAATTCACATTGATCCAGATCCAAGGAAAACACGAGATTGAATGATATGTTTTGTAATTTCTACAGAGACCATTTATAATAAGTTTTATTATGGGAAATTTCTTTTATTTTGCAGGAGCCCTTGAACGGCTATTTCAGGCAAAAGTTACAGCTTGATGTAACACTGGAACAAACAATAAAATTAAATGTATTCTTCTTTAAGCCATGTGCTGACATTTCTTAATCCTTGCCCCCATCCATCATAGTCTCAAGCTTAATTTCACTCCGCAGCACTGGGTAAGTCATCTTGTATCGGTACTCTTTTGTCTGGATTTAGAAGGCTTTTGCTAGGATGAATTTAACAAAGTAAGTCTTTAAGTGTCATATAGTCTTATTTTATTGTCCTTTTTCTCTGAATTCAAAGTATTTTACAGCTGTTGCAGAGTAAGAAGTGTCAACTTCATTGGACACGAGGGAGAAATCTCAAATACAGCGGGAAGCAATTATGTATTCAAGGTCAGGCAGAGCAAGAAGCATGCATCAGAGCTCCCACCTAAAGCAGGCAATTGCTGTATATGTGCACAGTTACTAAAAACAATCTGGCGACCAGGTGTGATGGCTCATGCCTGTAATCCCAGCACTTTGGGAGGCCAAGGCAGGCAGATCGCTTGAGGTCAGATCACTTTGAGATCAACCTGGCCAACATGATGAAACCCCATCTCTACTAAAATTACAAAAATTTGTTGGGCGTGGTGGCACATGCCTGTAATCTCAGCTACTCGGAAGGTTGAGGCACGAGAATCACTTGAACCCGGGACGCGGAGGCTGCAGTGAGCCCAGATCATACCACTGCACCCTAGCCTGGGAAACAGAGCAAGACTTTGTCTTAAAAACAAAACAAAACCAAAATAATAACAACAACAACAAACCCTAGCATGTAAAGTTGAAGAAAATGCCCAAATTATTGGAGGGAGTGGCTTTCATAGAACATATTTATAACTGACAGCAAGATTTTCTATTTTAGGCATAAGTGAAGCATATATAACCTATTCTGTTGTTTCCTTGGTGACTGTTTTTAAGGGCCTTGAATTTTTAAAAAAAGCTATCATAAAGCCACCTTTTCAAGGTGTCAGACATGAGCAGAAATGTCTATATATAGGTGAATAATGTGTGCCTGCTACTTAAAACAGGCAGAACAATTTCAATATAAAGATGTATACTGATTAATATTACTTAAGTAAAAGTAAATGAAGGTTGGATAAAATAGCTTTTGGATATATTACATAGTTCTATTATAAAGAATTGCATTTAATTTTCCATCTTTACATAACAGAAAGTGGCTATTAGTATTTTCCCTATGTTGTGCTATGGTATACGTAATATAGCAATACATTAAAGAGCAATACAGATCTGTTTTTAACATTGAAGATTCTTTTTTGAGTTTTGTCCCAGGGGTCAGTGCTCACCTACATTTTCTATACAGTTGATGGGATCTTCAAAGCAAGACTGTTAGGCTGACGAATGGAAGGTAATCAACCTATCCACATAGGCCAAATTCCATAGGAAAATCACTTCAGGAATCAGACCATCAACTATCTTTTAGACCATAATTATAAGCAAAGCATTGTGGTACAGTTGAAGATAATACGATATGTATCTACCAAAAAAGCCTGCATATTCTAAGTGCCAAAGAACACACACACACAGACACACACAGACACACACACACACACACACACACTGAGAACAAGAGGAATTGTATCATGAGGCCAAGACTATATCTGGCTCCCTGTTAAATCTCAGTGTCTAATGTAGTATTGGGCACAGCTAAATTCTGAAAAAAATACTTCTGAATCAATAGATGACTTCACCAAAACAGAAGATTTTATGGTTAAGGCTGGGAAATGAAGGGTGAGTAGGAGGGATTGAGGAAAGTTAAAATGGTAAGACAAGTGGAGATAAATATGAGGAATAAATTGTAGATCACTATGTTTGGTATGGAAAGTTTAATCTGAGAAACCAATAGATGTGCAGTTAGAAAAATAAACTGAAGGCAAACTATATATGTCTTGCCTGCCTAGGTAGTGAATTTGCATTTGATTTAATAATTACTGGGAATGTGATAAATATTTTTAAGAGAGGAGGCATGCTCTATTTTTTTTCTAAGAAGGACTAATCTTGAAGTTATATGCAGAGCAGAAAGGAAGAAAAAGAAATTAAAGGCTGTAGGTCCTGATAGAAATCTACTGCAAATGTTCAGAGATAAAAAGTGAAGCTTGGATTACAATGGAGGAGTAGAAGAGCTTTTCTCTTTCCTAAGCTAAAGGAACTTATTCATCTCACCATTATCATTTTCTTCATCATTCAACATTTTCTCTTTAGAGAGCACTTGGTGGGTGCTGACCACTGTATAGTGCAGCAATTTATGTGCATCCTGCCATTTCATACTTAAAACAAGATTATGAGATACATGGAGTTATTACTTGAGGTAATAGGAGGTCAATCCCTTACGCAAAGTCACAGTGCTAGCAAAATGACATAATTAGGATGCGTTTGAGCCTGAAGCTTCTTAGTGCTTCTCTCAAGCTAGTATGTAAGGTAGAAAACATCTATATAGTGTGCTCATTACTGGGCAACAGTCAAAGAGAGAAGGAAAGGTTGAAGATGATACCCAACTCTTGGTAAGGGACATTGGAAGAATGTAGGGTAACATCAATGAACTCAGTAAGATCAATGGAGTCATCCATGTGCTTCAAAATAACAAAGGTAATATTTTCAGGGGGCTTACTATAAGCTAGGCACTATAGTAAATGATCTATATTAACTATTATATTAAGGAAAAAGAAGAAATACAGATTATGCAAAACTGTAGGTGGTAAATAGCAAAGGCAGTACATAATAACATGGCTAGCCTTACTCCGGAGCCCGTAAGCCCAACTGTACCAGAAACACTGTACTAGAAATACTTCAGTTTGCTTTTAGAGAAATCACATTTGAGGGAAAGCAGTACCATCTTCTTACTATTTATTGATTTACCTACTTTAAAAAGTTTATTCCACACCGTATTTGAAAGCAATTTCTAAGCACTTTATAGAAATAAACTTCAACATAATGTGATGTAAGGCATTTAAAGTAGATAGCATATATGTTTATATATATAAAGATAGGTGTTCAAATAGCAGTAGTTTTTTTTTAAATGGCAGATGATCAGAGATCTTAATTTAAAATAATCGAGGCTTTTCTTTTCCTTAGGATTTCTATAATTGTTGTATAGCTTCTGTAATCAGAATAAAATAATGTTTCTGGCAATGGCGCAGGGTGGCGGGTATGGTGGGAAGCAACACAGAAGAATTCAGTGAGGAAAGTGGAGCAAAGGGAAAATAAGGGTAGACAAGCAGCCGAAGCTAGGAGTGAGGCTGGAACACAATGGCCTTGCTTTCGACATAACATCATGAAAAGCTGGAATTAATGCAAACATAGGGACTTCGTTCCGAATCTGAAATGCTTTAGGCTTTCAAGTGCCTCTCCTCTTCATTGAACAGAGAACCAGCCATTAGTCACAGCGAGTCACAGCACAATTGTCCACTCTGCAAAACCTGACTTAATTGGAATCAACAAGGCCAGAACAAACTTCTGAATGTATGCCAGCCTCTTTTCATGAAGGGACTGTGCAGTCAATTAGATTGGAGCTTGAATAAATCATTTTTTTTGGAAATCAGTGAGGGGGCACCGTTTTCCATTAAATCTACCTTTCTCAGGGAAGCCAGCCTCTCACGCATATCTTACCCAACTCAAGGGTACAAATCACTCAAGGAAATAAATTGGATACCCTGTAATATTCACTTTTTCCCCTTCAATGTCTCTATCACGTATTTGTTCTGTAGAAGCAGGGATTTCCCTGGTCCTGCTCACCACTGTATCCGCAGCACTTAGCACAGTGCCTCATATTAGGAACTCTAAAATGTTTGCTGAAGGGGTACCTGAATGGAACCAAAATGAAATTATCATTGGCAAGTGTAAAGAACTCTTTAAAACCACAAAATTTTAATATTGTTCTTCCAAAGCATAGACCACTACAGCATGACATGTCACTTATCATTGAGTTAACCAAATGTTGTTCTATCCACGTTATACTCTGTAGTATATTAATTGTATTTATATACTTAAAAATTGAGCAATATATTTCCAAATGTAAGAAATTTATATTTGAGAAACACATTTTCCTCCCAGCATTTTCTTTATTACCTGGCACAGGAAATTAGGAATTATAATTTCTCATTTTAAGTTTTAAGTTATTTCTATAGACACCTTGTTAGGAAAAACAAATCTCTCCAGGGCTCATAATTTTTTCTTACATATCTTAAAATCTCAGAAGATTCTGGGGCCATTGTTTTCTTTTTGTATAGTAAGCAATCTTTGATATTCCAAAGCCCTGGAGTCCCGGCCTATAATATTCTAGATCATCATAGCATTTGTAAAGATAATTATTATTCTTCATCCACTTACTCACCTCCTACTGTGACAGATGAATACCGCCACTACTGCTAATCATCATCATAATTATCATTATTGACCATTTACTACTGCTGGTCACTGTGCAAATCTATTTACATGTATTATCTTTTTAATGCTCTGAAGTGAGTGTTAAAAATCATCTTCCAGCCCTGAATATATGATTTATGAATCCTCTCTACAACTCTTCCCCCCTGGGAGAGACCAACATGTAAATAATGAACTGCAGGCCTGAAGTTGTAATGAGTGCTGCAACAGAGAAGCAAACCAGGCACTACTGGTGCTTAGAGGAGGAGCTCCAAGTCCCTGGGAAGGACAGAGAGGGTGTCTAACAGAAGGGATGGCTAAGCTGAGTCTTGAAAGATGAGAGAGGATTTGCCCTGTGGTCCTGGCAATAAAGAAGAATTGAGTAAATATTATGTAAGAAAATTTAGTAAGAATTATGGATGTATCAAGACTGTTGATTAGCTTGGAGTTAGAGGTAAGACGCAGAAAGAGGAGAGAATTTAGAAAGTGCTCATTTTTCTATCTGATGTAAAACTGGTATTAAACTGGTCTATTCTTATATCTCACATGACAGGTAAAACATTTAATTTGGGAGAAGTCTGTTCTATTTTCTGAACTGTAGAATGGAAAGAAGCTATTTAATAATAACTCTATTGCCATCTTTCTACATGCCAAGCACAGTATTTGCCACTGTATATGGATTAACTGATTAAAACAAATCCATGAGGTAGACATCATTTTTCAGTTACGCAAAAGAGAAAATTAAAACTTTTAAATTTGCCCAATGTCATGCAACTTGTATGCCTAGGAGACATTAATTGACTCAATTAATGTTTTTTGAGAGCCTGTGATGTGTCTGACAAAATTCAAAATCAGTTCAGCCTGATTCCAAAACATTTGTTTTAACCGCTGCATGGTCCTTGCCTTTCCCTTAGGACCAGAAACACAACACTCTTTTTCATACCTATTATTGCCTTTAGAACTCTCAGATGGCTTACAAACAAGACATGTTCTCTAGAAGACAAAGTGTAAGGCCATTAAACACATTTGCTGTCCAGAGCATTATTAAGATTTAACACAAGGCTGTGTATCATTCATCATCATAATGTTCTGAGCACTGATTGAATTAATCGCTTAGGGCTTTTCACTTAGAAATCCCATTTCTTAGGGTGGTTATAAACTAGCAGTTAATATTTTTCCTATGTGAAATAGGGTTCAGACAAGGGAGTGCTTTAATCCTGCAAAACCGTATGCACAACATAACTATTACATCGTAAAATGATCACATGAGATAGATAGATAATTAAATAAGAGGGGATTTCGTGCCTAAATCTAGTGTTGTGGTTGAAAACTTTCTTATGATGTTGCACTGGTTGCTTCATAGAGTCTGATTAAATGCAACTAATAATAAATAATAATCATTAATATTTCCCTTTTAATCATTCACATAACAAAGACTTAGTGAAGACAAATGATTGACCTTCTGCTCAGTGTTGGTAAGCAATGGGGACAGGATTTAATCTAAGCTGTTAGATTCTAGGACCCATTCTCTTAACCATATCACTATAGTCCCACCCTTAAAGGATGGAGGCGATAGTCACATGGAATAAGGCCAGGAAAGCGTTTAGCATGATATGTGTCAGGTAAGTGCTCTGTTCTAAAATCAGCTTCTTCAACAAATATGTATTGAACACTGCATAGCTGCCAAGCACTGTACTTGGTATGGAAGATACAGCAGTGAATAAATAAAACAGACATACATTGTTGGCTCAGGGAGCTACTATGTTAGTTGGAGACTCACACAGTAAGCATGCTAAGTAAATATACTGTGCTAGATTATGATAATGTGCTATGGGAAATAATAATACCAAACAGAGGTCGACAGGAAGGATCCAGGTGGGGTTGTGATTTTAGATCCGAGAAAGCCTAAGTAGCTGCTATTTGATTAAAGGCTGATGCCTGGGGGGAAAGCGTGCCAGGGTAGTGAGGAAGTAGTACAAGACCTCCACAGTGAGCAGAGATGTCCAAGTTCCAGGAACTTCAGGGAGCCAGGGAGGCTGGAGGAATGAGTGAGCTAGGACAGCAGCCAACTAGAGGGCAGACATTAATGGGAGGGTGTTGTGTGCAGACCATGCTGTGCTTTTTAGGCCATTTTGCATTGATTTAAGCTTTTACTCAGAGTGGGTAGGAAGCCACAGGAGGAGTTAAGAGGGGCAGTGCCCTGATCTGA
Organism: Piliocolobus tephrosceles; assembly: GCF_002776525.5. Classification (NCBI taxonomy): domain Eukaryota; kingdom Metazoa; phylum Chordata; class Mammalia; order Primates; family Cercopithecidae; genus Piliocolobus; species Piliocolobus tephrosceles. The sequence continues at coordinate 143,042,006 of NC_045437.1, read as the reverse complement.
CTTAGCTTTTAACATTTTGCTCTGACTGCTCTAGTAAAAGGAGAAGACTGAGCATAAGGGTGGAATTAAGTGAACTGGTTTGGAAAACTGCAAAAATCCAGCTTGGAGATGGTAGCAGCTTAGACCAGAGTGGAAGCAAGGGAGGTGGTGATAGGACTAGATACAAACTGATGGTAATCCTTTTTAGGTGGATGTTTCATCAGAATCATGGGATCAGTAAGTTGAGCTGAGATGCAGAGCCACATTGATCTGATGATGTATTAAACAGTACATGTTACTGTTTGTTCCTAAAATGTATAAAGCTCCCACTCTAAGCAGGGCATTGTGCCAGGCACTGCAGCTAAAACACTCTGAGGGTGTCCATGCCCTCAGAGAGTTGTCCTCCTATTAAGAGGATAATAGTTACACCATAACTGTATGTGGTTGCAGAATATGGCTATAGCACATTTGTTCAATGAATATTCACTGCATACAGTTTTAGGGGTTGGAGATAGAGCTGAGGATAGAATAAACAAACATCCTTGCTTTCCTGGAGTATATACTCAAGCAGAGTAAAAATAAAAAATCAGCAAGATAACTATGTAAGTTATATAGTATGTTAAAAGATAATAATGAGAGACTTCATGATGATATTGACCACACCTGTGCAACACTGTCATAGTGAAAAACTAGAAACAATGCACTGTCCATGTAAAGGGGAACAGCTTGGGCTAGACGCAGTGGCTCACATCTATAATCCCAGCACTTTTGGAGATTGTGGCGAGGGGATCACTTGAGACCAGAAGTTTGAGACCAGCCTAGGCAACATTATGAAACCCTGTTTCCACAAACAAATATTGTTAGGCATGGTATTTCTGAGGCTGAGGTGGGAGGATCATTGGAGCCCAGAAGGTTGAGGGTGCAGTGAGTTATTATGGCACCACTGCACTCCAGCCTGGGTGACAGAGTGAAACATTGTCCCTAAAAAAAACTTAAAAAACTAAAATAAAAAAGGGACCAGCATTATATAGTGGTATGTCCAGTCTTTACATTACTATGCAAGAGTTTAAAAATACATAGGAAGATGTACATGAACCAACGAGGCTAGCTGCACCTCAAAACATTTCAAGAGCAAGATGACGAATGAAGTCCAAAGTATAATGTCATTCATGTAAAAAACTAAAGATATATATATATATATATATATATATATATATATATGCACATGTGCACACATATCTATGTGGACCTATATTTATATACGTGCATAAAAACATTTTGAAAAGATATATGAGGTAACAGGGTCCATCTCATTGAGGGATCAAAAAGTCCTCCTGGATGCCTCACAAGGTTCATTGCAAACCCTCTGGGGAATGTGTCTCAGGTGAGTGTGCAGCTCATTCTCCAGCGCTTTGTGGCCATTGCATGACGCACACTGTGTGGCCCTCAGCAGGATAAACCCAACCTTGACCATAACTCTGACAAATTATGTACCTGAATCTGTTTCTGGAAATGCTGAGACCCTTTGGGTACACAGGATGAGTCCTGGGTGAAAATGGAATTTCTCCTCTCTCCCCTGTCTCCACCACCTTCCTGGGGGTAGGTGCCTGAAGCTCTATTCTGGTTTCCTTCTCCTCATGGGTTATCATCTTACCCACTCATTCGGCCTTCTCCAGATTGGTTAATGTGATGAACTACTCCAGTCAAAGCGCTAGCTGATAGGGAGATTGGTATTTTAAAACTCTCTCATCCCCTAAATACATGAGTTTTATTTTAAAAGTGGGATAGGAAATACAAGCATTGCATAAGATTGTATATGAGAAAATACTGTTACCCATAAACCACTGTAAATATATTCCATTATTAAAATGATTAATATTTGCTCTCCCACCCTCTCCATTGTGCACAGATGAAATGTTATTGTTACTATTAACCTTCTCTCCTCCTCCACTGTACACAGACTGGGGAATGCTATTAATAGTTTCCCCGCATACCCCACCCAGCTCCTTCTGTTACTGTGAAGTAATTTGGATGAACTATGCTAGGCGTAAAAGGCCAAGGATTTTTCATCTTCCCTATTCCAAGTAGCATTCTTTCTCCTTATTGTTGAAATTTACAAAATACTTGAATACTATGCAGACGCTATAATCACCTCACCTTTTATATGAAAAAATTGGGGCTCAGAATCGTGCACTTACCCAAGGCTGCACAAAGCTATGATTTAACACAAGCCTTCTCCCAAACCTTGTGTTCATGTAGCACAACCCAAGCTTTGGCCCTGAAGGATTCTTTATCACATAGACTTTTTCTCCTAAAGTCTAGCCCAGAAGAGAGGAGTGTTTGCTTCTCTTTTGACTGAATCAATCTTTTGATTGAATTACAATCAATTTGGGGGTTAAACTTTTTATCAGATAAACAGAATTTCATAAAATCAAAGTAATTAAGCATATCTGCTGTGGTGGCCCCTTCTCAAATAAATCCTTTCTACTAACAACATTTTCAAGAACTTGGTTTTTGAAGTTCCAGATAGGTGAAGCTTATGATGGACACTGGATTAATAGCTTCTCTTCATCTGCAGCTTGGCTGCAGCAATTCCCACATCTCCTCTCCCAAGACAACCAATTAATATTTTTAAATTGGTATAAGAACAGCCAGGCTAGAACCTAGCTCTTCTTCTGGTGTCAAATGTGATCACTCTCATTCAACCTCAGATTTAATGTTGACTTGTCTGCTGGAAATCACTACTGCCTACACTGGGAAAATACTAAGTTTAAAAAAAAAAAAAACTCCTTTAATAATCCATTTTGGCTACAGAGGATAAAGTTGATTTTCCAGGGAGATGCCAGAAGCTTGTGCTCTTTTTGGGTGTCTCTCATCTTGTCTTTGTGGTTAATTGTGGAGTCACAGTCACACCATGGGCAACTAAAATAGGAACAGGACTCCTTGATGGGCTGTCTATACTCCAAGCAGTCATTACCCCAGGTCAGGACTTCCTGAGAAATAAAGAGGGTGTACTGGAAAATGAGCAAGCCAACAAGATTCCTACAGATCCTATAATTGTCCGGTGAAATTGATAGGCTACTCTTGTCAAAGCTGCTGTTTGGCATTCTCCCTTCCTGTCTCTCCCTCCCTCCTGGTGACTGGCAATTTCCATCTGCAGCTTTTACAATTTGATGTGTAATTTGGCCTCTCATGTCTCCCTGAATGTGCCTTTGTGTCACTTCTACTTTTGAGGCTGCATCTTTCTTAAACTTATCTCTTGGTATTGTTCAGATTCACTCTTCTTTGCTATTGAACAGCCAGAATTCATCTTTAAAAAATTTACTGTGAAAATAAAAACAACTGTCACATGAAGAAAATAAAACACAGAGAACTAAACTGTTTTGTCAGGCATAGAAATTAAATTTTAAGTCTGTTGTACTTTTCATGGAAGTATGCACATATGGGCTCAGAGCTTATCAAATTGTGACAAATTTTGTGTTTGTTTAAGGTTTTACACTGGAGGCTGAGTAACTTGGAGGCACAGGATAATAAAAGCACATGCAAGCAAGCCAATTTGTTTTATATGTAACCATTTAAGATTCAGGATCAGAAGGATTTTCTCCCTTCATTCTCAAATTTCTGCTAGGCATGAGTATTCATGATCAAGCTAGACTCAAAACAAACTAACAATACGTTAAGTATTAACACCCAGGATTCTTATGGAATGATTTTTTTTTGTACTAAGTTTGGCAGTTTATAGACAGTTGCCAATGATCCAACTAAATTAAGTGCTCTTGAATACAAGCTTAAATAAAGAAAAACCTATTTAGTAGTGAGAGGCTAAAAAAGAAAAGAAAAGCAAAATGGCACCAATTGCCCAGCTTCCTTCCACACCTACCTCTGAGGTAGAAGACTCTCAAGGATCCAGACTTCCCTTTCATAGACTCCAGATAGATGAGGTTTATGACGGACACTGGATTAATGGCTTCTGTTAGTCTGCAGCTTGGCTATATCAGTTCCCACATTTCCTGTCTCGAGAGAGCCAGATGAATAGGATTCCTCCTTAGGGCATTATTGAATGGCAATGGCACTTCTCCAATAGCAGCATCCCTAGCATGGGCATCAGGCCCAGATATTTATTATATGTTCTTCCATAGCTTCTGACAAGCAAGCAAGTAAGCTTTGCTTTTCTCATTTCTTCCTCTATTGTTATGCAAGTGAAAGGTAGGGGTGTGTGTGTGTGTGTGTGTGTGAAAGAGAGAGACAGAGAAAGAGAGAACAAGTGATCAAATTCAGAAACGTTTCCCCCCATACTAATTTTTATATACTGATTTATAGAAATTGAGATTTGACTCTTGATGTAACTACTTGACTTAGACTGAGAACTAAGTTATATATAATAGAAACTTTTTTTCTGGCAAAATTATATAGAATAACACATAGTTCTATTATATTATACATTTTAAAGCCCAAAATGATCAAGTGTTTAAAATCTGCTGAACACAATATTTGCTTTCATTTTAAAGGAGAGACAAAAATACAACAATATTATATGGAGAGCTTCCCAATTACAGGCTTCTACCAGCCTTAACTTTCCTTATCTCAATAAAAGTTAGGAAGACATATCCCTTATGGAGGTTGCACAAAATTTAGTAAACATATACCGAGTGCCAACCATATTTAAGTTATTACTCTATATAAGGTTTACTGAGACTGACATATTGCAAAACTTCAGGAGATACCATTCATGTATGCTTCTGATATGGTTTGGCTGTATCTCCACCCAAAACTCATCTTGAATTGTGGTTCCCATAATCCCTGTGTGTCACGGGAGGGACCCAGTGGGAAGTGATTGGATCATGGGGCAGTTTCCCTCATGCTGTTCTCATGATAGTGAGTGAATTCTCATAAGATCTGATGGTTTTATAAGGGGCTTCCCCATTTGCTCGGCATTTCTCTCTGTGCTGCCATGCAAAGAAGGATGTGTTTGCTTCTCCTACTGCCATAATTGTAAGATTCCTGAGGCCTCCTCAGCCATGCAGAACTGTGAGTCAACTAAATCTCTTTCCTTTATAAATTACCCAGTCTTGGGTATTTCTATATAGCAGCGTGAGAACAGACTAATACAGCAAATTGGTACTGCAGAGAGTGCCGTGCTGGTATAAGGATACTTGAAAATGTGGAAGCAACTTTGGAACTGGGTAACAGACAGAGGTTGGAACAGTTTGGAAGGCTCAGACAAAACAGGAAAATATGGAAAAGTTTGGACTTTCCTAGAGACTTGCTGAATGGCTTTGACCAAAATGCTGATAGTGACATGGACAATGAAGTCCAGGTTGAAGTGGTCTCAGATGGAGATGAGGAACTTGTAGGGAACTGGAATAAAGGTGATTCTTGCTATGCTTTAGCAAAGAGCCTGGCAACATTTTGCCCCTGCCCAAGAGATCTGAGGAACTTTGAACTTGAGAGAGATGATTTAGGGTATCTGGCAGAAGAAATTTCTAAGCAGCAAAGTGTTCAAGAGGAAGCAGAGCATAAAAGTTTGGAAAATTTGCAGGCTGAAGATGCAATAGGAAAGAAAAACTCATTTTCTGGGGGAGAAATCCAAGCCTGCTGTAGAAATTTGTGTAAGTAACAAGGAGCCTGTATTAGTTCATTTTCACACTGCTGATAAAAACATACTTGAGACTGGGAAGAAAAAGAGGCTTAACTGGACTTACAGTTTCACATGACTGAGGAGGCCTCAGAATCACGGCAGGAGGTAAAAGACACTTTTTACACGGTGGCAGCAAGAGAAAAATGAGGAAGAAGCAAAAGTGGAAACCCCTGATAAACTCAGCAGATCTCATGAGACTTATTCACTGTCATGAGAACAGCACAGGAAAGACTGGCTCCCATGATTCAATTACCTTCCCCTGGGTCCCTCCCACAACACATAGGAATTCTGGGAGATACAATTGAAGTTGAGATTTGAATGGGGACACAGCCAAATCATATCAGAGCCAAATGTTAATCACCAAGACAATGGAGAATATGTCTCCAGGGCATGACAGAGACCTTCACAGCAGCCTCTTCCATCACAGGCCTGGAGGCCTAGGAGGAAAGAATGGTTACATAAGTCAGGTCTAGGGCCACCCTGCTGTGTGCAGCCTGGGGACTTGGTGCCCTGGATCCAAGCTGCTCCAGCTGCGGCTAAAAGAGGCCAAGGTATGCTCAGGCCATGGCTTCTGAGGATACAAGTCCTAAGTCTTGGCCACTTTCACATAGGGTTGAGCCTGCTGGTGCACAAGAGCCAAGAACTGAGGTTTGGGAACCTCTGCCTAGATCTCAGAGGATGAATGAAACTGCCTGAATGTCCAGGCAGAAATTTGCTGCAGGGGTGGAGTCCTCATGGAGAACCTTTGGTAGGGCAGTGCAGAAGGGAAATGTGGGATTGGAGACCCAACACAGAGTCACCACTGGGGTACTGCCTAGTGGAGCTGTGAGAAGAGGACCACTGTCCTCCAGACCCCAGAATGGTAGAGTCACCAACAGTTTGCACTGTGCACTTGGAAAAGCCACAGACACTCAACGGCAGCTGTGAAAGCAGCTGGGAGGGGGGCTGTATCCTGCAAAGTCACAGGAGCAGAGCTTCCCAGGGCCATGAGCCCACCTCTTGCATTAGTGTGGCCTGGATGTGAGATGTGGAGTCCAAAGAGATCATTTAGAAACTTTAGGGTTTAATGACTGCTCTACTGGATTTTGGACTTGCATGAGCCCATAGCCTCTTTGATCTGGCCAATTTGTCCCATTTGGAACATGTGTATTTACCCAATGCCTGTACCCCCATTCTATCTAGGAGCTAACTTACTTTTGATTTTATAGGCTCATAGGCAGAAGAGACTTGCCTTGTCTCAGGTGAGACTTTGGACTTGGACTTTTGGGTTAACCCTGGAATGAGTTAAGACTTTGGGGTACTGTTGGAAAAGAATGATTGTGTTTTGAAATGTGAGGACACAAGATTTGGAGGGATAGGGGTAGAATGATATGATTTGGCTGTGTCCCCACCCAAATCTTATCTTGAATTGTAGTTCCCACAATCCCCATCCTACTGGATGGACCCAGTAGGAAGTCTTTGGATGATGAAGGTGGTTTTCCTCATGCTGTTCTCACGATAGTGAGTGAGTTCTCACAAGATCTGATGGTCTTATTAGGGCTTCCCCCTTCATTCAACACTTCTCTCTCCTGCTGCCTTGTGAGGAAGAATGTGTTGGCTTCCCCTTCTGCCATGATTGTACATTTCCTGAGGCCTCCCCAGCCATGTGGAACCATGAGTCAACTAAACCTCTTTCCTTCATAAATTACCCAGTCTCAGGTATTTCTTCACAGCAGCGTGAGAATGAACTAATATAGCTTCTTTAAGTTGCTCAAAGTGGAAAGTGGTTGTACAAAAATAATCTCGATTTTCACTGGTACTCTGTGGGCCATAGAATAATGCCACCTCCTCAGCTCTGAAAGTTCTTCACAGTCTGGTGTGAACCTCATTTATCACAATCTATGTTATCTAAGATTTGGCTATATAAGATCTATTCACTTCCTACCTTTTCCTGTAATTGGTCTTTGCTCTTCTATCCCCCAGGCCTTTGCTCATGCTATGAATCTAATCAATAAAAGAGAAAATATACACCCATCTGTTATTACAAACGGTAGGAAAAACTCTAAAGCATATCACATTTGAACTGTAGGGTAAAGAAAATTTAAAGAAAATAATGGCAGTTAAAGTTCTGATTTGGTAGGTTGAAAGAACTGCTGCTGGCTTGAGTAGGTGTTGATGTGAGCAGAGTTGTGTTCAAGTAAGTTAAGATGGGTTACAGTAAGAAAACTTGTACAATCATTAAATAAGACAGAATCAGGCTCTAGCCTGGGTGGAAATGGTGAAGAGCAGATGTAGAGAGAATTCCAGGGTAAGAGAAGGTAATTGAAAGATCTTGGGAAGTTGTTTACATTGGTGAAAAAAACAATTAGAGAGGGACCCTTTAAATAATAGCAAGACCACAAGAAAAGAGGGTAGGAGACAGGCAAGTGAGGTGGGATGAGGGCTGAGTGGCTTGGGGAATAGAGAGGAACTAAGAAACATTTTTTACCCCAGCCATAAATGAACTAGTTTTCTTGAACATCTTACTCATAAAAAAAACCCTAAAATTTCTGGATTAACAACAATAGCAAAAGCCAATCACAGAACAAAAATAGAATTCCAGAAATACAAACAGCACAGATGGCTCTATCCTTACAGCATCAGCTAAAATGTGATGCCTATTGTACACTGGGGATAGGCAACAAATGCTAGTGTTTCAAGAGTAGGATTTTCTTTGTATGAAGGAGCTTGCATAAAATTGGGTTTCCAAAGAAAACTAAAATCAGCCTGCCCTTCCTGAAGAACACCAAGGAAAACTGTCTATTTGAACTTGGAGCTGTGTGAAGCAGAAAATTATTCTCTGGCATGGAGTCACAGGTTATCCTTCACGGTAGTATGTGACCTAAATGTACACTATCCATGTTAGTTGAAAACATATTGGCTGAAAGGCCAGTGCCCCCAACGATCAAAGAGAAGCAAATTCAAAACCTCTTTGGAGAAACACCCTTTTAATGCAGACCTCAAAACATTTCCCCAGATAAAGTTCTCAAGTGGAAAAGTTCATGGAGTGGGGGGAAACAGAAATAAAATCAGACCATTAGAGATTCAAATATTGAAATTATTTGTCATAAAGTACAAAGTATACTAAAAATAGTTAAAAATATGAAAAATATTTAAAATGAAGTGACATAAACAAAGAACTAGTGGCTATAAAAATAAATCAAACCTTTAGGAAAGAGAAAAAATAATTATAATTGAAAATTAAATGGATAGTCAACATTAGGTTAGATACAGACAAAGAGACATTTAGTGAACTAGAAAGTAGACCTAAAGAAATTATTCAATAGTAGGAATAAAATCACAGATATTTAAAATATATATGCAGGGTTAAAACAAATGGAAATCAGAGTAAGAAAGGCTAATATATATCTCATGCAGTTTCTAGGAGGAGAAAATAGGCAAGCCTGGGACAAGTTTACTAATATTTAAGGAGATACAACAGCAGCTTTAGAATTTAGCTGTCTGTAAGTGTCTCATGAGAGAAAGCCAGCTGTGTATTTGTTTCCCCATTTTGCCACTACTAAAAGCTTTGATCAGAACCAAGTCCAGATTCTCAGCCCCTAACCATAGCCAGGAATTAGCAAATTTCTGAGGGAAAAAGCAACTGCTGATCTTCAGATCACCTCTGAAGTTTCTTGCCTTTCTGGAATTTTAGTCCCCCTAATCTTCCTTTCTTTTGTAGCTCTTGGATGCCTTTAATATATAATTTTTGTAACATATCTGGCTTTTAAAATTGTTTTCAGTGGAAGAATGGAGCTGTCATGTGCTACTTCATTCTAGCATAAAGTGGAAACTAAGTCTTTGATATTTGAGCATATTCATTTGGTTGGCATATTTATGTGGTTGGAGGAAGGTATGAAAAGAAAAGTATGGTAGCTGGGAATGAGATTATGTAGAGTCCTGTAGGTTATGGTAAGAATTTGTTTTGTAAAAAAAGCTGTAAGGTCAAAATATGCTGAAGACCAATGTCATAAAGGAAGAAGTCTCAAAGAAGAGACACAAGATAAATAAAAGGAATATGATCCTGGAAAGGGAAGAGTTGGTATCCTGGGATTAGATTCAAGAAGGAGGGATCCAGAGGCAGTGAAAGAAGTTAAATTACTTTGTGATCAGATATTGGTTTGTGGTTGATTAGTGGAGACAGAATATCTTAAAGATAAAGAGAGTGCTGATTCCTTTTCCTTACCCTCATAGTTAGTGCAAGTAAGATGAAAAGCAGCCTTTACTTGAAAAAGAATCTTCTTGTGAGCAAAAGTTACCTGCTATGGTCTAAATGCTTTTATCCCCCTAAAATTCATATGTTGAAGTCTAACCCCTACAGTGACAGTATTAAGAAGAGGGGCCTTTGGGAGGTGAATAGGTCACAAAGGCTTGACCCTCATCAATCTTTGATCATTGGGAGCACTGGCCTTTCAGCCAATATGTTTTCATATTGGTACATTTAGGTACCAATTTAGATAGCGTACATTTAGGTCACACACCACCATGAAGGATGACTTGAGAATCCATGCCAGAAAATAATTTTCTCCTTCATACAGCACCAAGTTTGAATAGGCAATACAACTAGTTCCATTATGAAAGAGGCCCAAGGAGGCTTGTTTTCCCCTTCTGCCATGTGAGGATGCAGCAAGTAGGTGCCATTTATGAGGAATGAGCCCTCACAAGACACCAAATGTGCTGGTGCCTTGATCCTGGACTTATCAGCCTCAGAACTGTGAGCAATAAATTCCGTTATTTATAAATTACCCAGTGTAAGGTATTTTGTTATAGCAACCAGAATGGACTAAGACACTACTGACCACTCATTTTGCTTGCACATTCTCTCTCCATTCTTCTGATAACAGAACTGCCTTTGGTGAACCATCCCTCCTCATTCTCAGTCCATGTGATTTTAGTAGAGTGAGCTGCATTTTCCCTTCTGCTTCTTTCCTAACTGCCTGGCACAAAAGTCGAAACATGATCCAGAGCAATTGCTTACAGCAAACACAATTTTGTCTAGTGAAACTCAATTTTAGAACTTTTGATAGAACTATTTTACTGGGGTTGATGGAATATTAATCTGAACCTGCTAGTGGCTACCTTGCTAACACAAGGGAAGAACCAACACGGAAGAAACAGCTAAGCTATGAGGATGCAAAGGCATAAGAATGATACAATGGACTTTGAGGACTAGGGGGAAAGGGTGGAAGGGGGGTGAGGGGTAAAAGACTACACATTGAGTACAATGTACATTGCTCAGGTGATGGGTGTGCCAACATCTCAGAAATCACCATTAAAGAACTTATGTATAAAGAAGGAAAGAGAAATAAAGAAAGGAAGAAAGAAAGAAAAACTGAAAGAAAGAAAGAAAAAAGAGGAAAGGAAAGGAAGAAAGGAAGACAGGAAGGAAAGGAAGACAGGAAGGAAGGAAGGAAGGAAGGAAGGAAGGAAGGAAGGAAGGAAGGAAGGAAGGAAGGAAGGGAGGAAGGAAGGAAGGAAAGCAGGGAGGGAGGGACGAAGGAAGGAAGGGAGGGAGGAAAGAAGGAAGGGATGGAGGGAGGGACAGAGGGAAGAAGAGAGAGAGAACGAAAGAAAGAAAAGAAAGAGAGAAAGGAAAGAAAGAAGGAAACAAAGAAAGAAAGAAAGAAGAAAGAAAAGAGCAGAAGCCAAGGAGGAAGGAGACTGAGAGGCAGCAAGACAGAAAGTGATGATCCAAACATTGTTGAGCATGGCTCTTATTTCTATACTTTCCATTTACATGAGATAAATTATCTTTCCTGCTTATGTCAATTAGAGTTGTATTTTGGCAAACTGCAAAAGAAAGAATCCTCACAAATACACTTGGGAAACTCTGCAATAAATGGAATTTTGTTTCCAATAGGCGTTTAACAAGACATTAAAAATCCTAGAATTTCAAAGTAAAGAACCTCAGAGATTGTTTTGACTTGCCTCAAGTCCCATAGTGAGTGAGTGGTGGATCTACTGCTAAAATCCAGATCTCCTACACTTTTCTCCTCTCAAGAAGAGATAATAATACATAGTCATGTGTGATTTAATGAGAGAGATATATTCTGAGGACTGTATCTTTCGGCAATTTTGTCATCCTGTGAACATCATAGAATGTACTTATACAAACCTATATGGTAGAGCCCACTATACACCCAGGCTATATGTTATAGCCTATTGAATGATCCTAGGCTACAGATGGGTGCAGCATGCAACTGTACTTCATACTGTAGGCAATTGTTAAGTCATAAGTATTTATGTATCTAAACATACTTAAACATAGAAAAGGTGCAATAAAATACAAGATAAAAATAAACGGTACACCTGTATGGAGCACTTACTGTGAGTGCAGCTTGCTGGACTGCAAGTTGTTCTGGGTGAGCAAATAAGTGAGTGGTGAGTGAATGTGAAGACCTAGTCATCACTGTACATTACTGTAGACTTTATAAACACTGTACACTTAGGCTACACTAAATTTACATAAAAGTTTTATTTCTTCAATAAGAAGTTAACCTTAGCTTACTGTAACTTTTTTTTTTGAGACAGAGTCTTGCTCTGTTGCCCAGACTGGAGTGCATAGTGCAGTCATGGCTCACTGCAGCCTTTATCTCTGAAATTCAAGTGATCCTCCCATCTTAGCCTTCTGAGTAGGTGGGACCACAGGTGCATGCAACCATGCCCAGCTAATTTTTTTTGTAGTGACAAGGTCTCACTATGTTTTCCAGGCTGGTCTGGTGCTCCTGAACTCAAACAATCCTCCTACCTCAGCCTCAAAGTGCTGGGATTACAAGCATAAGCCACTGTGCCTGGCCTTTACTGTAACTTGTTTACTTCATAAACTTTTTTACTTCATAAACTTTTTAATTTTTAATTTTTTACTTCATAAACTTTTTAATTTTTAAACTTTAAATATTTTTGTGCTGCTATACATTTTCTTTTTTATATCTTATTATGTATATTTTTTCTATTAAACAATTGTTTTTACTTCTTAAATGTTTTGTTAAAAACTAAGACGCAAACACAAACCACACATTACCTTAGGCCTGCACAGGGTCAGGGGTCAGGATCACTAGTATCTGTCTTCCATCGCCACAGCTTATCCCACTAGAAGGTCTTCAGGGGCAGCAACATGCATGGAGCTGTCATCTCCTATACTAACAATGCCTTTTGGAATACCTCCTGAGGCTGTCTTACAGTTAACTTTTATATATAAGTAGAAGGACTATACTCTAAAATAACAAGGAAGTATGGTATAGCAAATACATAAGCAACATAGTCTTTTATTATCATTATCAAATATATACTGTGCATCATTATACGTGATATACTTTTATAGACTGGCAATGCTGTAGATTTGTTTACAGCAGTAATACCACAAATACGTGAGTAATGCATTGTGCTATAGCGTTACAACTGCTATGATGTCACTAAGCAAAAGGAACTTTCCAGCTCAATTATAATCTTATGGGATGGACCACCATGGTAGATGTGGTCCATCTTTGACAGAAACATCATACAGAAACATCATTGTGTGGGACATGGCTGTATGTTCTATTTCTCTCCTGGCCTCCTTTTACTGGGAAATTTGGTGTTAGGGAAGAGAGGAGGAGCCTCCAACATTAGAAGCAGAGCAAGGTAAAAGGAAAGACAACCAGGGAGTGAGAAATGATTCACTCTCCCAGAAGATTAAATCATCCATTAACAGTCAGCTTCTTCATGGAAAGTCAACTGGATTCCCTCTGGTAATCAATTTCCCCAGTCATTACTCAAAAGTAAAGTCAAGCAGAGGTTTCACTTCCTTAGCTTGTAAGTATCTTTGGCTGTCAATAATCATTTCTACTTGATACTGTCGTTATTCTGATTTTGTTATCTGTTATACCATACAGAAAGGCTGTATGGTGGAGTTAGGAAGAAGCTTCTCCAAAGCAGCACTTTATTTGACTGTGTTTGAAGGTAGGTAATGATAGACCCACTGGAGCTGTTTTCTGAAGGATGCAGCATTTTATAGGAAGAGAAAATAGCACTAATAATGTAGCAGAGTATGAATTACAAGGTACAAGCAAACATCTGCACACAAATCAGCCAAGATAATTTTACCTCATCAGATGCCACACTCAGGATACATGAGTGAAATCTCTTTGGAATATGTTCGTTGTTGCTGCAAAACAGAATGTTCTTTGCTTTTAAGAATAATTTTCCTCTGGTTTCTTAAAATGCCTTTTATACCAGTTAAACCCATTATGAGTGTGTGAAAAATCTGTGTTGACCAAGCTGAGTTTGAGCCATCAAATTCTAACAAAGTCACTTGTTTTCTGCATCATAAGCAGTGGAATATTGGAGTCAGGAAGGGAATTCCAGGAACCCCTTAACTCAGAGATAGTGAATGGTCAGTTGTTAAGTAAACAATAAGGCCAGGTATGGTGGTTTATGCCTGTATTAGCACCTTGGGAGGTCGACGTGGATGGATTGCTTGAACCTAGGAGTTTGAGACCAGCCTGTGCAGCATGGAGAAACCCCTTCTCTACTAAAAATACAAAAATTAGCCCAGTGTGGTGGCACACGCCTGCAATCCTAGCTACTTAGGAAGCTGAGGCCACGAGAATCATTTGAGGCTGGGAGGCAGTGGTTGCAGTGAGCCAAGATTGCACCACTGCACTCCAGCCTGGGTGACAGAGTGAGACCTGTCTCAAAACAAACAACAACAGCAACAACACACACACACACACACACACACACACAGAGAAAAAAAAAACCCAAAAAACAAAAAAAAAAGTCTGAGGTCCTGTGTGACTTGTGGCAACATCCCACAGTCTGTACTTTGGGCATCACCTTTCTGAACTGCAAAGCAAGTGAAATATATAAGGTTACTTCCAGGGCAGAAGTGCTCTGACCTTCTATCCTCAGGATAAAGTGTATGGCTGGAAGATTGGTTATGCAGTTTGTCATAAAGCATTGAAAGAAAGCAAAGCCTTAACATTATGCATAATTAAGGACTTGCAATTTAAAACTCTAGTTCTAATTTTTATGTATAAAATGAATAATGTGTTTTAAATGGACTGTTTTGATGTGGATGTGGGGAAACACTTCTGTGTTTTAGTGGGAGTATAAACTAGCACAAGCTTTCTGCAGAGTAATCTGGCCACATATTTAACAATTGAAACTGTACGTAGCCTTTGATTTAGGCACTCTGCTAGGAATTTATTTATAGGTATATTTGAACACGTGTGAAATAATTTTGTATATGGCATTATACAAATATAGTATTGAAGTACCTGAAGCAGGTAGCGAAATGCTGGAAATAACCCAAATGTTAGTATCTATAATGGAATAACTCTACAGTGGAATATCATGCAGATATTGGAAAGTAAAATTTAGATCTGACAGGAAAACCGTAAAATATATTAATAAGGAAAGACTCTTACAGAAGTGAATTCCCTCGGTTCACTGATTCAAGACAGGATCACAGGGGATGCTGGTTTTTTCCATCTTCCCCAAGACTGGAGAACCAGCAACTGCATTTTAACAAAGAGTTGACCAGCAATGCTTTTCAGTCAAGGTTGGCAAGGAAGATGCATGGGGATTCTGGCTGAAATATTGAGATATTCAAACTCCTGGACTCGAGCAATCCTTCTGCCCCAGCCTCCCAAACAGCTGAGACTATAGGCACATGCCACTGTGCCCAGCTACAAATTCTTAATTCTTAACACTTTCCATGGTCATCTGGTTTACCAGAAAAAGAAAGGAAATAATAACAATAATGCTTTAGTATTGAGTACCTACTATGAAGCATCACTAGAAATCTTTGTATAGTCTATCATTTATCCTAAAAATTATAATCTACCCAAATATTACAGATTGAGTATTTCTAATTTGAAAATCCAAAATCTGAAATGACGCTCAAAGGACATGCTCTTCGGAGCATTTCAGCTTTCAGATTTTTTGGATTAGGGATGCTCAACCAATATACTGCAAATACAGTGTTCCAAAATCTGAAAAAAATCTACAATCTGAAACACTTCAGGTCCCAAGCATTTCAAGTAGGGATATCCAATCTGTGTCTCTGTTGGTCAGATAAGAAAACTCAGACACAGAGAAGTTTAATGATTTGCCCAGAGAATGATAGTCAGTAAGGAATTAAAATTAGTACTTCTTTCTGCTGTCAAAGCTGATGTGTTTACCTGTGTGTTATACTTTCTAGGCCTTTTTTTGATGGTTATGAATCAGGAACTTTTTAATACAGGCAGTTAAACAGGCACTATAATGTAAATAACTATTAAATAATTCTAGGTACTGTGTTAAGTACTTAACTGTGTTAAGTCTTCACCAAGTGCAGTCAACATGTTGAGTCCCAGAAGGGACAGAAATGAACACGTGCTCTTAGTGATGCCTGGGACCCATGTTAGATGTGCAGTAATAAGTATTAGTACTTATTAATAAGTGCAGTGTTTCTGAAACCTCAGGCATTTTTGTAGCATCCTCACAATTTTCACTATATCCACATGCCAACTTAACATTAGTTAATTCATTTCTACTTAAATTAACTCATTTCTTTTCCTTAAAGTCCAGCTATTTTAGCCTCAGCCTAAACACCGTATCTGTTAAAAGTTGTGATATGTCAGTAATATTTTCTAGTACATGCTACAATAAGCATATTACTATGGGGGAAAATCCATTCACGTGCCATCCAACATCACACTCTGGGAAATACTAGATTAATACCACATTGTCTCAGAGTGACACAGCCCCCTCCTAGGTCCCATGAGATTTTCTTTCTTAACTTTTGTGATGTTGTTGCTCCCAGAACTGAAATATGTAGCTACCAGTGTATCCCTAACATTGGTATACTCTCCCTGGTAACATATCCTGCTCCGAAATTGATAGATTTATTCATTTTCCATCATGCACCACCCTTCCTAAACATTTGACTGACTGTAGATGTAATGCACAACAGTGGGGTTTGATACTAAATTTATGGTGAGTCAATGACTGATATGCAAATCAGATTGGCAATAGTAAGTACAGAGTCTTCTTAGCAAAATGAGTTGAAATAGATTAGGGAGGAGCCATGATTTGAACCAAATGCTTCCACAGGACAGAATATAAGTGTTTTGAGGTGGGCTACATCAACTGGTCTGAAAAAAGTCAGTTAGAAAAGAGCTTAAGCTGGATATGATGTCTCAGCATTTTCTCCAAAGATTGTAAGTGAGAGAAGAAGGCAACTTAAATTGGTATTTTATATTTATCAATAAATGTTTGCCTATTTTCTAAAAGATATCCTTAGGAGACGTTCTGGGAAGTGTGCAACTATTGAGTCAAAGAGTATGAAATTATTTTACATATTTAAATTCATATGGTGAAACTCCACAAAACTAAGATTTAAGTGACAATGGAAAATTGTCAAAACAATAAAGCTATCAAAAAATGAAAAACAAAAGAAAATGTAAAGACATGTGGACTGAAGAAAGATTCATATTTCCCTCAGCATCGAGTTTCAGACATTAACTCTCAAAGCTTGAAGATAATCCATATCACCCGAGGAGTTTGTGAACCATGCAGCAGTTAGGTTCTACCCATATAAATCTAAACTAGAAGCTCTGAGGTGAGGACTAGGCATCTTCATTTTTAGGAGGCTCCCAGGTCATTCTGATGCACACCACATTCCAAAACACTGACTTAATTAACAGCAAGTCATGTAGGAGGAGAAACAGGTTGGAATTATAATTACCAACACTTACATATTAATTATGATTAGTTTAATAATCTACAGAATAAATAGTTCTATAACCTTGTTATATTTCATTCACAGTTTTAACTTCTGTTTATTCAATTCTAATATTAACTTTCTGTTCCCCCTACCACATTTCAATGTTCCTGAAATTGAGATGCTTTTTAAAACTGATGTATGTTTTTTCCTGAAAAGATGTTAGTAAATAAATGTTACAAAATGCAATGAATTATGTGTTAATCAAAGAAATTCAACAGTTACGAGAGACCTCAAAGCCATGAAGCCATTTGTAACATTGTGGGTTCCTGGGTTCAATTTGTGAGTACTCTGAAGCCAGTGTGTAGCTCAGTTTACCTCCTGGGTGTGAACACAGGCCATTACATACCATGGCAAGCTGGCCTTACACTTTAGAGATGCAGCGACTCTCCCAAAGTAAACAACCACCTACACCTCAACAGCACATTTTGTTTCCTTGTTAAAATCATCCTCTCAGTGCATCCAATTGTTAGTGCTGGTGACGGAAGTGAAAATGTTTAAGCATGATAGTTTAATCTAAAAGGAAGTATTTTGAATAAATCAAGGAACTGAACAGTGGTAATAAATTTTACTTACTTTGTTCACATATTTGTTAAATAAATGACATAAATAGATTTATGGAGCTGTCTAGTGTTTAAGTGATATTTTATAACTGTATTATGAAAACTTAAATTACAGTAGTGGAATTGAGACACTTTCAGTATCCAATGAGAATGTTATTGGTTTGTATTATGAGACTCTTATGCATACTTGCATGTATTTGTGTATGTAAATCCAGACACACTTAAAAATATTTATGTGTACATCTATACTTACATTCATACATGCCGACAATTACATATAAAAATATTTCTCTATATAATAACAAGGATCTATAAAAGTACCTATATAAATATGTATAGGTATATATACTAATGTATCTGGTACATGTTTTAAGATATTTAAAAAACGGAATTAGGTATTTTGTATATCGATGACTTACTCTGAAGTCAGTATAAAGAAAGCAAGAGGTAAAAATATCATTCTAGGCTGGGTGGGGTGGCCCATGCCTGTAATCCCAGCACTTTGGGAGACTGAGGCGGGTGGATCACAAGGTCAGGAGTTCAACACCAGCTTGGCCAAGACGCTGAAACCCTGTCCCTACTAAAAAAAAAAAAATTAGCTGGGACTGGTGGCGCGCATCTGTAATCCCAGCTACTCAGGAGGCTGAAGCAGAGAATTGCCTAAATTCGGGAGGTGGAGGTTGCAGTGAGCCAAGGTCACAACACTGCACTCCAGCCTGGGCGACAGAGCAAGACTCCATCTCAAACAAACAAACAAACAGACAATCATCCTAGTCTTTCTTCTTTTGTTCTCCTAATCGTAGTTTTTCTTTAAGGTGCCATTGTCCTCTGTATTTCATTGTATTTATCAATGTGCATGCCTCATGTATCTATTAGGTTAGAAATTATATAAAGGCAATGATGTTCTACTTGTCTTTGAATTCTTCAATGCCTAATAGAGTGATCAGCCTGTAATAGAGGCTTAAAATCCGAAGGAGTGTTGATGAATAAATGAGTCAGGAAATATGAACAACACTATGAGTTCTTTTACTAATTACCTTCTTGAATGTGGGCAAATCATTAATTTACTCGGAATCCAGTGTACTCATCCTTACAATTACAGGGTGGGTTTGGTTATTCTTCAAGATATCATATAGATTTTTTGTTTCACATATTAAATTTTTTTCATATTCTGAATGCTTTATAACATTATTGTGATATATAGATTCTGCTGAAACATACAGTTTTATCACTGCTTCCATCAAATGTATTAGCTATCAAAAAAAGAAAGTTACGACTAAAATCAAGGGTTATAAATTTTATATACCACAAAATGTCAGGGAGAAGAAAAAGATTTAAGGAGCATAGGCTTTGTAAAATCAGTAGTCCTAGAATCTAGTCCAGACTTTACGACTTACTAGCTGAGTGACCTTCAAAAATAAATCAATTAACTTCTTAGGCTCCATTTCCTGGTCTGTAAAATAAAGATTATAATACTTGCTTTATCTCCTTCTCAGGGTTGTTGTGAGGTCCATTAATATATGTGAAAGCAGTTTATACAGTGCTGTATAAATGAAGGTTGTAGTTTTACCCCTCAATACCAATGTTTTAATGGCATTAAACTATATATTGTCATGGCACAATGAATTCAAAATTCACCAAGGATCTGCTAAAGAGAAACATAAAATGATAGATGTGATGGGAAACAGTTCTGAAATCTTAATTACATTATGCAAATGTGAGGCAATATTATTTTACATCTTGATGCAGATTTCTGAATCAGTTATAGGGATGCATTCCAAGTAGTAAAGTGTCTAGGTAACAAATGAATGTTTCTCAACAGACAGAGGAATAAAAATCTTTCTACTATTTCTTATTTAAGCCAAAAGCCTTAGGCTTTTAAATCTTTCTAAACATTATTTCCCATTGTTGAACAGATAACGTGTTAAGTGACAGTAGTTTGCAATAGTAGAGACATGAATAGATCTACTTTAAAAATTAACTTTTTAATTTTTACTCTCATGAAAACTTTGAGAACAAGGACTTAATGGCAAAATCAAATATGACCATTACTGTCAAGAAACAGATGCTTGTGTCTAGTATAAGGGGAAACATTCATCTAACCCAGAGTCTTAAAGTCATAATGAGGTAGTTGTGGCTTCTTAGAGTCATAATGAGGTAGTTATGGCTTCTTAGAGTCATTATGAGGTAGTTGGCAAGTCCACAGGAGTGATGGTAAAATGACTTACTCTATTAATTTACTCATTTATTAGTTCATTCAACAAGTATTTATTTTGCATTGGGTATTTTGCTTGGAAGTGAGACTTCAGTAGTGAATTACAGAGATAGGTTTCTTTTCTTGCCAGACCTTCCCATCAGGCAGAGAAAACAAATGTTAAAGAATAGGAAGGCAAAGGGGGTATATTGGTTAAGAGTGTAGACAGCCTAAAGAGAGAGACACTTATGGGATTTGGGGGCAACCTAATTTTATTAAGTCTCAGTTTCCCCATCGGTAAAAACAGAGTAGTGTCATCACTGATCTCAAGGGTCTTTGAGAAGATTCATAGTGTGTAACCCACAGTAATTTTTTTTTTTTCTTTTTTTGAGACAGAATCTTGCTCTTGTTGCCTGGCTGGAGTGCAGTGGAGCTATCTTGGCTCACTGCAACTTCCGCCTCCTGGGTTCAAGCAATTCTCCGACCTCAGCCTCCCCAGTAGCAAGGATTACAGGCGCATACCACCACACCTGGCTAATTTTTGTATTTTTGGTAGAGACAGGGTTTTGCCATGTTGGCCAGGTTGGTCTTGAATTCCTGACCTCAGGTGATCCACCTGCCTCGGACACTGCGCCCAGCCCATAGTAAATTTCTAAGAAATGTAGACTTTATAGGGTTGATAAAGATATCTTTATCAATTATACACCTTTAAACCAGTTAAATAGTCTTAATGCTGTGTTAGAACATTCTACAAGGAATCTTGCTTTATTCATGTCTTAGAATCTGAATATTTATGCCATGTTGTACTTTGAACTCTGTTTTCAGATCCAAGTGTCCCACATTCTCACCTGGGCTTTGTCACCTGTCTTCTCTTCTGGCCTGCCCTTCTTGTCTACAACCCACACTCACTCACAGAAGTCATGATTTCCAGCCACTCCAGGAAATAACTGCACAGGCCACCTGATCAAGGTTCCCATGGGAGTTCTTCAGCCCAGGGAAAGGATTCTGTCAATTTTCTTTTTTCTTTTTTGTAACAAAGCAATTTACCCTCTCTAAGTCTCAGTTTCTGCATTCATTAAATGACAGGATTTAATGTGACAGTGCCTTTTTAAAATCCATTGTTTTATAAATTCCTGTTTCTCTCTGTTTTTGTAAGATTTATTTTGGTGTGAAAATGATGACATTTTACATACAGGACTCTTCTAAAATCATGTGAAACCCATTGAAAAAATAGCAGCAAATAGGCCAGGGAACAAATTTTAGAGTCCTTCCACTAACAGTATTACAGAGGGCTGCATTCTCATCTCTTTGTGTGGCTTTCACACATTATAAAATTGCTTTGCCAATATCGCTTAGTGGAGGCGGGGGAGGGGATATTTTAAAACCAGGAATTGGATGTTTCACTTGGTTGCTCCCTCATCCATCTTAATTTTGACATCATAAACACCCAGCACCCACCCCTTCCACTCTGATGGAAAGAATAGCTATGCCTATGAATGTTTAAAAGCAAAAATGGAAGGGCATACATTTTACTTCAAACACAGACACTTCTCATCCTCTTTCTCAAGTAAAAGCCTAAGTAGTAACCTTTTAGAGAATGCTAAGAATTGAAATAAATTCTTTGTTGAGTTCATAAATCCAAGTAATTCTAGTAAGTCAGGGTTCCTTTAAGGAATATGGGTAACGATTTAAAAATACGTTAAGGGAAAGGAACTGCTAAAACCAGCAACCTCCATAAATAAACCACATCCTGAATATTAATAATATATTGTATAAAAATCATGAGATACATTTTATGTTTCAGATATCTAGAGCCAGAAATGATACAACGCAGCTAGACCAGATTTTTTTTTTTTAATTTCAAGGATCATAGAATTAGTATACCTTAATTATATGAATACAAAATTGCTTAACATTTGTTTAATTTCTTTGGCAGTTTATAAATTAGGAAGACTTTTTTGTAAATGTGAGCCTTTCACTAACATCAAGGTTCCATTTTTTATGTAAGACATTTTTTGAACAAAAAGTGACAATATTAGAAAAAACAATAAAAGCTAAACTTCATTGAACATTCACTGTATACCAGGTACTATTCTTGGGGCTTTAAATGGATCAATTTACTTAAAACAGCCTAATGAAATAGGTAATCCCCCTTCTTAATGAGTAATAAAACTGTAGGAAATGATACAATTTTAAGTACATATGAAATTCTACTTAATTAATGGCAGACTGGGTAATTCTGGACAATCGCCAACCAGTAAAGACAATTTGAAAGCCTAGGAGAAAAACCACAAATTTTAAAAAGCATTAAAGAACAAATGAGATTATAAAGAATTACCAGGCTGAGATCTGAGGGTACATAAGAGACCACAGCCAAGAACATAGAGCACTATGGGACTTTTGCTCTGGTGATATTTGCTGATCCAGGAGAGATGGCTAAGAGGCTGAACTGAGGTTTTGACAGACTAATGGGAGCTAGACAGAAAAAGGTGGTGTCTAGGTAGGCTTGATTATTATTCTTGTTTTGGGCTGGGACTTCAGAGTGCCACATTCTAATGGCAAAGGCAAAGCAAAAGTAAATGAGTACTCATAACGACTGCAGCCCGACTGTAAGTCATCTGGATGACCTAGACAATCTGAAACCCTCTGTTTAGATCAAAGTAATTCCAGATTGCTATTGCCTACAAGCTGGAAAAAGCAAAAGACACCTGACTTGGGACACCCAAATAACTTCTACTAGCAATAATTGAAACACCATACTCCACACACAATAAAAGGTAACCAAACACATGAGGAGATGAGACAGCACGAGTAAGAACCAGCAGAACCAAAAGACAACAGAAACACACAAAGACTTCAAATACTGTAGCCATTACAAAGGTTCTGTAAAACAGTCATGCCTATTTCAGGGGATAAAAGTCAGGCATGAAAAATTTGAAAGGCAACCTGAAAATATAAAAAGTGATATGATATAGACAATTTGGGAAAGAACAAAATAGAAGCTATAAAAAAGAAAAACATAACAACCAAAATTAAGAAATCAATAGACGAGTTCATTGGAATTTAGGTGTAACAGAAAAGAGAATCGGGTAATGAAAAACAGGTCGAAAGCATGGAAAGAGCAAAAGATGGAAATGATGCAAGAAAAGAAAGAAAGTGAAAGACATCAAAACACAGCCTGGAAGTCTGCCATATATTCAGTAGAGCCTTAAAAGAATCCAAGAGACAGAATGGGGCTGAGGCAATGATGGAAGCGCTAAAGGCTAAATTTTTTTTAGAACTGATGAAACATATCTATACATGGAGTCAAAAATCCCAATGAATACCAGCAATAATTGCAGACAAAGAGGAAATCTTAAATGCTATCTGAGAAAAATAGATGACTAGCCTATTAAAAAAACAAAACAAAACAAAACAAAAAAACCGTTAAACTGAGAGCTGACTTCTCAACAGCAACATAAGAAGCAGGAGACAGTGGAATATTTTTAATACGTTGAAAGAAAGTAACTACCCAAATTTGAATTCCATACCCACTGAAAATGTCCTTCAAGAATCAAGGTGAAACAAAGATGTTTTAGATGCACACTAAAGAAAAATCTAAAGGATGTTATTTAGACAGAAGGAAAATGATACAGAAAAATACAAGGAATGAGGAAAAGTGATATCTGGGCAAATGTAAAAGAACATGGATTATTTAAAAATATGAATATATTTTATGTATAATTATAATCACAAAGTGATAGCATCTAATTCTGTAACTCAAGAACAGTAAATGTGGTTTTAAGGGCTAGAAGGAACATAAATGTATTTATTACAATTATTCTTTGATAAGAGAAGAATATGTTATAATTACTAGAATTAACACAAAGATTAGTCTGTAACTTCTAAGTTAATAGAAGAAATTGAATGATTAAAAAATTTCCTGTTGATTCAAAATAAATCAATAAAGGAAGGAGAAAGAAATTAATATAGAGCCATTTGGGCAGACAAAAAACATAATGAGATAGGAGATTTAAATCTAAAATCAGTAATTGTATTAAATTTAGGTAAATATATCAATTAAAAGATAGAAATTGGCACGCTGGGAAAAAATAAGTAAACAAAGATAAAATTATATGTTCTCTAAAGAGCCTTCCTATTAATATACACATATAAAATAATTAAATATATATATTATTCATGTTACTATATTATACATAACATAAAAACAAAATTGAAAGCAACCTGTGATGGTTGTATTAATACTAGGAAAAAAAGATTTTACTAGAACAAATAGGATAATTCATAATGATAAAATTCCATTTCCCCTTGGAAGACATGCTAATTCTAAATTTGTATGTATATATTAATACAACTTCAAAAAACTTAAAGGAAAAATTGATCAAATTATAAAGAGAAATAGACAAGTCCATAGTCTTACTAGGAGGTTTTTTCTAAAACATTCATCTCTGAGTAAAACATATACCCTACAAGACATAACATGCATCATATCATATCTAATGATATTGTTTTAAATAATATTTCTTTCATACTAAAGTGTGGGAGGAAATATGGGTATCACCTTCCTGACAGTTTCCCATGGCTGGGACCTCTTAGGAAGCAGTCTCCCTAGAGTACTTCAAAATAATTATGAAATACTTACTTCCTTTCAAAAGGTGTCACTCCTGTTTACTCTGGGTGTTCATAAATAATTTACAATACAAAAGTATTTGGTGGTGTGACATTTTAAAGACAAGAAACAGAATGATTCCTAAAGGCTTCTCCGTATCTGTAACATTTTTAAAAAAATCAACTGATTGCTGTTTGTAATCTCTCCCTGACTTTGCTGCAAATGACTAATCTTAGTATTTTCCTTCTTGTTGCAATTCTCACCTTGATGATTTTATAAATACCTGTGCAATCATTTAAGGATGCTTTCATAACTTGCTATCATAGGATTCAGGTTTGTCTCTTGCTCTTTTTAGTTATTCCTCTCCCTGTATTTTCTCCTCTTAACTCCCCTTCTCCACTCTTGTTTTCTTTGTTTCTGATTACCTGCTTTGTACGTGGGAGGTTCCGTGTGTAAGTAGTAGCTTTTTCCTAAAAATTCCTCTTATGACTTCCCAAATGTCTAAATCCTTGAGGATTTGCACCAATGAGTTCCAAAATGTCACAAGCTAAAATTTAGTTATATTTTGTCTCATTGAGTGAAGAGTATTTGAGCTGTGGTTTTAAAAACACATGACCAGCCCCAGCAAAGTGTAGCTAATGAGAGTTGCATGGGACAATATCAGTCGTAGAAGGAAGGTGATAACACTTTGGTATTATTAGAAATGAAATGAAGAAGAAACTAAATCATCTGATACTGAAGATGACAAGTTTGGTGTTTTGTTCGATGAAACAAGACTACCTATCATTTACTGTTATCTTGATGCCAAGGTAATTAATGTTCTTAAAAAGTTATCTCACTTAAAAAAATCAGAGATAGAAAAGAAAGTGCACTTCCATTCCATTCTCTTTTTTTTTTTTAAATCCCTCTGCAACCCCATTTCATGTGGTTATTGCAGGAGAGAATACATTGCTTTTACAAAACGAGTATAGTTACACAACATCAGCAAAGCATTTTTGGCAGATGAAAAATAAGAGTATCATGTTATTAATTACATTTTGAATTTCTAAAAATTTAATCATGCATCATTAACACTGTATTGCAACTAAAGGAAATAGTGAAAAACTTAGAATACTGTATATATTTTGCATTTCACTAGTAGGGTTGGCTTTCTTAAGCTACTTGGCCTTTATGTCCTGTTCATCTTATTTTAACATATGATCAGAGAGAATACCATATATCCTACATGATCAGATACAAAAAAAATCTAGATATACATATATTTTTGTAAATAGGTTGATTTACATGGCATTTGGTATCTTAGCCCTCTCACATATGTTAAATGGAATACTTTTCAAACTAACATGCAGAGATCATGCCAAATAACTCTTCCGAAAATAAGAAACATTTGTATGATTAAAGACATTTTTCAAAGAGAATAGGGGGAAAGTTTAACACAATGACTTTGCACATTCTCGATGGTATGTTCTATTACAATTTTGTGTTTGGGCTATTAACATGAATTTTGTGCAATACTATGAGGGGAAGATTGGTTACTTTTCAAAGAAACCACTTCTTTTCTCTCAAAACTGAGTGTCTAATCAAAGGCAATTTTTCTAGAACAGGTTATCATTGGTCAAATGTAGTAAAAAGTTGGTATTCCTCTTTAATATTCACAACATGACTCCTACTCTTCCGTGTCTTTCCACATAGATATTTTTAGCAATTACAGCTCTGCCTTTTGTCTCATTTACTATGCAATCTGTATAACCATCATTAGACATTACAGGAAAGAAAGCCACATGGCTTAAAAAGTACTCGTTCTGTCTTATCCACCAGCCATGGCTGTCTCTTTACAGTAGCCTAGGGAGAGTAACCCCAGACACATTAATGCTTTACAAAATATAATGAATGGTCTAAAACCCCCAAAGAGAGATGTATAACATATCTGAAAATACTATGGTGAAATGACCTAATAATTTTTCACTACCCGTGGGAAAGTATTCTCACATCTCCAGAGGGGCTTTAATACAATCAAATTCAATATTCAGAAGATGCTATTTATTATAAAGAGTAATTCACTTAACCAGACACTTCAGTGAAGACTTATTTTGTGTCACTGAAAGAGGATAGGGCTACACAGATAAGAAGCAAATTATGTAATTCTTTTATTCATAAATCTACATTTTTGAATATTTACTATTTGTCAACCACTGAGTTAGGTCCTGTGGATACAAGGCACCAGACCTTAAATTTATTTTTATTCTAGAGTATTTATAATGCAAGGTAGTTTTCTTCTACCATCTAAAGTGCCATATGCTTACAAATGATGCCCTCTGTAAACATTCCAAACATACGTTTTCTACCACCATTATTTTTGTTGTCTTCCTCTTATTAATTGATCCCACCTGCAGCTTGATAGAATATGGCAAGGTATTATATAGAAGTATCTTCTTACGTCTTTCTTGCTCTTCTTCAGTAACACAATAACAATAAAAAGACAAACTGTAATATGTCATGTACTTGTTGTACCCGGCATGGGGCTAAGTGCCTTATAGGTATTGTCCCTGAAATCCTCTACAAATTTATCAAATAAAAGCCATTATCATTTTAATGTAATAAGAAGAAATTCTGGTTCAAAGTGACACACTAAATCCCTTGAGTTAACCAGGCTAATAGGAGGCCCAGCTCAAACTCAAACTCAAACTCAGGTCCATTAAACACAATGGTGATATAGAAGGAAGATCTTACTGTACCCACCCTCTCTTCCTTCACAAAGTCTTCCTAAATTGGGTAAGTTTGAACTGATTTTAAAAGAGTTAGATCAAGAGAGTTATGTTTTCTTTTCCTTTTTAATCACTGTCTTCATAGACATATTTTTAAAAAAGGAAGGAAGGAAGGAAGATGTCAGAGGCATTCAAATCAGAACAACTCCATCTTGAATAGGAGCTGGGTCAAATAAGGCCGAGACCTACTGGACTGCATTCCTAGGTGGTTAGGCATTTTAAGTCACAAGATGAAATAGGAGGTCAGCCCAAGATACAGGTCACAAAGACCTTGCTGATGAAACAGACTGTGGTAAAGAAGCTGACCGAAACTCACCAAAACCAAGATGGTGATGAAAGTGACGTCTGGTTGTCCTCATTGCTCATTATACATTAATTGTAATGTATTAGGATGCTAAGGGACGATCCCACCAGTGCCATGATAGTTCACAAATAAACATCAAGAAGTCACCCTATATGGTCCAAAAAGGGGACAAACCCTCGGTTCTGGGAATGCCCACCCCTTTCCTGGAAAACTCATGAATAATACACCCCTTGTTTATTTAGCATGTAATTATTAAAGAAGTAATTTTAAGTATAATCAGGTGAGCAGCCCACACCACTGCTCCACCTATGGAGTAGCCATTCTTTATTCTTTTACCTCCTTAATAAGCTTGCTTTCATTTTACTCTATGGACTCATCCCGAATTCTTTCTCATGAAAGGTCCAAGAACCCTCTCTTGGGGTCTGCACTGGGACTCCTTTCTGGCAACATCTTCCTGGCAACCACGAAGGGACTACCCTGAGGAGATGCCTGACCCAGAGGAAACCAATTGGCTGACTTTGGATAAGTGATGGGGTGTATTTTACCCAGGTAAAAAATGGTATTGGGTTAGAGTCCCTCCTAAGACAGAGGAGGTTAAAGACCCCTCCTAATAAAAGGCAAGGATGCTTGACCAAACTTGGGTTTGAGCCCCAACTTAGGAAGGTTAGAGTCCTTCCTAAGATTTAGAGATTTCAAGGCCTCTCTCAGTGAAGTCCCTCTTTGTTAAAAATGGATTTGGCATTATGGGATATTAATTGCTATTCTCTTTGGATTAATCTGCCTTGCATTCTTTGCTGACAGCTGTGGGTGACAGGATTAGGCATGTACAGGACAACTGGACATGGAGAGCTTTTTTCTCCTGAAAGGGGGAAACTTGAGAGCTGATGGGACAGTAGTGAAGATTCCTTCACTACTGACAAGTGGCGACCTGAGCTTTTGATTCAGTGTTGCTGCAATAAGTGGGTCTTTCTCTGGCCTCTCTGAGCTCCTCGCCTTCCCTACCCTGCCACAGGCAATGCTTTTCTCCTTTTCTCTCCTTTTATATCTTTCCTGTTACTCAGGGTGACCCTCTTGCCCAGACACCACATGTTGAAACACTTGGTCGGAAGGATCATTCCACTCCACTTTGAGTGGATCAAAGATGACAAGGCCCAAGTGGGGGCAAGTTTGAGCCTGGCCAGTTCAATATTGGGTGCCAAGTGGAGTGGCTAATGTCTATGTTTTGTCACACGTATTTTCCTCTGCTCAGAATGGAAAAAGATGATTTTCCTTTGTGTAGCGGTTTGGTCCCCAGAGCTGTGGTGTGGCGAGCCAGGTCACGAGGGCCACCCAAGGAAACGGAACGCAGAAGCCTGGCATGTGGGCAAAAGGGTAGGAATTTCTTATCAGTCAGGCTTTGGGCCTCCCTGTGTGCAAAGTAGTTGAATAAATGGCAAAAAGAACTTTATATCCCCTCTGTAAAGTTTTGATTAATGGGAAAAAGAATTTCTGAGGTGCGTCTTAAGCTGTAGCAAATCCGGTGTACTTTGTGCTACAAATTTATCTTCCTGTACTGTTCTGTCATAAAGAGGAGTACCTTAGGATAGAACATGGGCTTAGGACCCCATAAACCCACTCTTAAAACCAGCCTGGCAAGCTGGTCAGTAACAAACTTTGCTGCAGGTCCCCAAAACAAACAAACAAAAACAACTGAATGAAGTTTCCTTCTCTCCTTGTTTTACGTCCTTGGAAGCCTGACCTTGTGACCATATGGCAGTACTTTCTCTTAGTCTCTGCTTATCCAGAGGACAGGAATTTGGGGACTCATATTGTAGTTAGCCCAAAAAATTACCTCAAGCAGTTAAAAGCCTTTGCAAGCTCAACATTGGCTGCTCCAGATTCCTTCAGGGAAGAGCAATGGAAATTGCCCAGTGCTGTGGCTTAGTAGCTAAGGCTTTGTCTTTTCACAGTGACGGCCTGGGTTCAGGGTTCAATTCCCAGCTTAAGGAATGGGTCCTTTCTGGCTTAGTATCTGTGTGACCTTTACCGTTTGTTGATTCTCTTTTCCTCCAGGAACAACTTCTGGCTTCATTTCTTGAATCTTCCTTTTTCTGAGCTACCTGTGGAGATTCTAAATCTTGTAAAAACTGCTAAATACCTCTTTTGAAAAGACCTTGTCCATTCATGACTAAGTCATAATCTTAGTTAAGCCTTATTGGTTTCACCTGTGAGTTTATTTTCGGTAAAGTTTAAAAGCCAGAAATATTGGCTGTTTTGCCCAGCAAAAGTAGGGTGTATTTGTCTGGTTTTACACTGATACAAAGAACCTCCCTGAGACTGGGTAATTTATAAAGGAAATAGCTTTGATTGACTCACAGTTCAGCATGGCTGCAGAGGTCTTAGGAAACTTACAATCATGGCAGAAGGCAAAGGGGAAGCAAGGAGCCTTCTTCACATGGCAGCAGGAGAGAATGAAGGAGGAAATGCCAAACACTTTTAAAGCATCAGATCTCGTGAGAGCTTACTGTGATGAGAACAGCATGATCCAATCACCTACCACTAGGTCCGTCACTCAACACACGGGGATTAAAATTCAAGATGAGAATTGGGTGGCAACATAGAGCCAAAACATCTCATAGGATAGTAAGAGATTTAAAAGGATTTTATTTTTTAAGGAGTACTATGGTTAAAAGTCAGCTCAATTAAAAGCAGATGTTCAAGCTACAGGTATATTTTAAAGACCTTTATGTTTTATTGTCTTCTTGGATTGTGTTTTTCTAGAAAAAAGTTTTTTTTTTTTTTCTTCTCAGTAGACTGACTGGTTTTTCTCCATTTTGCCTTCTTGCCACTCTTGATGCACACATGAGAGGACCTAAGACAACACAACCTGGGACTGCTTGGGAAAAATAGAAGAGGAGCCACCGACTACATTTTGGGAAAAATGTCTATTTTCCTCACGAAACCCCAGGAATTAAAAGCAGACAGATCCCTCTTAAAATCTAAGGCTCTGCTCTGTTTTGCTTTGCCTTATCTGACGTTTTTTGACTTTTTAGGGGTTTCAGAAATTACTTTGCATTATGTGAGAATTTTGATTTATAATAACTAGGCAGGAAATACACTTTTAGGGGTGGCTAATGGCAGTTATGAGAGGATACTTGGCTCTTTGCACATCTGGATCAGAGAAGCATGCTCTTGGCCACCTGGCAGGTATGGAAAAGTCTCCACCCCTCCACTGAGAGATAAGACTCCCAGCAGGGTGGGCTGATCACAGAATGAGTTCATTGGTTTTGCGTTGCCTTGCAATAAAATGCATGGTAAAATCTTTGCACTGTCTTGTTCTGTAGTGTCCTTTTGGGATTCAAGATGTAATATAAAAATGGGATCCTTAATTTTGGGGGATCTGTTTTGCCTTCCAGCTGTGCCAAATTATTAGGTCCTAGAAACCGTGTGTTTTAAAGAAAAACATTAAAAACTGGCAAATGAAAAAAATCTTACAAGTACTGAGTCTATTTCCGTCTGTGTATTTATATGTGTTGGGTGTGTGATGTTTATATATGAAAGAGCTCTGATTAATTGACTGAAAAATAATAAGTGCTTAAATCAAATATTGTCAGAAAAACAAAAATTAATGCCTTTTAGTTCACATGACTTAAATAATCTTTGGGAAATAAAGACAATTTTAAAGATTATTGGTAAAATTTGGACATTTGCTCTAAATTAGGCAGGTCAGATATTTGGTTTGCTAAATGGTTTAAGGTCATAAACTGCTTCTCTGACTTTCAAAAATTTTTCAGCTTACCTGCTTTAGAGCCATTAGATCCTAGATATGGTCTGGGGACATGTGGAATTAGCCATTTCCCCTAGCAATGCTGGAAAGCGTCAGACATTATCTGCACTTCTGTCTGGTGTCCTAGGTGCCACACCTGGTACATAATTAGAATCACTTGCTTACCAAGTTTTCCACCAAAAATAACAGTTGTTAAGAGTTAACATTGTAACATGTAATTGAGACTACTGAAGAAACAGTTTTACATGCAAGGTGTGTAAGGGAGAAGGGAAGGAAGAGGACAGAAGGCAGGAAGGAGGGAAGGGACGGAGGAAGTTCTTTCTCAAATAGTGTTAGGATGTCCCTGAATTAAGAGTTGAGTTGGCTGACATCGGTTTTTGTCACAGATGCATGACCTCGGCTAAGAATTTAGCCCTTCCATGACTGTTTTCTCATTTATAAAGTCATATTCCCAGCCTTGCCTAGGTCTCCTCCTCACTTCTTCAGAAGAAAATCAGAGGATGCTGGAGACAGCTCTTTGAAAACTAAAAGAAGATGCTCAGGTGTCATCAGTGAAAACCTGGATGTGGGGTTGGGGAGGACAGAAAAATCACTAAGCCTTATGTCTCTAAACCGTTATAATTTCAAAAGGTTAAAGCAGGGTTAGATGTTGTTACATAAAAAGTTTTGTTCTGTGAAATATTTATTCCCCACAAAACTTACTGAACAAAACAGAGGGAACACAAGAGTCAAAGAAGATGCAGCTGAGTGTCATGGTTAAGGAAGCAGACACTGAAGTCAGCTCTGCCTGGTTTGAAATGAGCTTGGCCATTCATTATCTACAAGACCAAAGAAGTTGTTTAACCTTTCTAAACCTCACTTTCCTATCTGTAAAATAGGAAGAACAGCCATTTGACAAGATGATTCCAATTATTAAATTAAAATAATGTAAGCAAAGAGCTTGGCATTGTTCCTGGCACATACAAAATGCTCAATAAGTGGTCTCTGCAGAGCCTGGCACACTCAGTGATTTCCTACCAATACACTTATACTTGTTTAACTGTGGGTGAAGTCTGAGTCATTTCAGGCCAGTTAGAAGGCTGATAAAGAATGTAAGCAGATTCAACGTTTTAGAAACTGACAAAGATTCTTTGCCTGGCCAAACTTTAATCAAGGTCCTAAGTCCATCTGTGTATGTCCTTGTAAAATTCAGTTTTGTCAAAGAAGAAGCTACTAAGTCAGTTTGGCAAAGAGCCTCCACCCTCAATATCTGATCACCCTCAATATATGATTAGGTTCCTCATCCTCCACTGCCTCCCATGTGATATCGGATCATCCCACCCTATTTTTTTTTTTTTTTTTTTTAGGTGGAGTCTCGCTCTGTTGCCAAGCTGGAGTGCAGTGGCGTGATCTCGGCTCACTGCAACCTCCACCTCCCGGGTTCAAGTGATTCTCCTGCCTCAGCCTCCCCAGTAGCTGGGACTACAGGCACACACCACCATGTCTGGCTAATTTTTGTATTTTTAGTAGAGACAGGGTTTCACTATGTTGGCCAGCCTGGTCTTGCACTCCTGACCTCATAATCCACCCACCTCGGCCTCCCAAAGTGCTGGGGTTACAGGCGTGAGCCACCACACCCGGCCCATCCTGCCCTATCTTAAGCCAGAATCCTATTAGTTCAGTTTAGTCAGAATTTCCCTTACCGCTGATGTTTGCTGTTGGTAATTTTCCTTCTACTAACCCCCACTCTGCTTCTTGGTTATACATTCCCACTTGCTCATGCTGTATTAGGAGGTGAGCTCAATCTCTCTCCCCTACTGCTAGATTCTGTCGCTGCGGTCCCTATATATAACATGATGATACTGAATAAAATTGAGGAAAGTTGTTAGACTGGAACAAAATGATGGGCAGGAAATGAAGGTGAATGTCCCAGGCCAGATTCACAGAGGCAATGTGATGCAGAAACAAGGACCATGTCAGTTCTATTTTGGATGGACAAGGGGAGGAATTTCAATGTGACCACGACGATCTGGTTTGCCCATAAAAGGCACTGCTTGGAATTTTTAGAAAAAGAAATCATAAAAGATGAAATAAATCCTTTGCAGGATGTGAGGTAATTTACACTTCTGGGTAAAGCAATGGTAATATTTCAAGTAGCTCTGGAAAGACTAACTTTATACCTGCTGTCCTGGTACAATTATTAGCAGTGCTCTAAAAGTGCCCAGATCTGGATAATAAATTATACATAATTCTCTTACTTCCGAAGCCTTGGGAATAAATGAGGACTGTTTGGAGGGATTCTCAATGAGGCTTTTGCAGAAGTTGTGAAGGTAGCAGTTTCTCAAATAACATACTTAAGTCTGTGATCTCTTAAATTAATGCTCGTGTTTTTCTAGGAAGAAGACCTTTGGATTTAGAGTCCCAGCAAGCACAGCAATGCCTTATTGTTTTTATCTAGATTATTTTCCCTTAAATTAATGGTCAAGTTTACCCAGGAAGACCTTTGGATTTAGTCTCAGCAAACACAGCAATGCCTCCTTCTTCCTTTTATCCAGATTATTTTCTTCCAAGACAATTGCAACAAAAGTTTTGAAAAATAGGTCACCTAGATTTCAAAACTATTTTGTTTCCAGCCATCTGGGGCTGAGGATGATTAGCTGTTCTTGGTATTATGGCAGAAACCCGACACAACACATTTATTTGCACATCTCCCAGTGTTGCAGCATTGTTCTGGGTATTTGATATTCAGACGATGTATCAAGAATTCGAGCCTCGGAGAAGAAAACCACTCAGCATTTCAATTAGAATCAGTGTGTTGTGCATACAAAACATCACTACAGAAAATCTTGGAACATGTTGTATTATTACCTGGGTTTTTAAAACTAAATATTGCCAAGTAGTTGCAAGGTAAATTCTAATCTGCATGGGTGATCTCTTTTCCATCCCTGAGTTTTCCTCTAAGAAAGGTGGTAAATACAGACTCCCAGTTTGTCCTTCCAAATGTTTATCCCTTTAGGTTTCCAGTCTATGTTTAGTGAATTATTCTCAGCACACTTAATAGACTCTGTATAAAGCTTTGATTAAATGGCATCTAAGAAAGCAGCCTATGTGAATCCATGTATTTCTTATAATGCCCAAAATAACTATAAAAATGTTCAGTGGCTTCATTTACAATAATTGCCATTTTTGTACCCTTCCCCCATCTTGCTGGATAGATTCTTAACGTTCCTCTCTTTTACCATGCGTTTGTGGAGCTGCCAGAGTTCTATTCACAGCTGCTAATTATTGACACAGAAAACAGAGATGGCTCCATCTCTTGTAAAAGAGTATGTTAGAATTTAAATACAGCTATTTCTTCTTGTCTGCCTCAATGGTGGACATAGAAGAAAATATAAGGTTTATTGTATTCAGATAGTAATAATGAGGTAATACTACTATTAAAATAATAGCAATTGTGTATTGAACGTTTACTAGGTGCAAAGAACTTTATTTGCACGATGTCATTAATCCTCACAAAAACCCCATGATGTAAGTGCTATCACGATACTATTTCAGTAAAGAAACTAAGGCTTAGAAAGGTTGACTAGCTTGCCCAACGTTCCACAGCTGGAATCACATGATTTAAACCCAGGTCTTTCTGGCATTTGATTTTACTCTTAATTTCATGCTGTGATGTTTATCTTTTATGGTATGATGTCCTGACACATCTGACACCATTCTGCCATTTGATCTTAAAGCATTGCATTAGAATTCTTCTGTCTGCCTGGCACCTTCAAAGAAATATCCAAAATTAAGGTCCTTATAATGCTTACAGAATTTTAAATTGATAGAGATTGGCTGTGCAAAACAACTTATAATTAATTCATGGTTTAGGTGAGGATTTTTTTAATCCATTAAACTCTGAAATTCTTAAGGAGAGAGACGGTATCAATCATTTCATCTTCATTGATGAGCACAATAGTTGACAGGCAGTTGTCATCAAGGAATGCTTATTGAGTAAATGTGGACAAAAAATAGACAAAAACATTACTCGTGATAATATAATTCACTTTAGATGTGAGAGCAACTCAGATAGAAAAGCTGAAATGGACAACTTCAGTCCATGCTGAGCTGTGCTCAACAAGGGAGGGAAAGAACAAAGAATGTCTTTATAATGTTTATGCTGTTATTGCACTGCCTCATTCTTGCCTTTCCTAATTATTATCCTTTTGTGCTGGCATTTTCCATTTTGTTCTTTATGCCTTCTTTTTTATATAATTTTATGGTTCTGGTCAGGCACTTCACTCACCCTTTGGAGAAAGCAATTTTTAAAAATATTTATCTTTTTTTATTATACTTTAAGTTCTGGGATACATATGCAGAATGTGCAGGTTTGTTACATAGGTATACATGTGCCATGATGGTTTGCTGCACCCGTCAACCCATCATCTACATTAGGTATTTCTCCTAATGCTGTCCCTCCCCTACTCTCCTACCTGCCGACAGGCCCTGGTGTGTGATGTTCCCCTCCCTATGTCCATGTGTTCCCATGTTGGAATCCCACTTATGAGTGAGAATATGCAGTGTTTGGTTTTCTCTTCCTGTGTTAGTTTGTTGAGAATTATGGTTTCCAGCTTCATCCATGTCCCAGCAAAGGAAACGAACTCATCCTTTTTATGGCTGTGTAGTATTCCATGGTGTATATGTGCCACATTTTCTTTATCCAGTCTATCATTGATGGGCATTTGGGTTGGTTCCAAGTCTTTGCTATTGTGAACAGTGCCACAGTAAACATACATGTGCATGTGTCTTTATGGTAAGAATGATTTATAATCCTGTGGGTATATACCCAGTAATGGGATTGCTGGGTCAAATGGTATATCCTGGCTCTAGAACCGTGAGGAATTGCCACACTGTCTTCCACAATGGTTGAACTAAATTACCCTCCCACCAACAGTGGGCGAAGAATATGAACAAACACTTCTCAAAATAAGACATTTATGCAGCCAACAAACGTATGAAAAAAAGCTCATTATCACTGGTCATTAGAGAAATGCAAATCAAAACCACAATGAGATACCATCTCATGCCAGTTAGAATGACGATCATTAAAAAGTCAGGAAACAACAGATGCTGGAGAGGATGTGGAGAAATAGGCTGTGGCAAATATACACCAAGGAATGCTATGCAGTCATAAAAAAGGATGAGTTCATGTCTTTCTCAGGGACATGGATGAAGTTGGAAACCGTCATTCTCAGCAAACTAACACAGGAACAGAAAACCAAACACCACACATTCTCACTCATAAGTAGGGGTCAAACAATGAGAACATATGGACAGAGTGGGGGAACATCACACAGTGGGGTCTGTTGGAGGGTGGGGGGTTAGGGGAGGGACAGCATTAGGAGAAATACCTAATGTAGATGATGGGTTGATGAGTGCAGTAAACCACCGTGGCACATGTATACCTACGTAATAAGCCTGCACATTCTGCACATGTATCCCAGAACTTACACTATAATACAAAAAATAAAAAATAAAAAAATAGGAATGCCTTTTTGTTTTCTTATTTATTTGTGATAAACTTTCCATCCTTCCATTTACCATTGCTGTTTTAGGATTTTTGCATGTAAGGTTATTGACAAAAATGATTGCTTTCCAAGAAGGACAACAGGAATTGATTTTGGGGTAAGATTTACAAACTACACGTAGATCATAACAAACTGCTAATAAACTGCCTTCTGTTTCTAGTGGGCTGTAAACAAAGTTTGATTTATTCTCTGTGTAAAGTGGACAGAGGGAGGGGGTACCCCGAGGCCCTTGT
Source organism: Piliocolobus tephrosceles (assembly GCF_002776525.5). Classification (NCBI taxonomy): domain Eukaryota; kingdom Metazoa; phylum Chordata; class Mammalia; order Primates; family Cercopithecidae; genus Piliocolobus; species Piliocolobus tephrosceles. The sequence goes on along the minus strand of NC_045437.1, from coordinate 143,004,642 downwards.
AGACACCTATTTAAGAGTGAAATGCTCTACTACTGCAGGAAGCAGAGTAAACTTCCTTCTTTCAGTAGTTTTGCAAGAATGCAAACACAGGGTCAGACAGGAGACACCCGAAAATGGTATTCCTGTGATCTGCACATGTTGGGTCATATCTCTGCTATTGAGGTGTCTATAAATAGAAATATATTTGTTTCTCTCCTGCCAGACTTCAGTTTTGGTGCTAGCTTTGCCAACAATAAGATATTGGCCAAATTACTTAAACTGTCTTAGTTCCCTCATTTAAAGAAAGTGTGTCATGTGAAATTCAAGTGAGACAATTTACAGAATGTGAAAGTGATTGTCCAATGGTAAAGTGCTCTTCAAATGTCGCTTATTGAATTAGTCTGTTCTCAGGCTGCTAATAAATATATACCTGAGACTGGGTAATTTATAAAGTAAAGAGGTTTAATTGACTCACAGTTCCACATGGCTGGGGAGGTCTCACAATTAAGGTGGAAGGTAAATGAGGAGCAAAGTCATGTCTTAAATGGTGGCAGGAAAGAGAGCTTGTGCAGGGGAACTCCGGTTTATAAAATCATCAGCTCTCATAATTCTTACTCATACCAAGAGAACACTAAAGGAAACTGCCCCCATGATTCAATTATCTCCACCTGGCCCCACCCTTGACACGTGGGGATTATTACAATTCAAGGTGAGATTTGGGTGGGGACACAGCCAAACCATATCACTTTTTATTACAGGCATCATCTTTCAAAAGTTTCCACCAATTGAATGATGAATGATGTATTGTTAATGATTAGCCTTCTTTCATAATTGGCCAGCTAAAAGTTCTCTTTATTAGGCATAGTATTTAATGGTTTTAGCTGTTGTACTTTCCAGCAAACACTGCTATTGGTAGCTCAGTGTAGATTCTATCTTTAGGAAACAAAGTCAGCACAGTGGACTAGAATGAATGCTGGTTTAAAGTGAGTAGTTTGATAGTTCTGGTCTCAGGTTGGAGTGCAACTTGCTACCACTCTGAGAAAGTCATTCAACTTGTTACCACTCTGAGCAAGTCATTCTCCTCTCTGAACCTCAGGACAGATTAAATAAGGCAATGCCCATAAATCAGCACTCTTTCCTACCCTTCATTTCTCAACCAGCTTAAAAAAAACACAGTTAACTGTTTTTCACCTATAATTCTCAGGAGTTGGGGTTTTCTAGTTTATCTATTTCCTGATTTATTAAAATTAAAAATTTGGGGGTTGGGCACAGTGGCTCACACCTGTAATCCCAGCACGTTGGGAGGCCGTGACGGGTGGATCACTTGAGGTCAGGAGGTCAAGACCAGCCTGGCCAACATAGTGAAACCCCATCTCTACTAAAAATACAAAAAAATTAGCTGCATATGGGGGTGCACATCTATAGTCCCAGCTACTTTCGAGGCTGAGGCAGAATGCCTTGAACCTGGGAGGTAGAGGTTGCAGTGAGCCAAGACTGCGCCACTGCACTCCAGCCTGGGTGACAGAGCAAGACTCTATCTCAAAAAATAAATAAATATTAAAAATTCAAAAATCAAAATTTTGTTCCAATCATTGCCAGAAGCATTTTAGGAAGATTAATCCATATCATTTAAAGAACATTCTCTATTTAGGGGGTATCATAGAGTTTATTTAATCAAAACCCTGTACTTTCATGAGATCAGATATTTATTTGTATCTTTTACACAAATTTTAAGTGAACCCTGTATTGTTTCAATACTGAAGATATTCAGGTAACTTATGGCAATGTAGGGAATTTAGGGTCAATCTTCACATATATTTGCTGAGTATTACTTTTTCCCGACTGAGTTCCCAAATTAGGGAAGAAGAGAGAGGTTTCCTACAATAGACATTGTGCCTGATAGGCACAATGATTTGAGATGTGCTTAGTTAACTAGTCATGCATGAGATACATGATTTATAAGATCACAAATGTTCACATAGGCTTCTTACTGTAGGGCTGACTATCTGATGTCAGGCCCAGCAATCTCCATTCAAGAACACAAATTTAGAGAAAAAAGTCAGAATATTTCTAGAAATATTTATTGTAATAGAAATGTTGAATGCTGTAATATTTTAATTCCTGAGACTTAAGTATTGCCTGATGTGGCAGAATGAAAATACTTCCCACTTTAATGTCAAAATATCTCTTAATAAAACTAATTATACAGCAGAAGCATATGATTATCACAAATTTTTTTGTGCCCCGTTCTAGTCTTGTTATAACTCTGCTCTTGCAGTGTTATAAATCAAGACTATAAATAAAGATGTAACTTTTTATTTTTTCAGTTTTAGACCAAGATATTCAAGTAGTTTTTCCTATAGACAGAAATGAAGAAAGCACTTACTAATAAATAGCACTGAGATTTTTATTTTCCTCAACCGAAATGGTGATGATACATATTTAGAATTGAAGTCTTCAAAGGTTGGAAATGTTACACTGAGTGGGATCTTCCCAAAACTGTCCTACTTTTGTAATCTTTAAGGTATACATTCCGACAACAAAAGCAATCAAGCTGTGACAGACCTCCAGGTTTAGCTATTTAAAATAATATTATTGGAAAATAACATTCTCACTAAGGCGGTCAGAATTCTAGATTGACTAAGTTGGGTGGTTTAAGTGTCTGAGTTACAAGTATCTTACTGAGTGCAATATATAGATATACTTCTTTTTCAAAATGTTATAATGGGTTTAAGTATCAATACCTTGCAGACAAAAGAAATTTGAAATGTGTGCTTTATAAGAAAATTCAAAGCATGGAAATTTAATGTATAGTTCAGGAAATTTAGTTCTGAACACTACCTTAGAGCTTCCCATGCCAAATGTTAGATTTAAGATGGTAAGTGTCTTAGTAAATATGAAGTTGATGATTAAGAGCTTGGGCTTTGGAGTGATAAAAGCCCAGAATCAGATTCTGGTCCTCCCACTTAACAGGTGTGCGAGCTTGAACCAGTTACTTTTATAAATTTTTTTTTCCTCAAAAGAAACAATTTATTTAGAATAAAACAAAAGCAGCTCAACTGTAAGCACACATTTGAGAGACAGCTACTCTTAAGCTGTGTGAGCCATAAAAAGGGTTTTTATTTACTTTTCCAGAAATCTTGTGTACACAGCACAAAGCAAAGAGCTCATTTTTTTTCCCACTCAAAACACCGACACTGGCATCACAATAGCAGATACACAACTTTAAGTTGCCATTTTAGGAAAATGCACAAATACTAAACATATTAGCTTTCTTCCATCAGAGGCCCATACAAACTCCACATAAGCCAGAACTTCTCTTCTAAAAGGTCCATTGGAGCTTTGAATTCCATATCTTCCTGTGCTGTTTTGCTTGTGGCATGGGGGAGGGAAAGGTTATTTGGTACAAATGTTTACAATATTAAAAATATATGTATTTCCCCTTTGCCATTGTAGATGAACATAACATTAACAAGAACTTCCTGGATAGTTCACCTCAACTCCAAAAAGCAGCAATAATACCCACTGGCATAAACCTTGAAATGAACTTACTGTGTCAATAGACATATAACAAGTAGAACAATAGAGTGGGTTTTTTTTAAAGACTGCAATTGAAGATAACAAGACTGAAAATATCCTTTATACTCATGTAACTGAGTAAAGCATGTCGAAAAGATTCAGAAAAAAAGTTTCACAATCAATTTATAATCTGTCAATATATTCTAAATATAACTTAAAAAGTGAAACTATAAAAAGGTGAAGTTTAGTCAAACTTTTGCCCCATCTATCTACTAAGTTTTTATCTTCCCGTAAGAAAAAGAGTGATAAGAGTGGCAGCTACCTCACATGACTGTCACTAGGATTTAATGAGATCAGGAAACAATCACAGGTCTTTACCAAGATCCAAGATATAACAGATTCTGTAAATCAAAGAAAGAAACTGGATTAAAATGTTTTGAGAACCAGTTTCATAACCCTTGGGCTCTTCATCCAAGGATCTTTAAACAAGATGTAGGATATAACATTTTTGTGGGTGAAATGGAGGAGGGTTTTGTTTAAGTGATTTGGGGAAAGAGAGTTTGGAGGATGGTAAGTCACACCTGCTCCTTAACCCTCACCAAGGGGAAGGGGCTCTGCTCACAGAAGCCTGGTGAGGGGCTTGAATGAGCCTGCTGGGGAAAGCTTAACATGGGTCCCCAGAACTTTAGAGGCAACAGACTTGAGTCAGACTCTCACCAAGAAAAATAGAGGGCGTCAGGGAAATGCACGAGCTGCTTTCCTGGGACGGTGGAGGCAAGGTGCTGCGGCATCTGCAGGGTAACTGCATTTGCTCTCATTTCTCTAGCGGGTCAAAGAATATGTGAGGTTCCCCACACATTTATGCCACAGGAGGAGAAAAGCTGACCTAGGGGTGTTTTAACTTATGCCCAAAACTACCACCTGGAAGAGGCAATGGGACTTTATCCATAAGGATCTACGTGGAGCGTTCTCCCAGACAACCAGCGGCGGAGCAAGGAGTGGCTGGCCAAAGAGTGACGTTGCCTGGTGCATGAGAGGAACAGAAGCCCAGAGAAGAGCCTCTGAAGAGCCCACAAAAATGTACACAAGGTAAAAAGAGTCAGCTTTGAACTTATTTTTCATGTGGGCAACAGAAGCTTCACAGAAGAGAGCTTGAAGCCCTCTTGAAGCAGCATCAGTTCAAGCAACACCTTCTCGGTCCCACTGTGCCCCTTCCCTTTCCAGTGCTCCAACTTCAGTGAGGGAGCTAGAGGGTGAAAAAAAAGACAAGAAGACATCCCTGCCCACTTAAATCAAGTTATGCGCTCTGATCATCCTCTGGGACTAGACAGCCTAATTTCTGAACTTAGACTGTGGTTTAAAGAGATTGCAGGACTTTCTAGACTGATCAGAGAAGTCACAGCCCCTGCCCATTTTCCACCTAGGGTCATAGAAAAACTATGTCTAGTATGCACATTTTAAAGAGAGCAATGGAAAATGAAAATAAAGGGTTTAGGCTCATGTTCCATGAGCTGAAGTTGTTCAAAGTACAACTGATTATTGGTATAAACAGCTCTCCCTCCTTTTTAAATCAACTGGAACCTCACTTGCTGGACACCAGATCCTTACTTGTACAAGCAAATGGTACCTTTTCTTGATTCACACTTCTCACCTGCCATCCTGGCTTTAGCCAGATGCCACCAGGAGTGCTTGTTAGACATACCCAGCCCAATGTTATATAAGGCCAAACAATATGTAAAGTGGGAATGTAGGCAGCAATAAGATGTAATGTCTAATTATAGAATCAGAATGCAAGACATACACTAATCACAGATATAAAGAAGAAATTGGGGACTGATTGCCATTACATACCTAACAAAAGTCTATTGATTATCAGCCAGACTGCACATTGCTAGAGATCAGGGAGCTGTGACAAAAGGATTGGTTATAGCCTTGTTTGGACAACCTGATTTCATGCAATTTCTTTTAAGAGTCGATTGAGAGCCTTGCCCAGGCTGGAACCCAATAGTTGTGCTGATGAACCTACCCTACAACCCAAGGGCCTTCCCCATTGCTGCTCAGTACACTTGAATTTCCATGAACTTTTGGACAACTTAGAAGCAGTGTGGAGGGGTCTCAGCAAGCCTGTCATCTTTGTCTTAAATGCTCTTCTCTCATCTTCCTGGAATCCCCTGGCATAAGGAAAACTAAACTTGAAGCTCCAGGGTCAGGCTTTGTCTTCAAAACCAAAGCTTAGCGTAGTGATTGGCACTTAGTATGTGCTTGATGAATGATAGAGTGGGTGTGGGAAAGGGTCTTATTATCATTACTGCAATCCATCTTGAAGAGCAAACCTCACACAAAGGGTTGGTGAAGAGGAATATTGTCTCCAAAATGACCTGTGGCTTTCTTTTACATGGGGAGGCATTTTAATATGATCATAAATCGCTAGAGCTGGAAGTCCCAATAAGATAATATATTTCAGCCTTTCACAGTGTCCTAGACCACTAATGCCTCATATCATGCAGGCCCAGTTTCTTGGGATGAAGCTGATCAGCACAGGATCACCCCTGTCCCTTCAGGTCTGGAAGTGTATTACAGACATATCCTGCTGCAAAACCCTGATCAACTAAAATATAAGCTCGCTAAGCTAAATTAGGTGGTAAGATACCATTTGATGAAAAAATTGTTTTACCTTTTACCTAAATACTAAAATAATTTTAATACTTCTTCAAATATAAATAGTTGCACAGAGTACATTTAAAATAACTCCAATGATGACTGCATTGCAAAAAAAAATCAGATACATACTTTTCAAAAAAATAAATTTTCCAACTTCAGAATGTGATATACTAAAATACTCTTTCTTTGAGAGAGTACAATCATGTGGTATTTATTTATATGTCTATTCCTTTCAGTTGCATTACTTTTTTCTAAAGTGAATATATATAACTTGTTTAATATATAAGAAGGTAAAAGGTATAAGTATATACTTTTTCCTAGAAGCAAGAAATTTTGCTCACTTTTAAAATTCACCAGAATATTAAGAAATCTCTGTTTTACTCTGATTTATCCATTGAGCTTGGTAACACATTTGTTACTCAATGAAAGAAAATAATTAAACAGAAAATTGGTAAATATGGGCAATATTCATTCTAGGTTTTAACTAAAGGAAAAATTTTCCTTCAGCAAAGCACAAGAAAATGTTTTCTTTCTAGCTCTAGGGGAAGCCTGTAAACTATAATTAAGCATTGAATTAATGCTACTAGTTTAGAATCAGTGGTCAGTATAATCAATACTTGAGCCTTCACAAAGTATGGGGACAAGCATCAGCAAAACTGCTGGAAAAAAACAGAACTCAAGATGGACTCCATTTGCTGCTCTATGTCCTCACCTTAATAAAGGGGACAATAGTATTAATACTGGACAAATAGAAGTTCCAGCTTAAGATTTTATTTAAACACACACACACACACACACGATCTCCATATTAAGAGACAAAAGCTTTGCCACTATAAAACCACTCTGCTAATTAGTGTACTATTATTTATATACTTTATATATAATGGTTTACTATTATTTGCTACTTTGATATTGCTTTATCTGTGACCTTCTTTCTTTGTTCCCCATTAGCCCTGTGGATCATATATATATACACACATATATATATACACACACACATATATATATATACACACACACATATATATATATTTTATTATTGTATTGTATCTTTCAGTGGATTTTTTGTGGGACTTTGGCTGAATTGAAATATGCTCCTTAAGATAACGAGAGACATCCTGAGCTATCACAAAATCCCCGACGCTTGTTTATTCAGTGCAACTAACGTGTAGGATAGCCCCCTCTCAATACTTGCCTTCCAGGATTACACTAACACTGTGCTCTCTTTATAAGTCAACTCATTGTTGGGCTCTTCTATGGCAAGGAGCAAGTTGTTCTCATTCCTGCCTTCCTACATAATCATTCAAGAAATATTTGTTAAGCATTTACTATGTGCCAGGTCTATGGGAAACAACTAACACAGTCTAGCTCCCATGAAGCTTGCAATCTTGTGAGGGAAAACAGGCAATAACGACAAAAAATAAATTAAATAAATGTGAAGGTTAGCAGGTGACAAGAGCTAAAAAGAAAAAGTCCAGCAAGATAAGGGAATAGCCGGGCGCGGTGGCTCAAGCCTGTAATCCCAGCACTTTGGGAGGCCGAGACGGGCGGATCACGAGGTCAGGAGATCGAGACCATCCTGGCTAACACGGTGAAACCCCGTCTCTACTAAAAAATACAAAAAACTAGCCGGGCGAGGTGGCGGGCGCCTGTAGTCCCAGCTACTCCGGAGGCTGAGGCAGGAGAATGGCGAAAATCCGGGAGGCGGAGCTTGCAGTGAGCTGAGATCTGGCCACTGCACTCCAGCCCGGGTGACAGAGCAAGACTCCGTCTCAAAAAAAAAAAAAAAAAAAAAAAAAAAAATAAGGGAATAGAGAGATGGGGGTTAATTTATGTAGTATGACGAAGAAAGTAGATCATTGGTGCTCAATAAATGCTTATTATGTATGTGAATGAACAGCTGTACACAATCCTACATTTGTTATGTCAGTTGGTCCTTCAAGAAATGATGTTAGTCCCTCCTCCAGGCATTTCTTTTTATAACTTACTGAGTTGTCAATCATCCCTACACTATTTCGGTGTTAGAATTGAAGAAATTATTGAAATGTTAGTACTAATGACTTAAAAAGAAGTCTAGCACAATACTTGGCACATAGTAGATATTTTACAAGGCTCCTTGATTTACAGCGTTGGAAACCTGAAATAGAACTGAGTTTTGATTCCCCTCAGAATTCCACACAGTTTCCTAATCTGAAATGTTTGGCTTCTTCCCTGTGATAAAACTTCCAAATAGTAATTGTAATCATAATCAACTTTACTGAGTACTTATTATGAGAAATAAGTGAGTTTGTTCCGTGTTGGTTCTTTAAGTCATCATCTTATGAATCCTTACACTGACACTGAGAGAAGAAGTACTCATGTGGATCCTTTTTTCTTTTTTTGGATTGCAGGAGGTGCGACAGGCTTCAAGCCAAGGCTGTCTGACCTGAGACAAACCAATGATCACTCTCACACACATTATCTAAATAAAGCTTACATTATCCACTTAATTTGAAGTGACATTTTTTGTAGAAGGCTGGTTAACCTGCCAAACATACAAAAATTGCTGATGGTACTTGAATAGTAGTATTTGAGTGGGTGTTTGTGGAGGAGATATCTTTTAATTAGAATCTGTGCATCCCTCACAATAAAATGCAGGCATTAGATTTTGATCTCAAAGGAAACTTATAGCCCTGTTATTTTAAAAATATCTACTGTTCACTAATGGCATTAGGTTGAGGTTTGACACAGCAGAAACCTGGATTAGTAATTTATCCTTATTGTATCTCCATTATCCGGAAAATAATTCACAGATAGGTTGCTTGATTGGACAGTTCAATGCTACTTTGAGTTTTTATTTGTGAATCCTCCACCATACTGAATATCCTAATGAGTGTAAGGATTCTGCCAAGGAGATCTGTCTTCCTTCTCTTGTTTTTGGTCCAGAGTATCATGTTTTGGGTTGGCTCTGATTTCCTTGTGAATTCTCCGGAGCTACCAGAAGGCCCTTGAAGCCCTTAACCTCTTAATGGTGTTCTTCTCCAAAAGGCTCAGCCTTGAAAAACAGAATAGAAAAATATGCTCCTCTGTGGAGGATGGCATTTTTCCAAGGCTAATCAGAAGCCTGAATCCAGTAACCCTCCCCTGCAGCACTCAGCTGGATAGCCAGCTTTCTTTTGCCTCCCTCCCTCCCTCTCTTCCTCCCTCCCTCCCTTTCTTCCTTCCTCCCTCCCTCGCTCCATTTTTCTCACTCTCTCGTTAAAGCAAGTTGCTTCATTTGTTTCTTAGAGCGAAAAATATCAAATAAATGAACCAACACAGCAAATTGGCCTGTTTCCAAAGGGCAGCTGGAGGTATTGAGGAGAGGACCCAGGATGGTTCTTGAATTATTTTCCCAGCTGTGCTTACCAAAAGAAAACAAGTCTTATCTGGCCACTGTGTCATATTTCATGATGACAGGGGGCACTATGTCTATAAGAAGCCACCAGCTTCTGACATGACCCTTTATGTGACATCATTAAGATCACACGCAGACTCAAAAGTTCATTGGACTTCTTTGAGGTTAATAAATAAATTGCCAAAGATTCTCCAAGACCAAGTAAGGCCTAGGCCACTTCTATTTTGGAGCCTCCAGCTGCATTAAAAATGAATAAAAACCCAAAATAATTCTCTGAAAGTTGTTACATATTTTAAACCTGTTAAACTCATTAATACTGTTTTAAAGCAAAGATGCAGAGCAGTATCAGTGTGCTCCTTACAAAAATAATTACAATATTTATTATATAAAATTAATCATAGTTTACTATAAGCTGTTTAATGGTACAAAATTTAAAGATTGGTACAAAAATATAAAGATTTAAGATGGATGATGGATGTCTTTCAGTCCTGTTACAATGTCTCTATGAGTGTACCCAGATCCTTATGTGGATATAGTATAAAAGTTAGGGCCAGGCACAGTGGCTTATGTCTGTAATCCCAGCACTTTAGGAGGCCGAGGCCGACAGATCATGAGGTCAAGAGATTGAGACCATCCTGGCCAACATGGTGAAACCCTGTCCCTATTAAAAATACAAAAATTAGCTGGGCATGGTGGCGCATGGCTGTAGTCCCAGCTACTTGGGAGAATGAGGCAGGAGAATCACCTGAACCTGGGAGGCAGAGGTTGCAGTGAGCCAAGATCACGCCACTGCACTCCAACCTGGTGACAGAGCTAGACTCTGTCTCAAAAAAAAAAAAAAAAGTTAGGAAATAAGGTCTGGCCTCAGCACCTATTGTAGATTCTGTAACATGTCATTGAGTACTTCTTGAACACCAGATCCTAAGGGAAAACATAAACAAACCAACCTTGGCAGATGCAACTTAGATCTATACTAACAAACACTTTACCAATGATCTGAGAACAGCATGTCGGCAAAATATTAACCAGTGCAAGAACATCTTATTTTAAGACTAAGCTGTCTTCAAATAATTTGGAGAACTCAAGATCATTATTTTAGGTTTCCAAACATTTGAGTTTTGTTGGATTCTGCTTGATTAACCACTCCTTGCTTTATTAACAGAGAATGCCAACAGTAACAAAATCTTGACTTGCTATCTCTGTATCATCACTGCAAGAACTAGTGATTGTCGTTGCTTTCACTTACCTAGGATTGTCTTAGGATTTATCCAGGAGGACAAAGATACCTGTCCTGCCCTAATCACTCCAGACCACCATGGAGGTTTTAGCTCTAATGTTTGATTTTTATGGCCTTTTGTACTCTCCTCCTTTGTTGTCAGCAATTATATTTATCACATCTGCCATTGCGCCTGCAAAGAATAGACTCTCAACCGCTCTACACTTTCTTATTTCTTGGGAGATTAAAGATTAAAGATTAAAGAACTAACTTTGTTGACTGTGTCTTAGAAAAAGACGCAGACATCTTTAGGACAATGTTATTATGAATACATGATACAGGGCATTAACTTCAATGTCTGAATTTTAGTTAATTTATTTTTGTACTTTTACTTTGTCAGAGACTCTCTAAGCCTCAGATTCTTCATCCATAAAATTATACACAGAATTTTGGTGAAGAGTGTATTTTATATAGTGTAATAGAAATAGATGTCATGGTTTAATAGGAGTACAATATTATATATAATTATACTTAACTAATATACACAAGTATTTACAATTATTATTGTTTCTGATTATTAGTGGTGTTGAAAATGGAAATTTCCAGACAGCTGAATTCCGGGAAGATGAGATCAAAGTTTGTAATTTTGAGAGAATAGTATCCAAGTTGGAAAAATCCAAAAGTAAATATGCAGTTAAAAAGAACTGGACTTTTGCATGCATCAGACTTAGCCAGAGGAAATAGGTATACTTTCTTAAGATTCTTTTGAGCATCCCTGCTATCCTGGCATAGCAGGTCTTTACATACTTCCAGAAATGCTTAATGGCCTTTCATTCACACATGCCAACTAGAGGTATTCCCTCATCAAATTCTCTCCTAGAAAAAGCTCGATGACCTGGGTTGTACTCATGCACGAAAAGATGGGAATAGAGTTAACACAAAGATAGAACTTCAGAACAATTTTCTGTAGCCAACTGCCTTTCTTGGACTTTAGGTTCCCTTATGCATTATAAACTAGAGTTTATATGTAAACAAATGAATATAAGTAAATATAATATAGAAAATATAAATAGCAAATATGTAAAATAAAATATATAACTTATAAAATTTTCTATTTATATATCATTTATCATGGAGTCTGAAACACGGAAAGTACTCCAGAAACATAGCTCGTTCCATTACTGCAGAATAAAATACTCACCAAAACGTCAATTGATTATACAGCTCTGTGTTTTTCTCTCTTTTTATACAGTATCTTCATTCATTCATTAGTGTTAAAATACACAGTTTCATTTTTCTAAAAATGGTTATTACTCAGAAATTCTCATATACATAACATTGGAAACATTACTACTATTCACATATTTAACTTTATAATTGTGACCTAGTAGTCCACTGGTTTTCTTTAACATAGTTTGTTTAATGATTCCTATATCTTTGAACATTGATAAGCTATTTATTGTGCTAATTAAAACACGAAGTCACCAAATAAGTCAGTGCCCATAAGTTAGTGCTTTAAAGCAGGAGAGTGAATTTTTCTCCTACAGTCTTCACTGGGGCCAACCCTCCATGCAGAGAATGTCCAATGCTTACTGATGATCAGGTAAGCTCAAATGTCTTTCCCCCACTCTCCTACATACCATCATGCCTTATTATTATTATTATTATTTAACCCAGTGAGTCACGAGGAGCTTCTTTGAAAACCAAGATTCCTTTAAACTTTGGCAGTGCCATGGTCAACCAGAGAAGGCTGACCAGTACTAAGCCATTCCACTGAGCTTAGCCAGGCAATTGACCCACAGAAATGATCTGTTCTTCATTTCTCAGTGGGGGATAACGATGGAAATCATCACACATATAAACATCCCTGCAAGAAAAATGCTTAAAATGTCACTTCTACCTAGCCAGCAAGAGTTTCTGTTCTGAGGGTAAATTAAACCAGTTAAAGAATAAAAATTGCAATACTGGGCACAGCTGGGCCTGAAAACATGAGGATTCAGGCAATAACAATAGGTAATTATCAAAGACATAGCTAAACAGAAAGAAGCTGACTCTGAGCTGATGCAGTCTCAGGGCCACTTGGTCTACCTCAGGACCCCATTGTAAGTCATATGAACAAATTCCATAGCCTGCTACTAGTCTTCTGCTTCCCAGGCTCTTGTGTCCCGCAGACCATCTTCCAGGTGCCATCAAAACTACTACCTGAGAGACTCTCCACTCAGAATCACTAACTGACATCTTCTAACCAGATTCTTTACATTTTATTTAAAACGCCCCAGCATTTAACCTCAGCCTACCTTTTTTAGGCTTATTGTCCCAGACTACTTCCCTCATGCTATGTTCTAGCCAAATTGAACTCCCACTGTTCTCTCCTATATGTCCGGTGTTTTCCTGCCTTTGTATCTTTGCATAAGCTATCTACTCTGTCTAGAATATATAAACACAAAAATCCTGTCAAAACTTTGGTTTGCTTAACTATTTACTTGCTGGCCTATATTCTTCAAGGTGCATCTCATCTGCTGCCTTTTCTGAGGGGCTATTTTCCCATACTTTATTATTGATAACAATAATTGGGAACATTGACTGAATGGCTGAATGCTGAGACTATACTGAGCACTCTGCTAAAGGTTTCATAGACTTGTCTCACAAAATGAGAGAAGTATAACATTGTATTGTAGAGTACAGAATGCCAGTGTTCAAATCCTGGCTCTCCTTCTTATTGGCTGTATGAGCTTGGGTGTTTATTTACATTCTGTGTCTTCGTGTGTGAAATGTGGATAATTATAATACAGCTAATACCAAATAGAGTGATTATGAGGATTATGTGAAATAATATATATAAATCCCACAGAACAGTTTCTGGCCAATTATAATTATAAATACCTGATGCTGCTATTATAGTACCTCACAATATGCTACAAGGTGGATGTCCTCATTATTCCTGATACAGGAGGTAGAAAGAAATTATTTAGGCAGATAGTGAGGGTAAAAGAATCCTTGGCAGAATTTTCCTTTTAACAAAAAGCAGTCCCAAATCATTTCTTTTCTAACAAAGAGCAGCTTGAAAAATTGAGCTGCAGACGTAGATAAGTAAGCTGGAAGCTTGGCACAGACGAATACCAGCAGCTGTGCCAATAGAAAAGGGCTACCCTAGGGCCAGGTACATTCAACATGGAGACGCTGTCTTCCCTTTTCTTTGTCATCACACATACAGTAAAGGAATAGGCAACATGACACTGGCCAGGTAGAGAACCCATCTGCAAAATAAAAGATTAGGGTGGGGGTGGCCATGCAAATGGCATACCTAGCCCTAACCAGTTTTTCATACCTTATGCAAATAGCACACTTGGTCTGACCAATCTTTTATGTCCTCTCTAAACCAGACACTGCCTCCCCAAGCTCATCCATAAAACCCCTTGCATTTTGCTGTGAACCAGAAGACCAGGCTTGGGACCCCTCTCCCTGCAAGACAGAGCTTTTCTCTTTCTTTTGCCTATTAAGCCTCCACTCTTAACCTCATTTTTCATGTGTCTGCATCCTTGGTTTCCTGGCATGAGACAACGAACCTCAGTTATTACCTCAGATGAACAATGCCACTTCATTCCCACTTAAGAGATGAGAAAACTGTAGCTTAAAAAGGTTGAAAACATGTCCAAAGTTTACATAGCTGATATGTGACATCTAGAACACACACATAAATTTGTCAATTTGAAGCCTCTTATCTTATTTTCTGTAATATAGACAGACTGGTTGTCTGTTTTTGATCTAGGAATTTTCCTTCGGGCTAAACAATAACAGCAAAAACAAACCAAAAAAACATATTCACTAACATTTATTGAATATTTACTATGTGTCAAGTGTAGTACTCAACACTATTCATGCATTATCCTACTTGATTCTTACAGCAGATTTAGCAAAAGGAAACCTTTTTAATCCTTATTTTATAGAGGAAGAAACTTTGCTTTAGAGGACCGTGTTCAGTCACACAGCTTACATGTGACAGAGCTAGAAGTCAAACCATGACTCTTACCTAAAACAACATTCTGCCTAGTGGAAATTATTCCCTTACTCCTCTTTTGTTCCAGTTCTCTTAGTGGTAGCTACTTCTATGTCACTTGATACTCTGTGAGTTGTGCATATATCACACACTCCTGTCAACCTGTCAGTCACCTGAAGAACAGGACCCTGCCCTATACACCATCCCCTACCTAGAAATGTCTTCCAAGTAGTGGATGCCTAGTAAATGATGGACTGAATTTAACATCACATTGGAAGTTGGATTATAAAGAATCAAATGGTGCATGAAAATATTTTGCATATATGCCAACACTTTAAATTATAATGACAAGAGGCTTGAGTCCAGTTTCTCTACGGATGAATAATGAATGAGAAAAAACTATTGCAATAGTTAAGAAGCTCAGCCCTGAAATTGGATTGAGCTGGTTATCTTGCCCCACACTTATAAATGTTTTTGTTTGTTGGTTTGACTTATCCATTCCAAATCAGTTTCCCCATCTATAAATAGAAGATAAGAATAATATTTCCCTTTTAGGTTTATTGATAGGATTAAAACAATATTCACGAAAACTACTTGGGATCATAACTCATACATGGTAAGTAAGTACTCAGCAAAGTTTGCTTCATAAATAAAAACTTATTTTAAGAAAGTCAAAATAATTACAGAATAGCTCCTTATCATCCCAGCAATTGCTTGTCTAGATCTAATATCTTTCTCAGGAAAGATCACAACCATGGTGAAATAAACTTAAGTGAAGATGAGGGAAGAGAAAATAAAACACACTTGGGAAAGGTGCCCTGAAAGGGCCAAGTGTGTGAGAAACGGCAGGAAGGAGGCCATTTTGTGGTAAACAGCTGTGTTCTTAACCCAAGGGACATACTCCCCATATGATGCCTTTGTGCCTTTGTGTTGTTAAGATGTGTGATAAAGGCCCCATGGGGAGGGTTTTCCTTTGTTCCCCACTCTCATGGAAAAATCACATGTTATACTCACTCACTTAGAGACTCTCATCTCTAATTTGTTAAGAGCTGCAAGATTAAGACTGATGTAAAGTCTGAGAGCCAATAAGAAAAAATGAGTAAGCACACCCATTTCCCAAGGAAGATACTACCACACACACACACACACACATACACACACACACACACACACACACACACAAAAGAAGCCTATATTACATGAAATTGCAGCATTTGGAAGTTTCTGACTATTATGAACTGCATTGTGTTTTCCCAAAATGTATATGTTGAAGCCTTAACCCCGATCCCAATGTGGCTGTATTTGGAGATGGGGCTTTTAAGAAGGTAATGAAGGGTAAGGAAGGTCTTGAGAGTGGGATTCTAGTCTGATAATATTGGTAACCTTATCAAGAGAGGAAGAAACACCAGAGATCTCTCTCCTAGTGAGAGGAGGTCATTGGCAAGCCAGCAAGAAAGGCCTCACCAGAAACAAACTCTGTCATTACCTTGACATCAGACTTCCAATCTACAGAACTGTTGAGAAAAAAATTCAATTTAAGTCACCCATTGCGATAGCCCAAGTAGACTTATCCACTAATATTTGTATTAAATTCTTTCCCATCCACCTATAAAAGTAATGGTTATATTTTCCCGGTTAAGAGTTAGAATGACTCTTTTTTTTTTCTTTTGAGATGGAGACTCACTCTGTCACCCAGACTGGAGTGCAGTGGGGCCATCTCGGCTAACTGCAAGCTCCACCTGCCGAATTCAAGCAATTCTCCTGCCTCAACCTCCCAAGTAGCTGGGATTATAGGAGCATGCCGCCATGCCCTGCTAATATTTTTTTTGTGTGTGTGTTTTTAGTAGAGATGGGGTTTCACTGTGTTAGCCAGGATGGTCTCCATATCCTGACCTTGTGATCCACCCTCCTCTACCTCCCAACATGCCGGGATTTCAGGCATGAGCCACCGCACCCGGCCAGGATGACTTTTAAGAGAAAGGATTTGTGTGTCTCTTTCAAGTCAAGTGGTCTGTTTTGGAGATGCAGTTTGGCTTCCCTACTTGAGACAAAAAGAAAAATTAATTACTTCCCCTCCCCCTGCCCCCCTCACATATCCCTTGTTTTGTAAAGTGTCTTTATTAGGAGTCTCTTCCATAAGTACCTCCCTCTAGACATTAAGCACGGGCATAGGGCCACAGGGAGACAAAGATCAGCCACACAGCCAAAAGCAGTGTGTGCTTAGCAATAACACTGGCTCTTTGTTAGAGGAATTTTACTCTTTTTCCTTCTGAAATTCTTTCTGGTTGAAAAATTTTTTACAATTCCATCTCCTTAGGCCAGTCACACTTGGTACATTTGGGCAAGGAGGGTCGCATGAGGCTGTGGCCTGCCCTGACGGATGAGGTTCTGTAGGACTGCAGGCTTAAGTGCTGCTGTGGCTTACACTGATAGAGAGTACTCATCTATTTATTCTCCCTTCCAAACAGTATTTTTGAGGATCTGGGTTAGAGCAGTCAAACAATAGCCAAAGTCTGCCCTCAGCTTATAAACTAGTATGAAAATAGAGACTACCATATAAAAGCCACCAAATTAATAAATAAGAGACTTTCTGATGATGGGAAGTACTATAGAAAAGAACATAAGATAGAGGAATGGATGAATATAAGTTGTCATTTGGAGTGAGTCTGCACTGGGATCAGGAAGGCTTCTCTCAGGGATGACATCTGATACATAAGGAGGAATCAGTCATGCTGAGACGGGGAAGACGAATTCCAAGCAATTAGTACAGAGGTCCCATCAATGGAATTACCTTGTTTTGTTTAAAAATAATGATGAAGTATGGACTGGCTGGGGCCAAGAGGGGTGCTGGATCAACAGAGCCATGCAGACCAAACTGAGTACTGTAAACTTAGTGCCTGAGAAATCATTGCAGCGGTTAGAGTTAAGTGAGTGACATGACTATATTTCATTTTAACAAGGATCACCCTGACTATAATACATGACCCACAGGCCAAATCCAGCCTGTAGCGTACTTTTGTAAATAGTTTGACTGGGACACAGCCATGTCCAGTCATTTAAATATTGTCTATAGTTGCTTTTGTGCTACAAAGGGAGAGTTGAGTGGTTGTGACAGAGACCTACCTTAAGGCCCACAAAACCTAAAATATTTACTACTGGTCCTTTGGAGGAAAAGTTGGTTGCGTGGCAGCAGGAGGCTGTGCAGTTATCCCTGGTGGAGGTGGTGGTGGTGATGATGGCTTGGACCAAGCCGTGGGGTGACACTATCGATATGGGGAGACACAGAAATCTAGGACATGATTTGCAAGAAGAGCCAACTAAATTTGCTGGTGAATTAAACATCAAGGGAGATAGAGGAGAGGATTGAGAGGACTCAAAATATTTCTAGCTTTTTCGCTAGAACAACTGAGTGGATAAGAAGGCCATCTGCTGAGATGGGGAGTTCTGGGGGAGGGGCAGCTCTGTGGGAAGAGTGAACACGAAGGACTGTTGGAGAATGTTCAGTTTGAAATGCCTTTTTATAGGGCCTCTCTGTTGTTATTTTCTCAGTCCAGCACAAGAAATTGCAAAGCAACCCAATGACTTTTATCTCCTCCTTGTTCTATAACACAAACAAAAGCCGTGTGACCAATGGCATTATAGCTGGCACGTCCTTGGATGCTAAACCACAAACTATTTCAACGTAGGGACCATGCCTCTAATTGCTCAAAATTAGATTTTTGTCTCTACCCCAGCACCTGACTCATAGTAGAACCTCAATAAATATTGGTTTTGAAGTGAAGAAATAGTAACCGTTTACTGAGAACTTACAATGGCTCAGGAACTGAATAAGGCACTTAATACAAGTTATATTACTTAATCTTTTCAAGAGTTCCTCAAGCTGCTTGCTGCTATACTAATTCTATATACAGATTTAGAAACTGAGGCTTAGAGGAAAGGATGAAAAGCACAGATGCCTTCCCTACAGGGTTGAGTCAAGAAATATGAGTGGGTGAAGGGGACCATGTACTGAATAATGGTGACTGGCAAGGCAACAACCTTCCTTAAGTGAGTAATGGCTCCTCAGCTGCCACTGAGTGTTGTTCTGTGCAAATGCAACCACACGATATTGTCAAGTCTGATTTTTCAAGAGAAATTGAAAATCTGGTTTATTTTATAAATATGAACTTTCTCAGTTAAACATAAAATAAATTCTTTAATGCCTGCTCATTGTTCTAGAGCAGGCATTAAATAATTCGGTCTTAGCAACTACCTCTCACACATTCTTCAGTGTACTAACCATCTTCCTTGTGGTAGCAAAGCTAATCTACCCCTTAGGAAATATTATTGATGAGTCTGGTGTAACACATTGCGCCCATGTGCTCAGCAGAGTGTATTTCTTTTTGCTAAAGATGTTTCTTATAATACTAAAGGTTCCACTAGGCACTTACGTTTTGTGTCTGGAACACCATCGGCATTTTCAGATGATGACCAGAGTGAAACTCCAAATCATATTGTCTGAGTGGCTAATGAATTCCTGTAGTCTTCCTAATGCAATGATGCAACTACACTGACGTCACTGTGCCAACAAACCATGCGATTTTAGAATTAAAGATATTAAATGCTTCTCCTCCCCATTTTTAAAGATTCAATTCTTGTTACTATCTTTGGTTTCTGGAGACAGGTTACTCTATTGATGGTTCCAACTTAAAACAATTTCATAAAAGGTAGATTAAAATGCTATCATTGGCTTATGTTTTCAGTTTTCAGCACAACAACCTCTAATTTGTAACAAGGAGAAAGATTTAAAGCAAGAGGATGTTTGAAGTGTCCAACAAAGTCAATCTGCTGAACAATTAATGAATGACTATTATATGCCAGGATGTGTGCTGGGCCCCAGGATACAAAACGAATAAGCCATTGCTTCCTCCCAGGAGCACTATCTTTCCAATGGAGGAGGAAGCCCCATAAAAATAATATATCGAGACACATGCTGCAATAGAAGGATTACAAAATACCCTGGGAACTAAGATAAAAGGATGATGAACAATGAGGACATGGTGGCAGAGCTGAGAGAAGTTTAGCTTAAGGAAAGCTACAGAGGAAAGGTTGCAACTCAGTTCTCACTTTAAGGATGACTAGAGTTTCAGAATTCAAGTCAAAAGAGCTGCATTTTGGGTGATACAAGCAAACAGCTACTAAAAGTTTACTGCGAGTGAGGTATGATTGCACTCCTAACTCATTCCTCACAACAACCCAATTAAGATTGGGTTTTCAGTCTCCCAATCTTAATATTAAGAAAGTGAGGCCCAGAAAGGTGAAGTAATTTATCAAGGGCCTCATAGCTAATTATTGTGAAAACTTCTATTCCAAGTCTATATAACTTGAAAGCCTGGGCTTTTAAACAATAAACGCTATCACAAGGTAGGGTAAGCAACATGTGGACATAAAATATTTTGGTAGAGGTTAGGCCATTACGAGTGGAATACATCAAGGAGCATTGGGGGTAGGTGTGCACATGAGGAGCAGCTGTGAATATTTCAGTGTAAGGCTTGCAAAGTAAACTGGGTGCAGATTTTATGACTATAGAGTTGGAGTGTTACTCCATAGGTAGCAAGGACTTTTGGGATGCTTGTAAGAAGCAGAGTAACCAGATCAAGAATGAACTCATTAGACAAATCCAAGAGTTTTGAACAAAGCTTTGGAGAAACTAAATGCTGGCAAATCTACTAGGAGGTTATTGAAACAATCCAGACAAAAAACAACAGTCTTAAATAAGGATACTGGCAGTGAGGACAAAGAAGATTAGGATGTCCCACCTTTTCAGACTGAGCCAATGTACATCTTATACATATTGATTTATGTCTCATGTCTCCCTAAAATGTATAAAATGATGTCTCATGTCTCCCTAAAATGTATAAAACCAAGCCATACCCCAACTACTTTGGGCGCACTTCATCAGGACCTCCTGAGGCTGTGTCATGGGCTCATCCTTAACCTCAGCAAAATACACTTTCTAAACTGATTGATGTCTGTCTCAGATACTTTTGGGTTCAGACACAATAGCAACACCCACAACAGTGATACATGGATGTTAACAATAACGTTTAATTTAATGTTAGGCACCATTCTTCTGAGTACCTCTGTAATTTGTTTTTGTTAATTGGTTGAAATGAACCAAGGCAGATTAACTTTTATTTTTAAATTTTTTTTAGAGATAGGATCTCGCTATGTTGCCTAGGCTGGAGTGCGTTGCTACTCACAGGAGCAATCATAGCGCACTTCATAGTGAACTCCTGACCTCAAGCAATCCTCCCACCTCAGCTACCAGTGTAGTTGGGACTATTGGTCCATGCCAACGACCATGGCTCTTTTTTGAAAGTAACTAGTTCTTACACAAATAATGAATGACTAGGGGTATCGGAGCATTCCATGATACTAGGATATAAGTCAATTAAACACATTCCCTTTGAAGAGTCACAGTGAAAACTGAGATCATTAAATTTATTCTGCATATATATGTATATCCTGTATTGCTCTAACAAAAAGGAACACAGGTTACTTGCAAATATCCATGGGAAAGTATGAGAAATAATTGAGCATATCAGTGCAAAGGGAAGGGACCAATAGGAATATTTACATTCTTTTCAAAAAGGAGTATTCTCTTTGACTACTAATAGTTTGAATATAATGAATTAAATGGAAGTACAATTATTTGAAAGAATTATTATTCTTTTCGAAGCACCTTATAGATTCATGTTGTGACTGAAGCATCAGAGAGAAGAATTCTATCAAAGACAATGTGTATTTGTGTTGATTTTACAGGAGAAATCATTTAAGTCAGTAAAGGTCAGTTTAAAAAAAAATGACAGGGAGGTGCCTGCCCTCACCCCTTACTCTGGTACACACAGATTAGAGCATTCTAAACACCCAGTCTTAGAATTATTGCAGACGTTACCTTCTGAGCTATTCAAAAAGGCTTTGTTCATGAAAAGTTCTCAGGGTTATAAAACATTAAACAGGAAAGACCTTGCTTGGTATGATGTGTTGTATTTATATTTCCTTTTGTTTGAGGAATTCAAAAAGCTTTACAAACAACATCTAGTAAATCTCTTTAAGATGGTTGCTCATGGGAATTCTTTTCCACTCAACACAGACTGGGACAGGTAAAGGGAGAACAGACGCTAAGAGAAGAAAAGGAGGGTGGATGGTAGCCACAGATCTCTAAAGTCACCATGGAGGTGCAGAGCTACTCACAGTTATCCTCCTATGGGGCCTGTTAATATAAACAGCCCGTGCTCTACCCTTCCCATGTGGTAGCTGCTGTTTCTAGATTTACCATCTGTTAACACAGGTAGGTGCACAATAGAGAACAAAACACCGGAAGTGCAGAGTAGGAAGGCAAAGAACAGAAGACATGAAAAATCAACAATTACAAAGTACTGTCTGTGTTCTGTAAACTGTGCTAGATGCTGTCATATTTTATAGTAGGTGTTCAATAAATGCTTATTTTCTTCCCCTTCACATAATTTATGCCATTCGATTAAAGCAAATTGTTTTTTTTTTTTTGGTAGAGAAAAGGAAGACGGTCCCTGCAAATTAGTGTTGCTGATCATGAAAGAAATGAATGTATACATGCATGGAGGCATAAAGGGAAAGGAGGACATGGTGTGGGATCATAGTCTGTTTACAAAGTCCATACAGTGATTACACCCAGGTAAGACCCATGCCATTCACAGAAAATATGACTATGAAAAATGAAGAACCTGAAGGATAGAGGTAGCCACTGGAACCAATAATGCAACTTTCCTGCAAACCTTTTTTCTAGTAAAGTGGACTATCAAGGGTGAGGGAAAACTCCTCACAGGTGAAGTCACTATCTTAGTTCTTGATGCTGATAGCAGAGCTGAGACCATGATGTGGCATTAGGAAAACTCTTCTTACTCTCCATCCACAGGATTAAAGGTGGTCCTTAAATTTGTATAAATATCTAAAGAAGACCTTCGAGAAGTAATAGCTTTCATGAGACAAGAGAACTACTCAAATCAACTGAGTCAGGGATGGGATCTCACTGATTCTGGAGTCTAATAGTCCTTGGTGTGAATCCAGCCTCTGCCCTTTAACCTGAACCCAGTTATGTTATCTCTGGACCCCAGTTTCCTTATTTCTGAAATGAGTGATCATAATGATATGTAGAATAACTGACTTTCAGAGTCGTTGTGGTAACAATGAAATGCGATGATGCATGTGGAAATTTAGCACAATGTCAGACATGGTAAGAATTTAACACATATTAATTGATGTTGGTAGCAATTTTTTAAAAATTCTGAGATGATAATGCAGTTGCACCTGAGGCTCCGCATCAATCCACACAATTTTTAAAGTATTATGGTGATATTTGATAGAAATATGATGAAAAATTTGACATATATGGAATCAACTTCAATCCACATGTTCTGTTTCTTCTTTTTTTGTCTTTTTGGAATGTATCAAGTACTAATATTGATTAACCTGTTTTTAACTTCAAAATATGAGCCATGACATTTTTTAAACTCATGCATAAGCTGTATCATGTGCTATTTAACTTACAAGGGAAAAATTTATCTGTTAAAAGGTTATTCATCATGGACTTTATTTTAGGTAAAATAGTCAAATGTAGTAACACATGGTTTAGTAAAGATTCAAATAAATAATGAAGGTCTCTGAGGTTTAATTCCTCTAATGAGAACATGTAGAACATACTAGAGTAATCAGAATATTGTCCACTAGTTTCCAATTTTACAACTTTATGTAAACAGTTACAGAAAAGTCTGTGGCAATGTCACAACTAAATAATTTAAATAATTTCTGTTGGTAATAAAAAGGCATAGTAATTGCTAAATGCAAATGAAGGCTAATTTTTAGGAGAGGTAAAAATAACTTCTCTTAAAATACAAATTGAATGTTACATAGAACAAAGAAAAATAATTTGGAAAAAGTTACCTAATCTGTAGTTTATACCATATAACAAAATAAACTTCAGGCTGTTTAGTGAATTAACTATAACCTTCAGATCATAGAACAAAACTAGCTGAAAATGGACTATCAGATCTCTAAAGAGGCAATAATTCCAAATGTTTGAAAATAAAAACAGTAAATCACAAAGAAAAGGTTTAACAGAATTGAATACAAAAGTCTTTCTAGAACTAGAAATACCATTTGACCCAGCCATCCCATTACTGGGGATATACCCAAAGGATTGTAAGTCATGCTGCTATAAAGACACATGCACATGTATGTTTATTGTGGCACTATTCACAATAGCAAAGTCTTGGAATCAACCCAAGTGTCCACCAGTGACAGACTGGATTAAGAAAATGTGGCACAAATACACCATGGAATACTATGCAGCCATAAAAAAGGATGAGTTCTTGTCTTTTGTAGGGACATGGATGCAGCTGGAAACCATCATTCTCAGCAAACTACTACAAGAACAGAAAACCAAATACCGCATGTTCTCACTCATAGGTGGGAATTGAACAACAAGATCACTTGGACACAGGAAGGGGAGCGTCACACACCGGGTCCTGTTCTAGGGAGGGGGGAGGGGGGAGGGATAGCATTAGGAGACATACCTAATGTAAATGACGAGTTAATGGGTGCAGCACACCAACATGACACATGTATACATATGTAACAAGCCTGCACGTTGTGCACATGTACCCTAGAACTTAAAGTATAAAAAAAAAAAAAAAAAGAAACAGAACACTTAAGCTGCAATTTGAATGACAAGAAGCAGCTAACTTAATAAGGTAAGGAGAAGTGCAAGTCAAAAAAAGTGTGTCTGATTAACAGGAAGAGGAAGACATGAGGAAGAGGTCAGGAGAGAAGTCTGCAAAGTCAATTAGTAGGATTTGGTAAATTTTGACAAGGATTATGTTTAAAAGGGTCACTGTGTTCTATGTGAGGAGAATTTACCATACAGGGAAGAGAAGCAGGCAATCTCACTGGTGGGTTACTGAGGTAGTTCAGGCAGGGGAAGATGGCAGCCCTACATAGGAAGGTGGCAATAGAGATGGAAAAGTAGCCAGATTTAGGGAATGTTTTGAGGTGAAAGCAACAGGATTGTTAATAGATTGAATGAGAGTTATAAGAGAAAGAAAGAAATCAAGGATAGCTCTTCAAATTGGCTTTAAAAATGAATTCCATTTACTAAGATAGAGAGAGAGAAGGACAAGTTTGTGCTTGGCTGGAGCATGCACATGAGTAAAGAAGTCTACTTTGCCCCTGTGAAGATTGAAAGACTTATAAACACATTAGTGGAAATGTTAAATCAACAATTGAGTGTGAGCCTGGACTTTTGAGGGGAAGTCAGGACTGCAGACTGGTGTTATCCTAGAGATGGGGATGCATGAGATTACCTGGGGAGAATGTAGCTAGAAAACAAGGAAGTCAAGCACTGAGCTTTGGTAAACCCAAATATTTAGAGATGAAAAGTAGAACAGGGACAAGAGAAGAGACAGTCAGTGAAAAAAAAAAAAATCACTCAGCGTGTACTTATCAAAACCATGAAGGGAAAGCCATTAATAAGAAAGAAAGGGGTGGTCAACAGCCTCATCTGAGAGGTCAATATAAGGAAAAGAAAGAAAAAAATGACTTTAGAATTAAGCATCAAGGGACAGAGTTTAAGGATTTGACAGATGCAATCTCGGTAGATGACAATGGAAGCCCAACTAGAGCAGCTGTGGAGAAAGTGTGCAGTGAGTAGGCGTAAACACCTTTGAGAGAAGACTCTTTCAACAAACATTGCTGTAAAGGGTAGAATATAAATGGAATAATGATTGAAAGGGATGTTAAGCTCAAAGAATTTCTTTTAAGATGTGAGGTATGACAGCCTATTTATATGCTGATGTGAGTGATACAGTTGAGAGGAAGAAATAGATGATTCCAGAGAATGAGCAAAACATTGCAGGAGGAAAGACCTTGAGAGGTGAGAGGGGTAGGATCCAGAGCCCCTGGGTTCCTCGCTGGTCTGGAAAGGTACAGGGACACTCTCCCTTTGGGAAAAGTATTAGGTTCCTATACCAAGACACATTAATTCTATGACCTCATATTTGTATTAGATAGGCTAGAAAGAAACACAAGTAATTAAAAACATGTTACATAAAGACGCAGGGTGAATCTTCTTTCCTTTAGTATCTCTTAGTGTCTGCTTTTATACTAAATGGAATTTTTTTAAAGTAACGGATTCTCAAAAATGCTTCTAAATCAAGGGGTTCCCACCAGTTGTACAAGAAAAGCACTGAAAATATACAAAACACCTGAGCTATTATATTTTGACCATGTAGTTCTTCTGATGGTAATCCAGCTCCTGTATTAATTCTTCATATATTTAATAAGTATCTACATAGTCTTCCTATGTGCCAAAATTGTTATAAGAATTTTATAAATAATGTATTTAATACTGAAAATGATATTGATTATGTAGGGAGCAGCACCATTTCCATTTCACACATGAGGAGTCTGGGGCACAGAGAGGTTAAGTACCTTAAGTCCACAGCCATACAGCAAGTCAGTTACCTGAGATTCAAACCCAGGCACTCTAATGGCCGACTCCTTGCCCTTAACCTCTCCACTAGTTTGGATATACTATCTAACTTTATCTTACAACAAACTTACAAGAAAATATAATTATTCTATATTTAACAGCTGACAAAAGTGGCACTTAGAAAAGTTAGGTGACTTTCTCAAGTGGCTAAGTGACTGGGCAAATATTCAAACTGGATCTTTCTGTAAGTATGCATTATCAGCACTTAACACTAGACTAAGTGTTAGAGGCAGACAGTAAAAATGTTACATGTTTCGTCACTCAAAAATGCTAAATGAATATGAAAAATAGTATAAAAATGGACCTTTTAGTCATGGGAAAGAAAATAGGTAAATTATAATGATAATAAAAGTAATTAAACATTTAATGATATTATAAGCATGGATTTATAAGATGCTGGTAGTTAATAAGCTCAAGAATTTTATAATCTGAATAAGTTTTATCACATTTGAAAGGCACTTTTAAAACATGGGATAAAAATACTTATGTCTTATGAATATTTCCAAAAATAACTCATGTTCATTGGGAAAAAATAGGCTTTACAGACAACTGAAAAAAGAAAGGAAGGAAAGGAGGGAAGGTGAGAAGAAAGAAGAAAACTATATTTAGGAAGGATTTGAGGGTTTGTTGCATGTAACTCTTGACACTTACACATATGCACACATGCACAGACAAATAGATTTGCATACAAACAGGATCATATTATGTATGTTTTTTAGTTACCTCCTTTTCTAACTAAAAGCATATTGAGAACATTTTCTAAAGCAATAAACATGATGCAAACCCTTTGTTATAGTTACATTATATACTAATGTTAGATTGTACTCTTATTGATGTAATTTTCTCCTATTGTTTAATGATTGGGCTGTATATTACTTTGCCAGGGCTACCATAACAAAATACCCTCGACCAGGTGGCTTAAGTAACATAAATTCATCTTCTCACAGTTCTAGGGACTTGAAGTGCAAATCAAAGTGTTGGAAGGTTTAGATTCCCCTGATGTCTTTGTCCTTGCCTTTGAGACAGCAGCTACCTTCTTGCTGTGTCCTCACATGACCTTTTCTCTGTGGTGCACAATCTGGGTGTTCCTTTCTCTCGTTATAAGGACACATGTCATATTGGATTAGGACTCAAACCTTATGACCTCATTTAACCTTAATTAGCTCCCTAAAGGGCCTGTCTCCAAATGCAGTCACACTGAGGATTAGGGCTTTAACATATGAATTTGGTGGTAGAGGGACATAATTTAGTCCATAACAGGTTGTTTCCTAATTTCCGTTGGTATAAATCATTTGACGATAAATGATAAAGTGATTTTTATCCAATTATTTCCCACGGATATAATCCTAACAGTGTGATGTGATTGCTCGGTCAAAGGGTGTGTCATTTTAAGCCTTTTGTTATGAATTGACAAGTTCACATCAAAAATCTCCTGGAAAGTTTTTTCCCTTTAAACTTCTGCCAGGAGAGTTTGAGAATGAAAACACAACCATTCTAAGGAACAATATACATGTGGTGTAGAATTATCTAACCCTGAACTAAATCTTTGGTCAAGCCATCACCTCTTGACTGCCTACAACAAACGGTGAGTAGCCTGAGACTACTCCAGTTCCAAACACCAGACCACAGGCAGCCAGTTTGTTCACTCCTGAGTTACATATGAATTTTGGGGGAGTAGAGGAGAAATTGGTAAGGAAGGTGAAGAGTTAGAATAGCCTGGATAGATGAGTTCAGGCTGTTCAGACAGTCTTTGTTTTCTATATTCTAAATTACCCCCTTTCAGTTCTTCACATGGCATTAATGGGAAGATGAAACTCCCAGTTCACCCCATTGACAAAGAGAAACACAGACAGAAGAGAGGGAATATTCTGGTTCATTTAGGGGCAACTATAAGCTGTCTTCTTTTTCTTCTGGCTATACTCACACTGTTGAAGGACAGCCTTTTCCTACTCAGCATTCTTTTCATAAATAACTCTGTTCTGTTGTCTCTTGTTAGGGTCAGGTTACTACAGGCTTTTGAATATCCTAGATGCACTGCAGGAAATTAAATATGGAATCATTGCTTCTTCTTCTTTGCATTTTGTCTCTGGAGTCTGGTACTTCCACAATTGGGTAAACATTTTAATTTAGAGGTGGAGCGGAATCTGAAATTGAAATAGAGAGAAGGTAGGTTCTTTCACCCAGGGAACGGAGAGGGCTTAATAATAATTTCGGAGATAGAGGGAGTAGTTTAATGAATTAGGCACTTTGAGATGTAATGTAGTTTTATCTTCAGGAATATACCAAGAGAAGAATGAAAACTTGGCATGAATAGGGAAGGCCATTTAAAAGAAATAATCAAGAGTTGGTTATATTTAATGTTTACTACCACAAAATTTTACCTCAATTATGTTAAACCAAGCAAGAATAGAGAAAGGTAGAAAATTAAATCATGTTGTAAATGAGCTGCCACATTAAAGTCACCTAAGTGTCACCCAGCCAGACACCACGGAGGAATGGAAAATACTTAGAGACCAAGAGACAGATAGTTCTGTGAGTAAGCAGCTGCACAGCTTCAGGAACATACACAATCTCTCTGCTTCAGTCTCCTCTCATCACATATGAAGGTATTAATACCAACTTAGCAGAGTAATTGTCAGGCTTAAATGAGAGAATACACAAACACCTAGCATAGTACATGGCACACAGAATTTGTTCCTCAAAGAGAGGTGTCCTTCCGCTTCTGGGAGCAGAAGAAGGATTGCAGATTTTTCAAGAGTCTTTCTATCTTGATGTGGAATCTCGATGTTCCAATGAGAACATGTGAAACAAGGAGAACAATTAGGCACTGAACAATACCATAGTGACTACAAGTATGACAGGAATTCAGACAAGGGAGGTCTGAGTGTGCTGGGCTACTCTGCCAGTGAAAGATTCATCTAAATGTTGGGTCATAGACACTGGGGTTCCAGGAAAAGCAACATTAGATAAGCATATTGTGGAAAGAGGATATTGAAAATGCGCAGGGTGGAGGTGGGATGCTGGAGCAAAGACACAAAAGATGGTAGGGATAATGAGTTAAGTAAAAGAGATTTAAAAAGCTTTTCAAATGATCCATAATTTATAGAAAATGCAATTTGGCTAGGCGCAGCGGCTCATGCTCCTGTAATCGCAGCATTTTGGGAGGCCAAGGCGAGAGGATCACAAGGTCAAGAGATCAAGACCATCCTAGTCAACACGGTGAAACCTCATCTCTACTAAAAATACAAAATTATCTGGGCCTGGTGGCGCACACCTATAGTCTCAGCTACTCAGAAGGCTGAGGCAGGAGAATTGCTTGAACCCGGGAGGCAGAGGTTGCAGCGAGCCAAGATCATGCCACTGCATTCCAGCCTGGCGACAGACAGAGCGAGACTCCGTCTAAAAAGGAAGGAAGGAAGGAAGGAAGGAAGGAAGGAAGGAAGGAAGGAAGGAAGGAAGGAAGGAAGGAAGGAAGGAAGGAAAGAGAGGGGCAATTCATGCTCATAATAGATACATTTAAAAAAATTGGAATGACCAAGAAGGTTTACAGTATGAGCATGTACTGAATAAATACTAATAGATGAAAATAATGGTTTATCACAATTCATTTGGGAAATAAGAAAAAGATCTGGGAATATAAACCAATTGGTCACACTTCCCAAAAAAGAAATGACCCCAGTATTAATTTGTATGATGATTAGTAGATAGGACATGAAGAAAGCTTTTTTCTGACTGATGATGATGATGTAATTACTTTGGTCCACTTGACATGACACCATGGCTTTCCCTTCAGTATCATTACAGTTTTAATCATGGCAGGACAGCACTGCTGGTCTTCACTTGGCATGTCTAAATCCTAGGGTTTTCATTTCCTGCACGTCTTTATGGTGAATTCCTTTAATTCACTCACATTAAAATAAAAAAGACCAAGGGAAAAAAGGAATCACTCGCTTTAAAGGTGGAAAAAATATGAGCCTCGCTTTGCCCTACCTAATATCCATCAGGGACTTCCTAACGTTCAGGTAAAGACAACTTCTTAAAGTTCTTTTTGGTTTGTTCCTTTTCATATTAACCAAGTAGTATGTGTTCATTGGCAAAATCTTGGGAAATGTAAGTCAACAAAATGAAAAATAAATAAATAAAATTCACCTGTAATTCCACCACCTGAACACTTTTTATATTTTTATATTTTCTTTAGGTCTTTTTTTCTATGCACATACAAACAAATTTTAATAGACATAGTGTTTTCAAATCTACATTTTCATTCAATATATTCTAAACATCTTTGTAGTTCACTGCAATTTTTTAATCTGTGATAATTTCTTAAACGTTTATAACATGTCCATCCTGTGATGCTCTCACTATATCTTCATTATATTCCAACCATTCAAGGCAATTTTATGCAGTTTTATACTTTGTAGCTAGATATTAAAAACTTAGAGGTTAAATGACTATGCATTTTTGAGGCATCTGCTATTCCCTCACCCAACCTTGGGTTATGATCTATTCCTTACGGTTGTGTTTCCCCCCATCTTTTCTTCTTCCCCCTCTCTGTGTCACTTCCCTCAAAGAGACACTGTAGGCTAATGGGAGAATAAGTGAAGTCCACAAGTAATTGTAATCACTACCACTGGCAAATAAAAAGACTTTGGATTCAGAAGAGGATTTCTTCAATCACCTTGCAAACTTGCCTACATATCTGAAGGCAAAGGAATCAAGAGATCTTTCTGTAGAAAGGAGGAAAAAAATAAGTAATGTCTTTTATCTCTCTCTTTTAACAATTAACAAAACAAAAATTAAGAATGGACAGGATGCCTGCTCATGTCATACAATCAGCTGGTAGCTGAACAAATATTAAACTCTGATTTCTGATTCCCAAATTTGTGCCTTTCCACTGAGTCACATTGATTTACTCTAAACAAATCAGAGCTGGGATAAGTGAATTTGGTACCAAAATAACAACTGTGGGAAAAGAACACTTGTCAAGTCAAGGGATTCTCTGTTTATGAGATATTCTTCTGACTCCACATACAACAGCGGTACATGCCCTGAGAGATGGGAGAGAAGGAAAAAGATAAGCTTTTATTTTTTTCATTTGATTTTTCCTTCTAAGGAGAGCTATATTCATCCTTTGATTAAAATATCACACATATGGGTAAGCTGGCTTCCAACATGGCCTCTAAAAAGGGAAAGCTAGACAGTGGCTTCCTGAATGTGCAAGTGCAAATATTTTGCAGAGCAGAGAATGCTCTTACCTTGGGGGTCCACTTAACACAGATTCATAATGCTGAGTGGAAAGTGGCCGTAATATGAACTGATAAAAGCCATTAAATAAACCAGAAACCTCTCAACGAGATCTGCCAATCCATCCTTCACCTTGTGCTTGCACATTGGCCTTAAGGATGCAGTATCTGGGCTGCAGCAGAGAAAAAAGTAGTCACTTCCTTTATGCATTGGACTGGATAGTTAGCCTGGCAGCATACCACATTCTATGCACCATTTGATGTATAGCTTGAATTTAATGATCTGTTTGTTAAACTGAATGGCAGCATTGCGTGTGCACACGTGCGCGCGCACACACACACACACACATACACACAGAGTGAAAGAGAAAAATGACAAAAGGCTGATATTGCCTTATTATCTTGGGAAGCTTTACTATGACAAAGGACTGACAGAAAATGTAATGGACAGTCACCGAGTCATAAACACAGTGGTTTATAGCTGGAAGAGTCCTTGTAGGTAATCCATCTCAAGACTTCCTTTTTATTTAAAGAAAAATAAAGAATTTAAGGGATTTGCAATAGTTGTATAGGTTTCTGGCTCAGTGGCATTTGACCACACACCTAGAGAAAGTTTACAGATTATTTAATACCAGGGTTGGAGTACTGATAATCATAGCTCAAAGAAGAAAAATCCAAAGTGAAAGCAAGCAAATCAGAATCAATACTCTCATTAAGTACTCAGTGACCTTTTTCCCTCCAGGTTTATATTTTTCTCACTTTCTGGGTTGATTTTTATGTATTAAATACAGAAAAAAAATAATGAAAGAGTCCCTTGACTGTAACTGAAATCAATGTATCTAATGTGTTTTCCAATATTTATCATGCATATGCCCTCATTAGATTCACATGCAAGAAATGCTTCAAATTGGAAAAAAAATCTTTAAAAAGTAGTTCATAATTTCCCTTGTAGGATTTAACAGCAATTTCTTACTTCAGTCTTATATTCTGTTTTCTAATAGTTCCTAAGTGATGAAGTTTCAAGCATGCTGAAATTGATCACAGCAAACCATTCACTCTGCAAAATGATCTGTTTGTGTTGTTTTGTTCGCTTTATTTTAAAAATCCATTTTCTCGCATTATTCCCTGAATCATGGCCATTCATGGCTTGATTCCATGTAACTAACATTCTTCCTTAACTTCAAGGCAAGACAGGTTGCAAAACCCCTACACACACATAAACACCCACACACACACACTTTCAGGTTTGTAAACTCAATTTTCATGAATTTACTGTTTTTCTTCATTCATGTGCCTTGATTGATGTTCTTAAGTTTTCTTGTATAGATTTTTACATATTTTATACTCAATTTGTATATGTTCTTATGTTCTGACAAAGGCCTCTGGGTCTCTCAGCAAAATTTTAGTGCCTAAAGGCTTATAGCTTACTGTGCTTTTAGGATTCAGTTTTATTCATCTTTATAGGTTCCCTACTCACTACTTACTCCCACACACATACACCTAACTTAGAAGAAGCCATCGTAGGTGTTAGAATTATTTTTAAACTTAATTATTCATTGTATTACAATCAAGGCCACAAATTTAACAAATACCTTTTGCATTCAACTTAAAATATATTTTTCAGTTCTGTTTCCATTCAAAATGTTCAAATATGTCTCTGGTTCCTAATTGAACAGGTTTATTAGGTGACATCATTTTAAAAAACAGATACTCTTTGGTAGTAATTTACATAAAAATAAGACACATGAGTTATTTAACACTAATCACTGAGACGGGTTTGGTCAGACAGTATTAAAATATACTATCGAATGGCCAACATTACAGTGTGTAACAAACAGCATCAGGAAGTAGGCACTGTAAAATAATTCACATTCAGCTTTTACTTCCCCAATAAAGAACAAATACGATTTCACTTAAATAAGACTGTATCTTTATGGCAAACGTTAAAGTATTAAAATTTTGTTTGAGGCCCTGTCCTTTTGTGGCTGAATGGGAGACACATACTATCACAATGTTTGTAATGTTTTATTGTTAACTTTTTTGTTTATATACTGGTCTTCCTACATAAGGCTTTTGAAAATGGGATTCTGATCTTTATCCCATACACCTAGTATGAAAACAAGCATGAAGAAGCCATTTGGCTAACCATTTATTAGCTGGTTGAATTTGGGCATATTCCTTAATATTTCTCTTAGTTCCTCAAATACAGAGGTTCAAAGGGGAGTACAATAGTTCCCGCCTCAAAGATATTATGGTTGTCAAATGATCAGAACTCCGCCCGGCACACAGCAGGTGTTCATTCAATACTCCTCCTTTGGACAACTCAGGGAAGTGCCACTCACACAGTCCTCCCTAGAGTTGTGCCCCTCTGGAACCCACCCTCAAAGTGTGAGATGTCACCATCATCCTTATCGTCATCATGATTATTAGGCCCAAGAAGAGAAAGATTTTGTTTCACCTAAACTACAGAGAGGGCAGCAAAAGTGTAAGCAGGTCCTTCACGACAAGGATGGCTGTGCCTACCTCCTAAAGGGTAAAAGCTCAGAATTCTGCAGATTGTGTATGGATTTTTGTTCTGTCATGTAATAATCCTTGTTGGAGCTTTTCAATAAAAATGGATTATGACTGAGCCACATAGTATTAAACTTGGATTTTTGTCTTATTACCATGTATTCAAATAATTACTATGAACTAAACCCACTATAGACTAATGAAAATAGGATGCTGAATATCCCAGAGAGAATGGAAATTTTTAGTTTTTAAAGAAATTAGGTACAAGAATGTCAATTGCATTAATTATATTATTGGGTTTCAAACTATTTTGAGACAAGATCTTTTCTTTTTTTCCAAAATATTAGGAAACCAATGAGTATTTTATGTAGAGCACCTGGATCCTATCCTCCTTGCCTTTTCCTTCTGTCTGGGGCTCACCAGAAATATTGTGTTTGTCTCTGTAAACCAGGTGGAACCGCTGACCCAGGTGGAACAAAACTGGATAGTCAAATATTTGGGTTTGTAGATGATTTAAACATTTTGATATCAACATCTTTCCTTAAAAATATTTATCACATTTTGTTAATTAAAGAAGTAAAATGCATTTTAGTAAATCTGGAAATCAGAGAACTCAAAGAAAAAAATTCTCATAAACTTACCACCTAGAACAAATTCCTTTTAATATTTTCATTTGCACTATTTTGGCCCCTTAAAACATATGTATATATGTTTGTGTAATTTTCTTTTCACAGAATTGGGATTAAATTCTATCTTTTGATTTTTTACTTATTTAAAACTTAGACAAATCTTACATATTTTTTCTATACCTCTAAACATTTTTCTATAACATACTGTTTAAAGGGCTTCATTGTATTCCACAGCTGGGATAGGTCACAATTAACTTATCACATATATGTGATCCATATATCTGTATATTTGACTATCCACAGTGACTCCACAGGACTTCTGAAAAATAAAAGTTTTGCTCCACCCGGGTCAGAGTTTCTAAATGGGTTTACGCAGACAAGCACAATTTCTGGTGAGCCATAGCAAAAAGGAAAAGAAAGGACAATAGGATCCAGGCTGTCTACACAAAATACCCACTGGGTGTAGAGACAAGACAACCAAATCAAAATTTCAGTGTTTCATCCAAACCTATTCTTGCCATAATTCCTCCTGTTTACTGTAAACAAAAAATTTAAACAAAAAAGCCTTGAGTTGCATGAATGTGCACCATGTAAATGATAAGACCACAGAAACTATATTGTGCATGCATTAAATTTTGAAATATGTACTGCTCAGTCTATTTTGCAGTTGGGGATTTATCCAGAGGTGAAATTCCCATGAAACTGCTCTCTGGATCTAGAGGAAAAGAAAATGTTTATAGTTTAAAGAACTGTCAAATATACAGAACAAAATTTTTGTCTTTCTTATTTATTGCTTGAAAAAAGTAGGAAGGAAAATCAGATAATTTTTAAAAAATACATATTTAATGCCTATTTAAATTTTTGTTTTAAAAAGTGAATCCTGGATTATACTGTAGAAATACACAGAACTCACACAAAGTCTCTTAAGAGTTATTTAAACACAAAATCTCTGAATGGTTTCTATTAGGATTGGGATTCATTCTCCCCTTATTTTCTTTTTTTCACTGAGGAAAGTGTGTTTACGTAGGCTTTGTTCTTGAATGTAGATTTAAGCAGAGCATTGCTGTTCTTTTTAGCAAAAATTGCATCTTGATGAATATTTAAGAATAACAATAACATTCAAATATATTTGCCTTTTTCTTCATTTACTTTAATTTTCAGAATCACAATCAAGGTTTCATTAGAAGGGGAAAATAGTTTAACTTATTTGTTAAGAGCAACTTTGCAGTCAGACAGAATTAAGGTCAGAATCTGGTTCCATCAGTCATTAGTTGGATGATCTAGAGTAAGTATTAATTTGCTTGACCTCAATATGCCTTAGTTTAGTTATGAATAAAATAAGAATAGAATCACTTTGTTCAAAGTGTGATGGTATAAGGTAGACAACAAATTTAGTGCAATGCTGGTATCTAGTAAGAGTAGTAAAGCAAAATAAAAACCAACACAAAACAAAAACTAGCATTAATGTCAAATATGTTTTGAAGGAAACCCTTAGGTATGTTTTAACCTGGATTTAGTCCAAAAAGTAAACTGACACATCTCCATAGTTCCTATTTACTAATGTAAACATTATTATATTTGATTCATCAAATGAAAGATATATGCTGAGAAGAAAGGAAGGATTAAATACTGATTCAAAGCATTCTCATCACCTTATGCATTCGTAGTTTAGGCCCATTAGTTACAGTTCACACACATAAAGACTTGGACAGGGAACTGTAGTGCTACTTATGTTTCTTCTGTAATTGTTACATGCATTAACATTCCATTTATATTTGGCCCTTTATCCTTTTAAAAACATAAGTTCCTTTTGGACAGGGACCAGGGCTAACAATTGGAAGCCTGTAAATATTTTCTATCTTGAGGGTCTTCAATGAAGCTTTTGTGGTACTGCTGATGATGATAATAATAAACCTGCAGGAGGTATCTGTTCATATTCCTCCCCCTACCACCAAAATGAAAAAACTCTTCATTTATTTTGCTGTTTCCACATATGGGAACCATAGATTTGCTGGGACAGATACATATGAATGGAAAGATCTGATGAGGATAATCAAATGATCTAAGATATACATATTAATATATAATATTTACCCCACCTTTATTCTTGTGAGAATCTAAAGTATTAAAAGTTTTTTTATAACTTGTAAAATAAAGTATTAAACATGTAAATTGTGGAAAAAAAGGCCTTAGTCTACTAATTATGAAAGACATAAATAATTGCTGGGACATAAGGGGAAACATTTAAAGCTGTAAATTATACTGTTGAAATGTCATTGGGATTGCCCACAAACCAGACCTAAAGCATTAAACTTCAGAGAGATAATTAATTTTTAGCAAATGTTTGTCTGCAGGATTATTTCCTCTGTTCAGGATTTTCAGCTTCTATATGAATGAAACCTGAATGTCTACCTGAAGAACAATAAATATCAATTGTGAGGGGGTGGTGGGGGGCAGGGTAGGGATTTGAAGTAGCACAATATCCATCCAGAAAACCCACAGTTCAACTCCGGATGCCTTGAAGAAAGGTGGCCTGGTGTTGCCAGATTTTCTTTTTTTTCTAAGAGGAGGAGATATTCTAATATCTGCTGAAATGTCAAAATTATAAAATTTGGACAAAAGTGTGTTTTAAAAAATACTGTGTTAGGAGCATATATTGCTTTGTACTAACATTTTACTCATGTTTACAAACACTTTTCTTGAGCTGGGTCCAGTCCACAAGGCTCCAGTTTGTAACCACTGTGCTGCATAATCAGACAGACTTTATTTTCATCTCAGTTCAAAAATCGCTAATTGAATGGCTTTGGGTATGAAATTTAACCTATCAAATCTTCATCTTTATTGGCAAAATGGGAAGAAAAATGCCTACTTCACCAGCCTGCTGTGAGAACTGCAAAAACAGGCATGGATGAAAATATTCAGCATACTAGATGCATAACAGATGCTCAAAGAGTTTAGAACTTCTTCTCATTTTCTGGATAACTTAAAAAAGGAAGTTGCTTTTTTTTTTGTTCCTTTCATACTTGTTATATTCAGAGCATATCAGATATCCTTGTTATTAGGAAGGTCAGTGCTAACCCTTGACTACTGGAATAAATAGTTTTACTTGAATTATAAAGAAAATTCTAAACTGTGGGTCTCGCTACATCTTCTAAAGAGTAAAGATGAGTCAGCATCAACTCTGAAAAAATTTTCAAATTTACCCAGGGAGAAGTGCATATTTGGCAAAAGTCTGTCTTGAACGAAACGTTTTTCCACTGCTTCATCAGCTACTCTCTGTCATAAGGATCCTTTCGTTAGTCAAACAACACTTAAGCACCCCAAGAATATGGTTAGTGATGGCACCACGTGAACTGAGAAATGATCGATTCTGCTTAGATTACAGTTGACTACACAGCCAAAGATCAATGTTTCAAAGCAAGAGGATTATACAAAATAAATGTAGATAGTTCATGTTTTCAAACTATACATATACTAGTGAAAGTTCAGTTAGCAAATGATCAGTGACCGGCTAGAAATATTAATCTTATCTCTTTACTATGTTTCAGGGGCCTTGACTAAACCATGTAGGCTTGATTTCAAAAATTGTACGTAGGATGAAAGGAGAAAAATATAAAATCACATACCATAGTTAAAAGAGATTAAACAGTATATATGTAGTCATACTGTCCACATAAGTGTTCATATGAATCAGGCATGTTTAAGTGTGCATTTGGATATTAAACTCTTTTAAACCTGTACAGTGCAAAAACCCAAAGGTCACACTCAGATGCAATGATCGATTTCCCTTGTCGTAGGCTAATACTTTCCTTTCTCTTGTTTCAGAGTGTGGAATTGCACCCTGTAGGTCAAAAATGTGGACAATCTGGCTAAGAAGAGAGCAAGACAGGTAAAGTATTCCTTCTATGTAAAATTGATTGGGGGAAGGTATTCCTTGTTACTTCATTTTTTAAAAAGCTGAGACTTATTTTTCATTATTGCTAAATGGTTTAAGCATCTGGCTCAAAATACTCTGTATTCTAAATTTTATAGATGATTTTATTTAATGAAGTGCTTTAAAAGGAAGTCAAAATTCTAACGTTTCCATAATATAGCTAAAAATAATATATTCTCCAAAATACAAAACCCGTTTCATAGTTAATTAACTACAACTTAATTTACTCCTTAAAAGACAACAGGAAACAGAGACTGAGCCAGTGGTCAAAATAATTCCTTCCTTTGGGTTTAGGAAACTAGAACTGAGCAGCGGTGGAGAAACCCCTGTAATTCCAGAGTACCCATTTTCATAATCTGAATTACCTAGCAAATCCATAAGAAAGCAAGTTGAGGGCCTATAATATCTTCAAAACATCTAAGTCCTTCTCTCTTTGTTGCCAATGTCAGTTAGCAGAATTAGCAGCTTGTGACTTCTCACGTGAATTCTCAGCATGGATTGTTTAATATAAATTCTCCAAATTGGTTACCATCATATAAAAATTTGTTGACTGTTTTGCTCTTCATTTAATGGCTTACTGGTAGAATGAAGACAATAGCCTAGATTTTACAGAATGGTACTTACTTAAAATATTGCCGAGTTGTTTTCATGAGTATTCCTGCATTTAAAAGACCTAATAATTTCATTTTGGAAAATAGGTTCAAATTAGGTAAGCTTGACCTACGAGTCGGTTAAGGGCCTTAAATATACATCAGTGATGACTACAGAGTAAGGGCTCAGTTTATTTTTGGAATGTACCTCTCTCCATGAAGTGCTGCATAAGAAAGAGCCAGGTAAGAAATGCGAGTAAAAAACAATTGCCTGGTTTTTACTGTGGTTATAAGCATTTTGCAGGGGAACATTTCCAGTTTGGAAAAGAAGGCATGATGAAAATATCACCCTCTTCTCCTAAGCACATGCTCAGAGGCTTTTTTAGAGTCATAATTATCTCAGCAAAATTCTCTTATTGAAAATAATATCGAGTGGTTTTCTGGCCACAGAGTGTCAGCTAAAATTTGTCAGATTTGGTTTTCCATGCATATTCTAACTGAAATTGGACTCCAGAAATTCAAGAATTGCAGTAAGTGCTATGATCTTGATTTAGATGCCAAACGAAGAAAGGCAACAAAGGCTTTTTCCTCATACTTAAGTTACAGCATATCAGCAGGTTAGACACCCATAGAAATGCCTGTCCTCAGTGGTTCAAATGCATGTCCGTGTGTCTGCCAAGCTAACTCTCTTGTTCAAGTCACTCTTTTTATATTTGATTTCAAAACTCTCATGAAAGCAGGATGCTGCCTTAATTTACCTTTGGAGTGAGATGCATTTTTGATTCAACTTAATTTTTGGATGGAGATATGATGGAATGATTTGTTTATCATTAGTGAATTTGGTAGAGCAGATTTCTAAAATAGCACAATAGCTGAGAGTATGTATCACATAATTTGCTGCTTATAATAATTAAATTACTAACTTATTTTAATAAATTACAGTAAATTAAAAGGTATTTGTTAATGATGTTACTATTTCTGACTTGCAATTCAATTTTTAAAAGAAAATAAAAAGATCCACGGAAGTGTTCAAAATCTTTCTTACTTATGTCATAGTGTGTAGTGAGCAGTCTTTAATGATGGATTGTTAAGTGTTGTGATATATTACCTTTAAGAATCTGATTTTGCCTTATCAAAATCATAACAACATCCTGAGGATATGAATAAAATTCATTTTGCTTTTACAGTCAAATTAAAAGAATGAGAATCACAGTCGAAAGAGCAAGAGCAACTAGTTGAAGTCTCTTCTACAATCTTAGGCCAGGAGCCATTTAGGGGACCCTCATTCCTTCATTCATTCAGCCACTCAGTCAAACAGTCTTTATTGAGCATGCATGTTGTACCAAGGCATTCATTACAGTTGGTGAACAACACAGTTTCATTTTCTGCCCTCATGGAGCTTACATTCTAGTGAAGAGTAGGGAAAGCAAATAAATAGCTCTGTAATTACAACTTTAGATATGTATTATGAAGGAAACACACAGGTTGCAGAGAGTAAAAGGGGAGATATACCAAAGGAATTTTCTCCAAGGTATTATGTTTAAAGCTCAGACTTAAAGTTTAAAAAGAGTCAACCATTCATATTTTAAAAAGGGGAAAGAGTCAGATGACTGGGGTTTTATTTGAAAACTATGATATACATGAATTCATTATGAAATAATGAATATAGTGAAAAAAATAGCAAGACTACATGTTGGTGATATGGGTTGGCTGTGTCCCCACCCAAATCTCATCCTGAATTGTAGTTCCCATAATCCCCACATGTTGTGGGAGGGACCCAGAAGTAGATAATTGGGCCTTGGGAGTGGCTTTCCCCATTCTATTCTCATGATAGTGAGTAAGTTCTCACGAGAGCTGATGGTTCTATAAGGGGCTTTCCCCTTCACTCAGCTCTCATTCTTCTCCCTCCTGCCACCATGTGAAGAAGGACATGTTTGCTTTCTCTTCTGCCATGATGTAAGATTCCTGAGGCCTCCCCAGTCCTGCAGAACTGTGAGTCAATTAAATCTCTTTCCTTTATACATTACCCAGTCTTGAGTATGTGCTTATAGTAGTGTGAGAATGGAATAATACACTTGGTTTACTCCAAGAAGTCATTAAAATATCTTCCCATAACCGATTTGAGTTGCTTAACCAAGGTTAAAACTACAGGGCAGGCGGGGCATGGTGGCTCACGCCTGTAATCCCAGCACTTTGGGAGGCCCAGGCAGGCAGATCACTTGAGGTCAGGAGTTTAAGATCAGCCTGGACAACATGATAAAACCTCATCTCTACTAAAAATACAAAAATTTGCCAGGCATGGTGGTGTGCACCTGTAGTTCCAGTGCTCAGGAGGCTAAGGCACAAGAAATCACTTGAATCCGGGAGGTGGAGGTTGCAGTGAACCAAGACCATGCCACTGCATTCCAGCCTGGGCAACAGAGTGAGACCCTATCTCAAAAATCATCATCATAATAATACCTTAAAAACTAAAAAATAAAACTACAGGACATACCACTACAACACTGGGGAAAACTAACATGAATCTGAAACAGATGTGT
Organism: Piliocolobus tephrosceles; assembly: GCF_002776525.5. NCBI lineage: Eukaryota > Metazoa > Chordata > Mammalia > Primates > Cercopithecidae > Piliocolobus > Piliocolobus tephrosceles. The sequence continues at coordinate 142,962,881 of NC_045437.1, read as the reverse complement.
TTTTGTTTTTGTTTTTTAATTGTTGCTGATGTATGCACCTGGTGAAACTCCTCGTGCCTCAGGGATTTCACTGCCTTAGATTCAGACTTCATTTATTATCAGCAGACAAAGAATGACCAAGGTTAATTTAATACCAATTGTAAGATGCAGTGGCAGGTCAGGGTAACAGAGTTCATATTTCCTGAATATAATGCCTGACTCATGACTGCTTTAAATCAAGCAGAATCTATCTGTATCATAAGAATTATTTAAAAGTAAAGTGTGAAGACTCCCAAGTGGGGGAAAAAACAGCTTGAATCATCAAGAAAAATGCATGTGGAAATTTAAAATTCAGTAGAGACACATTAGTTGACAACGATAGATGGCCACTATACATAAAGCAAAAGCAATATAAAACAATGCATAGAGTATGATCCATTTATGAAACTGTGTGTCTGCATGTGTTTCTATGTGCACATACAAAAAGATCTAAAAGGAAATACTCCAAAATGCTAACAGTAATGATTTATTGATGGTAGGCTTATGAGTGGTTCTCATCTTTCCTTTACACATTTCTGTATTATCATTTTTCCATAATGAGGATGTATTATTTTGAAATATAAAAAAACTTGAAGCAACAAAATTTACTTGTAGTAATGAATAATAATTTAAAGAATAATTTTTTTAGTGTGACGGGACTCATTTTTACTGAACGTTAATTAATTATAAAGGACGCTTTTTCCAAATGTAGAATATGGTTCAATGCCATGATTTGCTATTTGGCCAGAGCTGAATTACCAAATACTTATACCAGTATGTGCCTAGGGCATTAATAAAGAAAAAGATACACCAGAAAATTAGAATATATGAAAAACAAATGAATATTTTTGATTATTTCAGAAAAACGTAGGAGCATTTGTTCAGAGAAAATATCAGAAAGTCGTTGAACTGATGTACACTTATTTTATAACAACATCATTTTTATTTTTAAGAATGTGTAGGTGGAGAGATAATTAGGACATATAGGTAGGAGGTGGCATAACTTTTTTCGAGATTCAGGACCTACAGAAAGTTTAATCTGATCCTAAACACAGAAAACAATGGTCACCTCCCAAACTCTATGTCATTAAAAATAAAAACGATATTTATCTATAAAATAAATGCATAGCAGTCCAACAAAGTTCTGATTTTCACCCAAACAAATGCTTCTAGGTTTTTCTGATATATCAAGAAGCTTAGATTTTCTCTAAAATACTTTTTTTTGTGTGTGTGAGCCATTTTGTTTTGTTTTCGTTTTTTGTTTGTTTGCCTGATACCCTAGGCACATAGTGTATTCGGCAAATCGATATGGCCAAAGAACAAATTTTGGTACCTGAAATATTCAAATAAAATGAGCCACACAACACAGATTAGTAAATTGAATTAAAATTGTCTTACCAATTAAGATTCAAATTGGTAAGATAATTCGCTACCTTTTTTTTTTTTTTTTGAGAGGGAGTCTTGCTCTGTCGCCCCGGCTGGAGTGCAGTGGCCGGATCTCAGCTCACTGCAAGCTCTGCCTCCCGGGTTTACGCCATTCTCCTGCCTCAGCCTCCTGAGTAGCTGGGACTACAGGCGCCCACCACCTCAACCGGCTAGTTTTTTGTATTTTTAGTAGAGACAGGGTTTCGCCGTGTTAGCCAGGATGGTCTCGATCTCCTGACCTCGTGATCCGCCCGTCTCGGCCTCCCAAAGTGCTGGGATTACAGGCTCTAGCCACCGCGCCCGGCCAATTCGCTACCTTTCTAGTATGATAGTTTGTACTCATGAGACTAGGGATCCCGCCTGTTACACCATTTAGCAAACACAAATTTGGACAAGTCTACCCTCCCTGAATCTGTTTCCACTTACTTTAAAGAATTGTTATGACACTAGCTTTGCTGATATGATAGAATTGAAATGATAGAATATAAATTGAAATTGATAGACTATAAAATGAAAAAGAATGGAAAAATGACAGAATTATAAAAACTTGTATTGATATACGGTGAAGTGATGGTACTAATTACAACTATATTGTTTTCAACACTAACTGTTTCATGGGTGTATATCTTATATTCTCCAAGGAAATTCTTTCTTGCAAGCATATGCAAATTCTGCTAGTCATATGAAAGCTCTACAAATAGTTGTTAGTCAACTGATTACTTTACCCCGTTTGAAAGCACATTTTCCCTTGATAGAATAATAGTGGAATGTGTAAACAGAGGGAACTGTAACACACTTCAGAGTAACAACCAAGTATAAACCTAACGCATTTCTTTCAGTAAAAGACCATCATTGCGTTATTTATATTAAAACTTCCACAATAAGCTCCAACCATGAGAACCAAAGTATTGACTTTTCATGAACCAAAAAGAAATGTAGAAAACTGTTTCACTCTCCAAATATTGTCTAAATCATCCTGAAGCGGACTTGCAGCAGGTACATAAAATCAAAACATGTTCTGATGTCACTCAAAATGAGAAACACCCTATTACAAAGTGAGAAATTAATTAGTGTGTGTCTTAATTAAAACAAGTTTTACTAAAGGCTTACATACCAATCAAAATATTTAACCTTAATATTCTAACATGAATGACATTTTTAAGATAGTGTTTGAGTGGAAGATTAGTTTGTTAAACAGCACATTTAAGCATTAATTTGCATATATCTTTCATATAATTTGTTTTTTTTAAAAAACTGATGATTCTTGAATTATTTTGTATAAAGACCCCATTAAATAACACATTACATTGTTCAAGGTTAACTATACAATATGAGGTAATTTTAATATAGGTATTTGACATCACGCTCCATAAAGTTGCTGAGAAAGAAGGGCTCTTATGAAAAGATAAATGTTTAGTTTCCTGAATTTTGGCAGGATTACGTGTAAATTTCTCTAGGAAGATGATCAGTTGATTTCTTGACAAATACCTAGATACTGTAATTTAGAAGCCAACCACAAAATGGAGTCTTACTGTTATAATCTAGAAGTGCCTGATCTTAAACAACTAATGTACTCTCTTAAATAAATGACTCACTCTAGAAAAAGCAAGAGAAGTTCTTGAGAAGGAAATCTAGTCCATCCTAGATAAACACATATCTAGGTCATACTTTTGGAGGTTTTGATGAGAGAAGAGTACATTGCTTTATTTGATTAGCCAGTTGACTACTCACACTTACTTTGAGGAACTTCTACATTTTTATATTTCTAATCTTCATAATTCCTCATAAAGTTGAAGCCCATTGACCACATTTGAGGTTTTAAAAAATAGCAATAAGCAATGTCTTATGCTTATGCCCCATGCTCAGCTTATCTGAAACAAATGATTGTCATATTTCATTGTTCTCTTCTCCAAAGGAAATAATCCTAGCTGATTTATTTATTTATTTATTATTATACTTTATGTTCTAGGGTACATGTGCACAAAGTGCAGATTTGTTACATATGAATCCTAGCTTTTAAAAATCTTTCCGCAGAGAGTTCAACTTCTAGTGCTTGAAACACACTTCACTTTTCGGGGGCCCCTTAACAAAGGCCATATAATTGTCTTAAAGAGTGGGGTCAAAAGCTAGACCTGTATTTCTATCAGGGTAATAGCTGACACATAGCTGAAACAGGCTATCCACAAGGAGTTTTAAGCACATGACCTAAGGGATTTGCCCCTGTTCAAACTGTACCAACTTTGCCTATAAAACCACCTCCAAATGAAACCTCAACAAGAAACAAACAAAAACAAACCCCCAGGATATCTGCTTTTATTGCAATGAAATGGGGTCAACTAGAACAAATCTTAATTTTTTAAGTGTACTATAGACATATCTAACATTTTGATTTTTGGAAGTCAAGTGTTATCGCTAAAAGATTCAGGATACAATGTGTTATACAATTTGTTATAACATGCAAGCCCAGTACCTCTTTTCTTGCCCTATTTCATATAGTTGTTACAATTAGGCACAAAGTAGCATGAGTTTACAAAGCTGTGGATCTATAATATATGACATGCTATGAGGACATGCACAATTAAGTCCCCAAGGGCCCTTCTCATGTATAAGCCAAATAGAACAATTATTCTCAGACAAATTAAACTATAAACCCGATTCAAATACATGTGAAAATTATAAATGTGGGGGGAGTATGTAGAATCAGATGCCAGACTAAAGCCCCAAATAATTGTCATTTTATATTGTAAAAAATGTCTGTACTGACAATGATATTGTTAGAGAAGAGACTAATGGATAAAACTATAATGGCCCATGTGGTAAATGTAATACTACTAATACACTTTACCTACATATTTTTTTCTGGCTTTAATTCAATGAAATCCATTATCCTGGGTGGGAATGGAACCTCCTCATCTCAGGGATCTTTAGTCTCCTGAGCTGCCTTAAAGCTTTGACATAATAAAAGGTCAAGCAGATGCCAGTAAGCATTTGTAAATTACAATAGCTCCCCACCACCCAATTCAGCTACAAGCCACACATTCTCCCGTTCAGCTTTGCTCACTACCTGGTTTCATTTCATTGTATAAGCAGACTAATTTGGAAACGGCTGGGCTAGGGTGCTTGGGAATACCTAGATTTTCAAAACAATCCTACTTTCCTACTTTCTTACTTACAGAAGGAGACCCTTAATACAACATTTGAGAGAACTGTAAAATGGTTCCTGGATACTGAAGGAATGAACAGCAGATAGCAGCACTATTAAATAAAATGAATGCATTTCACCTGCCAGCTCAGCTGTGCTTCCTGGGACACAAGGCACAAACATGAAAAGGTTGGGGTGGCATTTCAAGAAAACTGATTTGCTTCAGCATTGATTTGGTAAGATGCTAGACACAAAATAATACCACAAGCCACCTCCCTTTCCCATCATTGTAAATTCGGAGTCCTCAATATCATCCCCCACAAACCCAATTAAAAATAAAGAGGCAGGCTACAAATTTGCATCTAGTTCTATGACACAGATCAAATCATAGGCATCTGTTCCAATTGGCACAATGAAACTAAGAGACAATAACCAGAGTAAATTTCACATTAATCCAAATAAAGCCAATGAATAATAATATAAACCAGACGCATAGTTTCAAAAACATGCAAGTACTTCCAGGCATGCAAGGACATATCTAAACCATAAAAATGACTGCAAAGCACACCCTACATATAAATATGCTTCATAAATGCAATATAAATGCTAAGTAACATGTGTATATATGATATATATATCCATAAGATATACATGTGTAAGTTCACAATCAAATCTACGTATAAAATAAAACTGGGTCTTGCAAATGATTTCTCAACAAGAGTACAAAATAAAATGTCAAATTCTGGGGCCACTTTTTCTAAGCAATCAATAAAATAAGCAAAACCACCTTATAATGAGTCTGAGAAGCTTGTGAGACACCAAATGTATTTCTGAAGAAGGCCCAACCCTGTATGTGAGAGCTGCAAATGAAATGATTCCTTTCAATAACACCCTCTTCTTGTTGTTAGCTCTTTTTCCAACCCCTGATGCTGTTGCTAAGCTTAGGAAAAAAAGGCACCAAGTGGCTCAGTCTGCATTCTGAGCCAGTTAGAGATAAAATCAGAACACCTTTTTTTTTTTTTTTTTTAAACACAAGCGGTTGCCTTCTCACTTCTCTCTTCCTGGCAACGTTCCTCTCCCTCCATCCTCATCTCTGTCTCCACATCTCCCCCTTCTAGTCTGAGGCACGGGAGTCATTGTTCAAGTTCAGGCCAGAAATGTATACACAGGTCAAATAATAACACGCTAAACCAAGAAGGGAGCCCTACTATTTCCTACTCACCATGCTGAGACCCGGAGAAGCTGTTTAAAGGAGGGAGAGATGCAAACTGAATCCATTTTCCTTGTGACCGAGTCGGATGCAGCCTCTGAACCCAACATCAGCAGCGGCTGCCGGTTTTTGTTTTTTTTTTTTCTGTCTGTCTCTGGTTGGCGATAGTGCGAACAGGAACCACCCTTCCAGCCCCGCTAAAGTATCAGCAATAGAGGCGGCGGCGGCGGCGGCAGCAGCAGCAGCATCACCAGTTGGGCCTCCTCCCTCTCGGAGGATGGGGTGAGCTCGGAAGCAGCCAGGAACTTGCAGCAGACACCTCCTCTGGCTCCTCCTCTCTCTCTCCCCCTCCCCCAGTGCCCCACCCCTGCTGCGGTAGAGGCTGCTGGCCCGGCAGCTGCTGGTTGCCATGGCAATGACCAATGATAAGCGACCAAGCTAAGGGGGAGGGGAGATGGGCGAAGCAAGCTGCAGGGTCTGGAGGGGAGAGAGAATATGTGCTGCTGACCTCTGGGATGCTCTTGATCTCTCCTACCCTGGACTCCAGGTCTTTTAAAAAATGGGGCAAGGGTGGCTAGGCAGGGGGAGAGAAAAATTAAAATTTAATTGAAATCTAGATCGAAACATACGTAACAGCTTAGCTATTTTTTGCATTTTCTGTGGTTTTCCAATAAAATGTATAAAATTCATTATCAGAAAAATAATAACAAATGTGGAGAAAATTATGTCGCATAACAGCAGATTATTATTACTTCCAAACGTGTTCGTCCTTTAGAGCGTCTTTTACTCAATACCAGGCAACAAGGTTGTTAGAAAGCAAACGGAGTGGCTGGACTTTGTAATAGATTAAGAATCTGGTTGATTCCTTTGCACTACTCCCGGCTTGTTTTCAGGTAAGTTACTTGGTTTCACTGTTTTTCCAGCTACCCTTCTGAAGAGGACTTGGAGGAAATTGACGCTTCCCTGAGGAAAAGTAAGTTGGGATAGAGACCGAAATTCCTTTCAACAACCACTATTCTCGGTAGCACCAGTTGGTGGACAGTTCCCAATCTTTTTAGAGTCAAACTCCTGGAGCATTCAATTTCCTGCAGGCAATTCCTGTCGTTTTCATGGATGCCCCTTTGGAGTTCCGAAGTCAGTTGGCAGTCAGGGTGGTGGGCAGGAAAAGGGGAAGTGAAGTCAGCAATGTCCAGTTTTAGGAGAGTTCTGTTTCTAACCATAATTGTAGATGACACCCGTAATTATCTCGTGCAGGGGTTGTAAAGATTGAATGAGATAATGCGCTAAAAGCTTTTGGCATGTAGTAAGTGTACAATAAATATTTACTATTAGCGGCATAGTAGTACATTATAGCCACCTCTTAATCTAAGGGTATAAGGGGAATAACATGGCAATTTCAGGTAGGAGAAAAAATTAAGGTGAGAAAACCCAAAATACGTAATAACTATGATGATGATGGCAAAGACAGAGAGGCCCTAAGAGATTAAGTGTTCTCTACATCTTGATATTTGAGGACATTGGAAATCTCAGAGGAGTTAGATACATTTCCCAAATTCACAACTGATAAACGACAGACCCAGAATCAAAATGGATTCTTCTTTTTTTTTTTTTTTTTTTTTTTTTTTTTTTTTTGAGACGGAGTCTCGCTCTGTCGCCCAAGCTGGAGTGCAGTGGTATGATCTTTGCTCACTGCAAGCTCAGCCTCCTGGGTTCAGGCCATTCTCCTGCCTCAGCCTCCCGAGTAGTTGGGACTACAGGCGCCCGCCACCTCGCCCGGCTAGTTTTTTTTTTTTTTATTTTGTTTTGTTTTTGTATTTTTTAGTAGAGACGGAGTTTCACCGTGTTAGACGGGATGGTCTCGATCTCCTGACCTCGTGATCCGCCCGCCTCGGCCTCCCCAAAATGGACTCTTCTAACACTTACATTTGCTCTCCTAACCACTACACGTTTCTGCCACTCCTCCATAAAATGGAAATAATCTTTGTTCTTAATCCACAGAGTTATTTACAGGTTCAAATGGAATTAACACAAGTTCCAGAGTCAGACGACCTAGGCTCCATTCCTAGTGCCAGTATTTACTATAGGTATAATTTGGAACGTATTTATTAACTTCCTCAAATCTATATTTCTTCATCTGTAAAAAGAAATAATCACAGAACCTCATGAGTCATTACAAAAATTAAACTAGATGATGTGTGTAAAATGTGCAATGTTTAGCAGATAGGAAATGTTCAATAAATGTAGCTACAGTTAGTTGTTACTCATTTGTAAGTAACTAATATTAAAACATGAGAAGACTTTTTCCTGCATAGTGTCATTCTTGATGTCAGGGGCTTCTTCTAATAAAACCAGCTTGAAGACAACTAGGTAATGAGGGAAAGAGTTGCAGCACTTCCCCAGCATTTGACACTGGCTTTCCATCCACTTGGTGGGAAAGCCTGCAACTTCCTTTGTGCAGCTAGTGTCCCCTGTCTTCTGTCAAAGCCTCGGCAGCCACACAACCTGCAAACACTTCCCAGTCAGCATCACCTATGTGTAACATGTAACATAAAGGAATGGGATGTGATCATCTCACTTCTTTTAGTATTCCTGTATTTTATCTTCTGCTTTCTCCGCAGAGATGGTCTTATAAGTAAGCAGACCAGGAAGCTGCAGGCTGTAGAAGTTGTGACACACTAGATGACAGAACCCTCCACATTGTCTAGTTAATTAAATAGTTAATTTTATTAACTAAAACTATAACCATATGGTTCATCCTTAGTGCTAGGAGCTAAATGACTAGGGGTGAGTGATTCTAGTTTTTTCCTTTCCTCCCATCGACATAAAACAATTGGTCAAGGGTCAACTGATGAGAGAAAAGTTTGGTGTTTCCTATTTGAAGAAGTCTCCAATTTAACCATTCAAATACAACTTACTCATTTGTTTTTGGTCAGATCCAGGCACCACTGTTATCATTATTTATTAATAGTTTTCCCTTATTTATTTTAATTATGATTTACCTGATTTGCTATTTATTCATTTTTAAATGAAATGTTTCTGTGACTTCAGCAAAACACAAATGAAAATTGTCATGGTCAAGATAATGGACCCATGGGAAGGAAATGAAAACAAATTCTTAATTTTTTTAGTGAAACAAAGACTTCAGCTTTATTTATAATAATTTTTAATTTAAAAAGAAAAATTAAAACTCACACCTCTCTATTACCATCTCCTCTCTTACCATGCACTATTTTTCTATATAACTGTATAGAAAATTAACATTAATAATATACTATATGATAATATAATATAACATATATTATAACTTTGCTTAATGTAGTATGCTATACTATAATGTGTACTATATTATATATTAGTAATATACTGTTTTTTTTGTACTATTAAATTTCTTGTTTCTCCCTATCAGAACGTAAACTATGAGAGGGCAGGGATTTTTATGTCTATGTTTGTTTGTGAGTAGTGTCTGGGCCATATTAGGTGCTTGATAAATATTTGTTGAAGAATAAACCAGTAAATAAATAAAAGAATAACTTTCTGCATTGAATCATGGCTCTATAATTTATATATATAATTATAAAATAATACATATAGTATCATTTGTTCAGATATATTGTTGATATTTCTCTAATTACTTAGATAATTATACTAATTACCTTATTTAGCACACATGCATGTTGACGTAATGTTTATCTGGCACAGATTTTAAAACTACACAGTTATGAAAGTAAAAATGTTTGCTCATGTATGTTCAAAGTCATCTAACATGTCCTCAGTGGGTAAGCATGGTGTTCTTTGGGCAACACTGATTTTCTTCTAAGAGCTTCTTGGTCAATAGTACTAATTGTGACCAAACTGTCTGCCTCTCCTGGGACTTTTCCAACTTTGACTTCTGAATTCTGTGAGATGTCTGAAAAAGTACAGGGTATGGGTCTTGGCTCCAAAAGTGGCATTAAAATTTCAGGAGATACCACAGCATAATGGGAGGAAGCTGCAAAGTGTGGGCTCTGGAGACAGACTTCCTGGATTGAGTACAGGCTTTACCATTTCTTTTCTGAGTGACCTTGGACAAGTTGCTTTATTTCTCCGTGGCTCAGTTTCTTTATCTGTAGGACATGATGGCAATACCTACCCCACTGAATTATTGTTCTGTGGGATTTGTTTGCACCTTGAAACATCATTTGTTATCTCATCGTGTTTGTGGGGCAGAAATCTGGGAGTGGCTTAGCTCAGAGGTTCTGGCTCAAAGCCTCTCATGAGGTTGTAGTTAACAGTTGGCTGTGGTTGCTATCTCATATGAAGCCTCGACTGAGTTCAGTGAGTCCAGACTCACTCCCAGGGTTGTTGGAAGTCTTTGGTCCCATTGAGTCTTTTTTGAAGTTTATGTGTGCAAAATATTAAGGAGTACCTGGCATGTAATAAATGATAAATCATATCATTATTGTTATAAACACAATTTTATTAGCTATGGTTATGCCTAGCACATTTTTCTGGATGTTTCCAAAGCACTCAGATCACTTGGGGTTATTCTAAAAGCTTGCTGTTACGGCTGCAGACCAGCTATCAAGAGATAATGAGGAATTCTGGGGATGCTTATGTCACACTTAGTCAAAAGCCTGATTTCCCCAAAAAGGGGGCAAAAACAAAGGCATTCATAAGTGACTGTTATTTATCCCCTGCCTTCTTTATAAGAGATTATTAATATATTATACATTTACAGAGAACATTAAATGTAAGCAGTAAGGATCTTCTTGAGTTTGCTGAGAATAAGGATCTCATTCTGACCTCATTGTATATCCTTTATCAATAGTATCAGTAAGCAAATATATTAGAAGAACTCTCCTACACTCTTATGGCCGATGATCTTACAGATGACTTCCTGCATAGCAAGTAGACACTTTTGTGTTTGTTCAGTTTATTTCCTCTTGAGGTTCCTTTGTTGCCTCAACTCTTCAACCTTTAAAATGTATCCATTAACTCCTTCAGGGTATCTTCACTGATAAGAGGGTTAGCGTTGAAGCTAGGGTTCCCATTGTACTGTGACACATCCTAACTACACTTACATGGTGAATGGTAAATATTATTTTGTTTATCTTTCTTATTTTAGTGCAAGGCCTTTGAGGTCAAGGTTAAAGTTCATCCATTCATTTATTGTTACTAAATCTAAGAGATGTTTATTGTTAGTTGCTATTGTGTGCTGTTACTAGGTACCAAAGATGTAGCTGTGAGTCAGGTAACATGAGAACTCCCCTCATGGAGCTTATGGTCTAAGAGGAAAGAGCTTATATAATTACTTAAAATAAATTATGTTGAGCACTACAATAGAGAAAATCAGGCAGCTCTGACAGCAGATAAAATAAAAGTATAATGTAGTTTGGAATCTCAGGGAAGATATTACTGGAGAGATTGTGGGGTGAAGTGGGAGCAGGTAATTTGGAATATGCATGTAGATGCTGATATGTGAAAGAACATGGCATGCTGGTCAACTGTTGTTTAATCCTAATACCTAGCACAGAACATGGCACCTATTATCTGCCACCTACATGTTTGTCAAAAAAATCTGCCTTCTCCATCTCCCAACACATGTAAACACAGAACTTCGTTCTTCCATTTTGCTTCTGTTAATTTACTAAGGGGATTAGGGCTTGTCAATAGCTATGGAACTGACAAGCTGTATGAGATAAGAATGACTGAAAACAGGCCAAAGGATTAATTCTTCTAACAGTAGAAAAAAGAGATATGATGCTCACAGTAACTACTGCTCCATTTCAGATTTATTAAGTGAGATTTAGATGATAATACAAACTTTTGCTCTGAGGCTGAAATGAGAAGCAGTTTTTCCCTTTCAGGTCCTGGACAGTTGTATATTACCATGGCAGATAATATATGGGCTTAGGTTACCAAAAAATCAGGGACACCAAAGAAATGAGAAAACTTCTATTTCAATGACCTTTTCCAAGATTTTACAATCAGCAATTCTACAAGTAAAAGCCAGTTTAATTTCAGTATATGTATAGGTTTTATCGTAACTTTAGTTTTTATTTTTAGTCATTTATGGGAAGCACCATAATTTTCATAATTTTTACAGTGCTTAGGAACTCAAAATGTCTTATTACATCACTGGGAGTAGAGAACATGAGCCAGAGAGTACAATAAACACATCATAGCACAGAGAAAAAACAGACATAGCTTTTCCCCTGTGGAGCTTAGAGTCAAATGTGTGGGATAGCCAAAGAACAAAAATCAAACCACTAAAATAGTAGCAAATTTTCACAAGTACTATGAAGCAAGGAAAGAAAGGATGAAGAAGGACTGAGGGTAGGGAAAACGGGAGTGACTCACTGAGGAGTGACATTCAAACTGAGAAATGACATTTGAATTATGCCAATCATATAAGAGCTGAGAAAAGAGAGTTTCATGTGGATGGATGAGCTCTGAAGAAAAAGTTAGGAATGAGAAATACTTTTGAAGGCTGAAATACGGTCAGCAAGGGTGAAACTGGCATGAGGGGAAGTTTGGAAGGTGGGCAGGGGTCAAATTATTCAGCACCTTGAAGCCCACTTTAAGTTAATTGGAGTTTCTTAATTGCAATGAACAGCCATTGCAGAATTTAAATTTGGGTTAAAGCATGGTGGGAATGAACTGGTGGTGGGTGAAAGTGGATGCAGTTAGCATACTACAATAATATAAGCCAGAAATGATACTTGTTAGATTAGGGTCGATATGGAGAAAACTGGACTGTTTCAAATGCATTTTAGAGGTAGAATTCTGGGGATTGCTGATTGCTGAAGGTTTGGATGTTGGGGTTGAGGGTGGGGAGGTGTCAAGGATTACTTTTAAGTAGACAACTAACTTCTTTCATTTGAAAGGATACACTGTCAAGGTTCAGTTATTACCTTCTGTAATGAGGAAAGGCCTCAGAGCTCTGGCTCTGGGAAAATGTGGGGAAACTTAAGGTGTTCTAAATGTTCAACTTGTGGGACTCCTCTTCATGCCTCCCCAGGTTTAGTGCTTTTGAGAATTAGGCAAAAACAACTTGTCAGTGGATCAGGCAAACCATCACTGAACTTACGCTGCTGCAATGAAAGCAGCTTGGCTAAAAAGGGCAGGTGAGGCCCTGGATTTTCATTCAGAATGTGGACCTTGGAGGTGGGTTGCCAATAGGAAATGGCCTTCCTCTATCTACTCAGAATGCGTTTTCTCCCACAGCTAACTTGGCTCTTCCTCGATCACACGCCTGATCCTGTTACCTTCTAAACATGCGACCTTGTAACTGTATCTTCTGTGCCTCATTGTCCTCATCTATGAGGCCAGGATAATAATTGCCTTTGCTATTAAGTGGAGATCTAAATGAATTATGTTTGTAAAGGCCTAAGCACACGTCTGGCATGTAGAAGGGTCTCTTTAGTTCTAGCTGTTCTATTATATAATGCCCTCCCCCAGATCTGAATCTTTCTTATGAAAGCCTTGAGGGCCCTAGTCTTTTCCTTCAGGACCCCAAGTGTTCGAACATTTTTCCTAATACCTCCCACCTCAAGACCCCCAAATAATCTTTTAGGTATTTCAAACAGCTAAGTACTTATTTTCCTTTGAAAGACATGCCAGGTACAGAGAGACTGATGGACAAAAGGGTTGCCGGAATGTGGCACTTACAGATTTCATGAAATGTCTCACATGTTTATGAGCCAGCTTCCTTTAAATATTTATATCCTGTATTTGCATTTTATTACTATTTGATTTCATTCTTACAGTTGATCCGAAGTGTGAAATTGGGAGCCAACACTTCCATGTTAGAAAAAATGCACAATGAAGGAATTTGAGTTTTGTGTTTTGTGTTGTTGGTTTTTTTTTTCTTTTCCCTGCCAAGGACAGAAAACCTTGTGAGCTAATCTCTGAGATCTCTGTGTCTGCTCACTGCCCCACTGCCTCCTCACGGGACATTTTGCTTAACATGTCCTTGGCTTTAGCTACTGCTACAAGCTGAAGGTCTTTCTCTTGGGATGCCTGAAACTAGTGGGTTTAATCCTGAATGAAGGCTTTGGAAGAAAGGCAAGGCTAAGCCAAGAGAGAAGGATTTAGACTTCAGGGCAGCAGATTTCCTCATATTAACTCTTGTAAACCTCTTTTACCCTAAGTCTAAATTCCTTCTTGTTTCTCACCATCCATTTCTCCTTCTAATACATTTCTCAATTCTTAATAAAACTCCAATCCATTTCTCAAATGAATCTATTAAACTCTTAACTCTAGCTGAAGTATAATTCTTGAGAATTATATTGGTATAATTCTGAATACCAATTATATTGGTATATTGGCAATACCAAGATCCTTAGGCAAATACAAAATGAATTCACATTAATAACTTTATTAATTAATTAATGAGGTGTTAAAACTGACCCAAAGTACATTTGAGAAATTAGATTTTTATAGAAGATGTACAAATAAGAGGACAAGAGCAGGTTTACTTATACAACTCACTTGGACTTCAAGCTTGAGATAAAATTTTATACATACGATTGATCTAATTTATGACCTTGAATAAACTAAGCCAGTGGTTGACTTTTTGAGGTCATGATAGTCAGCCTTTGTATCACCTGAATCAACAGATCGATGAATATTTGTCTCTTATACCTGTGAAAGACCACACACTGGATGTTAAGGACACTATTATCTGATCCTGAAGTCAGAGAAATACAGTTTCATACCCTTTTTACTAACTTTCCTTGGTCTTGCCAGATTGTGTTTTAAACCCATCTGCTGAATCACAATATGGCCAAAGTTAGATATTAGAGTTCTTGTTTCAGCAATGTCTTCATCTCTCACAATATCCTTCCATCTTACAGCTATACATTTATAACAAAGAGATACATAACCAAAATATAGAGAGCAAAAAAGGAGAATGGATGAAAACAATGCTTTCAGGTAGACTACGCACTGGACCCTGAGTCACTCTTGACCGAGTGACACTAGGGGCACGCTGTACTCTATGTGGAAACTGAAAAATCCCTTCGACTTAACACATACACACACTGGGGCCCAAGAGATCCTGCTTTGACAACTCTTCTAGAAGAAGGTGAAGAGGATTGTTCCTACCTCACTCACAAATGTTAACATACAGAGGAAAGAGCTTTCTCCTTCTCTAAGAGAGCATAAAGTAGAGGTGAGAGTGAATTCTCTTTACCTTGAAAGAGACTGCTAGGCATTTTGATCTGACAAGGACTGGGGACATTGGTGGCCTGGGTGAATATGACGACCACTGTGCCATGGAGGATATGAGGACTCCTGCAGGATGACGGGATGCCTAGCAGACCACGTATGAGGTGCTTGAGAAGCAACAGCAGCTACATGCTTAGTGGCGCTGATGAAAGGCAGGTCCTTACGTGCAGAGGTCAGAGGCTGATACACTGATTCTTGAGTTCATATAATAAACCTCTTGGGGACTTTAAGAGACACATTGAAGTGGAAGATGTGGAGAGCAGTTAGGGAATATATGCAGCAGGAATGTGGTCTTTCAGTGTGAATAGCTCCTTCATTCATCCAGATGAATCAGGGTTTGACATATGAGGTTACATAGCAAATAGTTGGGTTTTTGTTTTTTTGTTTGTAAAGACAGGGTCATTCTCTGTCACCCAGGCTGAAATGCAGTGGCACAATCACAACTCACTGCAGCCTTGAACTTCTGGACTCAAGCAATCCTCCTGCCTCAGCTTCCAAAGTAACTGGGACTACAGGCGTGCACCACCGTGCCTGGCTAGTTTTCAAATAATTTGCAGAGATGGAGTCTGAGTATGTTGGTTACACTGGTCTCAAACTCTTGGCCTTAGGTGATCCTCCTGTCTTGGCCTCCCAAAGTGCTGGAATTATAGGTGTGAGCCACTCAAATAGTTCTTGTTAAATTCCTTATCCAATCTTTCATATCTTCCTTGAGAACAGGTAAGCCGAGCACGCTGTAGAAACACAGCGCAGCACCATACTACATCCCTATCATTTTACTTTTCGTGCTTCATTGCCTCTACATTAGAGCGCAGTGGGATAGTGGCAGAAAATACAGACGGTTTTATTTGTACGGTTTGCTCATGCCTGTATTTCCTGTTAATCCTATGGTTTGTCTTCATAAAAGAGAATTTCTTGGAACAGGAAGAAAAAGAGAGAAATGTTTGCTTCACAAATTCCCCTTGATTTGTCTAGAGTTGTCTGGCAGAGCCCTTCACAGCTCAGTGCTCAGAACTTCATGCTTCTCCTCTGTTCAACAGAACTGTAAACTCTGTGGACCCTGCTTCTCCAGGGTCCCTTCCAGTGGAAGCGCCTCTTGCAAAGCCTAACACTATGTAGTCATTGTTCTCCACAGAGTTATGATGATTGTGCTTTTGGGCAACGCAGAGAATCAGCAGACTTTATACCACAGAGAAACTCTTGGTGTCACATCATCCCAACTCCTTGCATATGGAGATTTTATATTATGATGTAGGAAATTGGGCCAGGCCCTTTTCCAGAGTTTTGAATACTCTTCTTTCAATATGGGAGCAGAGTATCAGTGGTAAAATTCAAGACTCTTCTGTTATTTTTATTTATTTATTTCTGCAACATTGTCTTTCTCTGTTGCCCAGGTTGGAGTGCAATGGCGCGATCTTGGCCCACTGCAACCTCTGCCTCCCGGGTTCAACCGATTCTCCTGCCTCAGCCTCCTGAGCAGCTGGGACTGCAGGCACATGCCACCATGCCCGGCGAATTTTCTTTGTATTTTTAGTAGAGAGGGGTTTCACTATGTTA
Source organism: Piliocolobus tephrosceles (assembly GCF_002776525.5). Lineage (NCBI taxonomy): Eukaryota > Metazoa > Chordata > Mammalia > Primates > Cercopithecidae > Piliocolobus > Piliocolobus tephrosceles. Next base: position 142,946,322 of record NC_045437.1, on the reverse strand, counting down.
GCCAGGATGGTCTCAATCTCCTGACCTCATGATCCACCCGCCTCAGCCTCCCAAAGTGCTAGGATTACGGGCTTGAGCCACGGCGTCCGGTCAACTGTTCTGTTATTATGCCATCTTCTTATCTCCTGAAAGACCTGGTGTGTAATAAATCTCCTGAAAGGTCTGGTGTCTAATAACGCTATGAATAGTGAATTTACCCTCCCCTTTCAGTCTACCATATTATTCTAGGTGAGACTTTCAAAGTCACTACATTAGGAGCAAATTAACACTGAGTAAGAAAAATGTCACTGCTTTCTGCATTTCCAAATAGCTCAATTTCCAATCCTTTCTTATTTTACATATAGTCACTGAGTAAGTGGAGACCCAGAAAGGAGGAATAGGTTACATGGCTTCATTACTATTTCCCCCAGATTCTCAGAAGCTGTGATCTGCCTTTGTAAGATGGAACAAATTTTTAAATATAAGAGCAAAAGAAGATATAGCATATTGAGAATCATGTAAATTCCACTGTAATTCTAAAGATTTGCTGGCCTTCACAATCAGGAGTATATTTTTATTCTTCCTTTTGATACAATGGTGTGACTAATGACTATCTGGTTCAAACATCTAATTATTGGAATTAAGACACAGTGTGAATCAGATGCAATGGATCTCCTAATATTTTCTCCATTTTTCCAACCATTTCTGTCTTGGCTCTGGGATATTATAGCATAGAGAAGTCACAGAAGAGAAAAGTGCTTTGCATTATACAATGTCCCAATTTCCCAGAATTTTCTGGAAAATGGCCTGGGTCTGACTTTATGCAGAGATCATAAGTATGGAGACAAGAGTACATTTGTTTTATGTACCTTTCCTGAAGGAGAAGTCTTCATGTCCTAGACTTAAGTATGGGATATCAGACTTAGAAAGAATAATTTATACCTAATTATGGCCTCTGTGACCAAATTAGACCAGGTCAAAGGCCTGGCCTTTTATAGATCATAATAACAATGTTTACTATTTCTTGAATAAAAGGTTGTAATAAATATTAAATTCTGTTTTTTGAGCCTCTGTCCCATGGATTATTCTGAATAAGGTGCTATAAATGAGATTTTAGAAGCAGATTATATGAGACCAAGATAAAGCAGCTTCAGGCTTAGGCTACTAACATCTCTTGTGCTTCCCATTTTTAAAAAATCTAAGCCTTAACTAATCTATTACAAACTAATTCTTTGCTTCATTCAGTGTCCTCAACCTTCATACTTTCCTCTATTTGACACCCTATTCTCAGATCAGACAAACCCATGTATAAAACAGAGGATGAGAAAATGATGATGATTGAGACTAACAATTCCAAGTACATGATAATTCTTAGTAACGTCTTATTAAGATAATTCATAGTAATTTCTTAATCCAGGGACTAGTATGAGGGACCAAACCTAAAGGAGAATCCTAATGCTATTCCTCTCCTTTTCGTTTAACATGTATGTGAGTAATGTGTCACTGATATTCCTACTGTCCTCTCCTCCATCCATACCTTCGATAGAGAAGTGGTTCCATGACTGTTATCAGAATTTCTGTAAAACCCTCAATTTTGGGGAATTGCAGTTGGATGTGGATGAGAACTACAACTGGAACCTAGAATTGCACCTTTCTTCCCCAATGAAAAGACTTTAGAAGACATCTCATTTAACTCTTTTCTCCAGTTTTGGTTCAATTAAAAGTTAATCAATGAAATGCTGAGTCTCGCCTCTCCCAATACTGTCCCCAGAACTTTGTAAGTCTAACCATCAAGGCCAGGATCTTTTCAGATCATGCCTTCTCACGGGACCTTTATGGTGGCCAAGAATCATCTCACTGAAGACAGACCACAGAGGAATAATAGAAATATTTGCTTTATATCATATACATTCTCATCTCTCCAAGATCCATTTCCACTCTAAATTTTCTTTGGGGCAAAATTTTAAGATGCAGTCTTTAAAGGGAGATTTTTTTTTTTTTCATTGAGCCACCTTTCAGCACTGCAGACATGCTTGGAGGAAGTGTCTGTAATCCAAAGCTTATTATCAGGGACCAGTCTTTGAGACAAGAGTTCATGTCTATCTTAGAATTTGTACTCTGATTTGTGCTGACCCTTCTTTTTATGTCTCCTATATGCATTAGGGCAGATGGACAAATTTTACTGGGAAACCCTCAGCCTGTCTTCTCTTAAAAGCTATAGGCAGAACTTCACTCGTAACTTGCCACACTGAGGGGAGCCCTTTGGTGACATCTAGTCACCCTGTGCCTCCACTTTTATGCGGCGCAGTGATTGCTACCTCTTCCCAGATCCATGTGAGTCTGGCCTTCATGACTAGAACAGATCATTGGGAATTGTCTTTTAAGATCGGATTATTATAAAAATACCTTCCGTTGATGAGATTGTGGAGGAACAGATACTTATAGATCGCTCGTGTGAACAAAAGTCGGTAGTGAGATGGGGGGATGAAGGAGGAAGAGAGAGAGCGAGTGAGAGAGAGAGACAGATTGCTGACATGTATATGCCAGCTCTGTCTGCTCAGAGGGCCTGGTAGCAATGACACAACAATATCCAGAGCATTAATTCTAAAGGCCATACTTCATAAAAGAAAATAAATCAGGATTCATTGGACAAATGGTTGATTCCAGAGCTGTGGCAATAAAGATAAAATGAGCTTGGAACATCTTGCTGTTGTAGAAAGTAAAGAAGTACTTAAAGAAAGATGGAAACACTTCAAAAGTCAAAGGAACCAACTTGAAAGGGGTGGCATTCACAAAATCTGAAAGAGTTTGGGCATCAAAAAGAATAACAATATAGTAATGGAATGTAATCCATATAATAAAATTAGAATCCATGATCCATTCTTTTATAAATAAATAAAATGATATAAACAGGGAGGAAAGGAAAGCTTTTTCTTACAGCAAAATGCCAGCTAATAACTATAAAAGGAATGATCCATCATTTGGGAAATCATCATTTAGCAAACATCATAGTAATATTCTAAGGATGACTCATCAATGAATGCTAAAACTAATGAGTAAATGTTTGATGAGGAAGAGGATATTTATAGAGTCTCAGAATATATCTCCACAAGGCCCCTCCCATTCTTCACATTGGGAAAAGTAATAACTTTACAGTGAAGAAACCTAGTTGGTACCAGAGTTCCCCTTATCCTTAGTTTTGCTTTACACAGTTTCTGTTACTTGCAATCAATTGCAATTTGAAAATATCAAGTGGGAAATTACAGAAATAAATAGTTCATAAGTTTTAAATTGTGCGCCATTCTGAGCAGGATGATGAAATCTCTCATGGTCCTACTCTGTTCTACCTGAGACATGAATCATCCCTTTGTCCAGCATGTTCACGCTGTATACGCTACCTGCCTGTTAGTAACTTAGTAGCTCTCTCAGTTAGTAGATCAACTGTGACGGTATTGCAGTCTTTGTGTTCAAGTAACCCTTATTCTACTTAAACGATTAAACTCAGTGAGCAAGGCATGCAAAAGTCAAGATAGACCTAAAGCTTGTTCTTTTATGCCAAACAGTTAGCCAAGTTGTGAATTCAAAGGAAAAGTGCTTGAGGAAAATTCAAATGATAAGAAAGTGAAACAGTCTTATTACTGTTATGTTATTATGAAGAAAGTTTGAGTGGTCTGGATAGAAGATCAAACCAGCCACAATACTCCCTTAAGCCAAAGCCTAATCTAGAGTAAGGCCTTAACTGTCTTCAATTCTACAAGGCTGAAAGAGGTGAGAAAGCTACAGAGGAAAAGTTGGAAGCTGGCAGAAGTTGGTTCATGAGGTTTGAGGAAAGAAGTCATCTCCATAACAGAAAAGTGCAAAGTGAAATAGCAAGGGCTTATGTAGAAGCTGCAGGAAACCACTCAGAAGACCTAGCTAGCTAAGATCATTGATGAAGGTGGCTATATTATACTACAGATTTCCAGTGCAAACAAAAGGGCCTTCTATTAGAGGAAGATACCACTTAGAACATCCTAAAGAGGAAAAGTCAGTGCCTGGCTTCAGAGCTTTAAAGGACAAACTGACTTTCTTGTTAGGGGCCAGTAGCTGTGACTTGAAATTGAAGCCAGGGTTCATTTACCACTCTGAAAATTCTAGAGCCCTTAAAGAATGATGCTAAATCTACTCTGCTTATGCTCTATAAATGAAACAACAAAGCCTGGATGACAGCACATCTGTTTACAGCATGGTTTATTAAATATTTCAAGCCCAGTATTGATAACTACTGCTTAAAAAAAGTGATCCCTTTCAAAACATTACTGCTCACTAACAAGGCACCTAGTTACCCAAGAGCTCTGGTGAAGATGTACAAGGAGATTCATATTGTTTTCATGCTTGCTAACATAATGTCCATTTTTAGCCCATGGTTCAGGGAGTCATTTTGACTTTCAAGTCTTATTATTTAAGAAATTCATTTCATAAGGCTATAGCTGTCATAGGTAGTGATTCTTGGGAAGGATCTGTGTAAAATGAAAGCCTCCTGGAAAGGATTGATTATTCTGGATGCCATGAAGATCATTCAAGATTTATGGAAGGAAGTCAAAAGATCAACATTAATAGGAGTTTTGAAGAAGTTGATTCTACCCTTATTAATGATTTTGAGGGTTCAAGACTTCAGTGCAGGAAATAACTGCAGTTGTGATAGAAATAGCAAGAACACTAGAATTAGAAGACTCTGAAGATGTGCCTAAATTTCTGCTATCTCGTGATACAACTTTAACAGATGAGGAGTTGCATCTTATGGATGACCAAAGAAAGTGGTTACTTGAAATGAAAACTACCTGTGGTGAAGATGCTGTGAACATTGTTGAAATAGCAGCAAGGCATTTAGAGTATTACATCAACTTAATTGATAGAGAAGTGGCAGAGTTTGAGAGGATTGGCTCCAATTTTGGGAGAAGTTCCACTATGAGTAAAATGCTATCAAGCAATATTGGTAGCTATTGAGGAATCTTTAATAAAAGGAAGAGTCAATTGTTGTGGCAAACTCCACTGTTGTCTTACTTTAAAAAATTGCCATGCCACTTCAGCCTTCAACAACTCCCACCGTGGTCAGTCAGCAGCATCAGTATCGAGGCAAGCAAACAATTATGACTTCCTGAATGCTCAGATGATCACTAGCATTATTTAGCAACAAAATATTTTAAATTAAGGTATGCATATTTTTTAAGGCATAATGCTATTGCACACATAATAGACTATAGTACAATGTAAACATAACTTTTATATGCACTGGGAAACAAAAAACTTCATATGACTTGCTTTATTTTGATACCCACTTTATTGTGGTGGTCTGGACCAAACCTGTAACATCTCTGAAGTATGCCCATATATCGGGTTCAGTACTTTCTGCATCCAATTTTAGGCATCCACTGAGGGTGTTGGAACATATCCCCTGGATTAGGGGATAGAAGGGGCTACTGTGTATCTTTCTAATCAAGTGATCAAAGTTAACATCACCAAGAGTAGAATGAACAGGCATCTTGTCTCTCTCTCCTTTTTCTTTCTTTCTTTTTTTTTTGAGACAAAATCTAACTCTGTCATCCAGGCTGGAATGTAGTGGCATGATCTTGGCTCACTGCAATCTCTACCTCCTGGGTTCAAGTGATGAGTGACTTTCCTGCCTTAGCCTCCTGAGTAGCTGGGACTACAGGTGCACGCCACCACGCCCGGCTAATTTTTGTATTTTTAGTGAAGATGGGTTTTCATCATGTTGGCCAGGCTGGTCTTGAACTCTTGACCTCAGGTGATCCACCTGCCTCAGCCTCACAAAGTGCTGGGATTACAGGCTCAAGCCACCCCCGGCCCTGTGTCTCCTTAACATCATGCACTGAGAAGGACACAGCATCACTTCTGAGGTATTTCTACCAAAATACATAATCTGATTCTAATATGATAAAATAAGAGTTTTGTTTCTGTGATTGGTTAACTCCCCCAGGAAGATAAAGGCAATCAATAAATGACTGAGTAAAGAAAATGCACACAGTTAAGAGTAAATAAGTAAAGCAGGCGCTAGAAGAGATGAGATGTATGCTTTCTCCCTTTGACTCCGCAGCTCCTGCTTCATGGCTCGTATGTGACAAGAGTCCTCAGCTGAGTTTTTGAATGCCTGGGGTATCATCTTAGCACTGGACCTGGTCCAGCAACAATTTGCATTGTTGACCAAATTTTGATGTAATTATTTTCAGTAAAGTATAGTTCAAATGTCTTGTAGAGCCTACTTACGTAAAAGAGTATAAAAACAACCAGACTCTGCGTTTTCCATCCTCTTATAAATCTTACTGCATTGGCACTGATATAATTTTTAGACCAGTCCCTGCTAAAAGGAGCATTCTTCAAGTGTGGTGCAGTAAAGAGCATTTAGAATATGTTGTCTGGAGTGGAGAAGAGTCTCCTACAAATAAGCACATGGGAAGAAAGACCCCAGTGAAAATGGCAGTGAGAGCAAGACTAACCAGTAGGTCAAGGCAAGCAAACACGGTGGGAACAAGTTAAAGATAGGGGCAGATTGCAGGATCCAGGTTCTGCAATACCATCCAGACAACATTATGCAAATCTTTAAAAAGAAACCTTTTAGTCAGAGTCTCCCATTCATATTTATAGTAATCTCAAAGGCCTGAGAACCAGTATTTCTGATAAAAAGAAAATTCTCATATATTTTAGGAGAGATGCATCATCCCTGGTTTAAGTACTGAACATTGGTAATTTTGTATTTACGTAATGGCTTAGAAATATTAGATTTTATATCAAGACTAGATTATTTGTGATCTAACATAAATAGTAACATAAAAGAGGTAACTTAAATAGCTCCCTCTTGTTCTAATGAAATATATTTTCCGTTGACTACAGACTGAGAGACATAGCAACAAGGAATGCAAACTCCTTTGATTCCATATGGTGAAATGAAAACCTTGGCTCATCCATCGTTCTTTACCAGTTGCTTTGAGCAAATAAATGCAGAGCTCTTCCTAGGAGAAGTGACTCCAGTTTTCCTGGATTATCAATTCAAAATCCTCTTGTGTGCAGCAAGGAGGACATGCCCATTTAAATTAAGTTGATCTGGGAGATTAATGTACATGTCTTCAATTTGGTCTGCCTGGGACAGCAGATACAGCCAGCCACAAATATTGAGAAAACAGCAAGATGAACAGGTAAAAGATAAGGGTTTAGAAGTGGCATCAAGTGCATGCCTAAATTAACCTGGGACTTGGCAGTAAGAATTACAGACCTTAGCTGAGATGAAGGAAAGGGAACACTAAAAATGGCCTTGACCTTGATGTGAGCATGATCTGAGCCCAGAAAATCTTACCTGAATGCTTCTTTGTTTTGCTGGGTCCTTTACCTTACATTTTCTGGCCAATGTTGTCCTCAATGTCCCTATTTGTGTGCTTTTCATTTTCTTACACATAAAGTGATCTCTCCAAGTTCAGGAGGAGCAACTGATTCTAGGAATCCTTACGCATCCAAAGGCAATTGCTGATGATTGTCCTGGGGATGTTTAACCGGTTCCTATAAGGTGGTGGAGGCATTATGCAGGAGAAACTTAAGTGCATACCCCTCTCTACTTTTTCATTTCCAAGGGGAATTAGACAGCTTGGGATTTTGTGGATATCCAAAGGTAGACATCAGAAGTCAAGGAGGACAGAGGCTAATGTTTCCATCGATGCCCAATATTCTGTTTTCCTTTTCAAAGAGAGAAGAAGGAGCAGTCCCTAAAATTCTCTTATTCTGGTTAGCTGGTGGCAAGGCCACAGTGGACATCATAAACACCACCAGGTCTTCCCGCCTAGGTCTTCTATGTTCTAAGAGTAACTTCATGTTGGGCAATACAGGGCTGTCAAGGTTACATGGGCCATAGTGGGAAGGGCAGTGTTAACTGCTGGGTAAACTTCACCTTTTCTAGGTAAATTTACAGGAAAAGGCAGAGTTATCTGCTGGGTAAATCTTCACCCTTTCTAGGTAAATTCACAGTTTCCTCTCTTGAGACCAAAACATTAGACCTTCCCACTGCTAAACTAATTCTGCCATAGTGGCAAACTTTTCCTTAACTTTTTGCCTACCTCCTGAAACTGATCCCCAGGTAATGCTGTCTCAAGAAAGCGAGTGCTACCTAGCGGTTTGGAGGCCTCACTCTCTGTCCTAGCCTGGCTTGGTGACACTCCAAGGGAGTGTCACACATGTTCCTTAGAAGAGGTTGAATTATTTCTCTTTTGTCATTCACGACCTAACATCATTGATACAAGTATCTCTCCAGTATGTCTAATTGGAAGTACTTTACATTAGGTAAGTAACTTCTGGCCTTTGACTCTGAATGTTTGAGAGAAAAATTCTATCTAGATTTCTAAAGCTATCACTTGATAAGCCTCCTCCTTCCTAGTCAGATGGGTGAAATACTCATGTTAGTTCTTAAAGACACAATCTGTAGAGATGTGCTTCCTTCTCTTGCAGTAGAACTATAGCTTTATGTGGTCAGACTCAATAGGGAAAAGCAGGACTTATGCAGAGAAGTAATTGCATATGTTACCCTGGGGCAGGCTTTGGAAACGTGTTGGGAATAGAGATGTGAAACGAGGGAGACCTGTACCACAGGGATGATATCTTTGAGAACAGTGACAATATTTTCCTTGAAGATGACTTGCCCCGATGCTTATGCTTGCTTCCCCATGCCTTACGAGTTCCTCTGCTCTGGCCCTTGAGAAGCTCTGTTATATCACCATTCTACACTGTAAGCAGGGTTGCCAATAGGCACCAGTTCCCAGTACCATGTCCTTGCCTCTGTTGATGGCTGTGCTTTCTTTTTTAATGGGCAGTGGCCGTTTCTCCCATTCTACTGTGTCTAGAATTTTATCTGTTGAACATAAGGAGCAGTTAATCCAGGGATCTCCTATGATCAGGACACTTTGCTGAGTTATGCTTGCAATCAGCAGCAGTCCCATAGAGGAGGCTGCTGCAGGATTGAGTATCTGGGCACTCTATGCCTTTGGACTCACAAAGGACCACTCATTAGCAGTAACAGTAGGGATAGAGAGTCTCTGGATGAGGAGAAGGCATCATTGGCATTCTTCTTCCTTCTCCAGACTTATCATCCCCTCTTTGTACTATCTTATAGTTCCACCACATTCTTTACTTTTTTCAACCTGGTTTTTTCTTTCCTTGAGAGGATTCTGATTCAGCAGAGCAAAGAAGGGGAGTGGTGCTCCTTTTCTAGGATCCGTCAACACAGTAGCTTCATCTCCAGACAGGATTCTGACTCGTCACCTTCAGCTTGGACCTATAACTTGCCTAACCATCCCCTTCAGAGCTTCCCAGATTTGCATTTAAGTACCTATCCCTGGTACTTAATCCCAGTTAATTAAATGATATGGGATAATTCCAAGTTAATTAAATTACATTTGAATTGCAGTTCTATAGACTTTGGAACTTCTATTCTTTACATGGCAGGGGAATGTGCACAGATAATGATATGGTTTGGCTGTGTCCCCACCGAAATCAAATTGAATTTTATCTCACAGAATTCCCACATATTGTGGGAGGGACTCGGGGAGGTAATTGAATCATGAGGGCCAGTCTTTACTGTGCTATTCTCATGACAGTGAATAAGTCTCACAAGATCTGATGGGTTTATCAGGGGTTTCTGCTTTCCTTCTTCCTCATTTTTCTCTTGCCACTGCCACGTAAGAAGTGCCTTTCACCTCCTGCCATGATTCTGAGGCTCCCCAGTCATGTGGAACTGTAAATCCAATTAAACCTCTTTTTCTTCCCAGTCTTCTGTATGTCTTTGTCAGCAGTGTGAAAACAGACTAATACAGATCATGCTTATAATGTCTGGTAAACTAAGTTTTTAGTTGTAGATGCAGATGTTGGGATAATGGGACTACCTTGTCAGTGACCTTGACCGTGGGAGGGAGACACTGAACTATGTCTCTCTGGGAATGGAGAGACAGGGAGGGAAAATGAGTAGAAAAAAAGGCGCAAAATACTCTAGAGGAATAGAGGTCTCATCAGATAGTGGGAGAGGGAGAATGAGAAAGTTTTTGAGAGAGAGAGAAAGAGAGAAGTTAGAGAAGAGGAGCAAAAGAAGAGAGTAGTTAGAAACATCCAATCCCTTATGGCAGTCAGATAGCCTCATTTCTATTGATTCCATCTTTTTTTCTTAAACCATTTAATTTCATAAGCAAATAATTTGCATACTTCAGTTTACATAATTATTTTAATTCTTTGGGCAAGCTTATATTCATTATTTCACTTTTAAGGACACTTACCCTGAAGGGTAATTTTAACTTGCCTAAGATCACATGACTGCTGTTTCATTATGAATCACTGTTTCTCCAGGTGAGATGGTCAGCCCAATTTCCCAAACAATATTCCCGTCTAGGGTGAAAAATGGTGACTAGAAAGAGCAAACAACCTTGGAAAATAGTTTATTACCCATTATATAAATGAGAGATTCATGTCTATGTCAGTTAGTGCCAAGCCCAGAAATCAGAGGTCATTCTAAATATTTCAAGCAAAGAGGGATTTAATGCAATTGGTTCCAGTGCTCTCAGAAACATTGAAAGAACACAAAAAAAGAAGAGTGTTATACAGACACTGGAAGCTGCGACTGAACCTGGACTGAAGCCTAGCTGCCCTTGCCCTCTGTCTGCTGGAGGTGCTGCCGTTGATGCTGAAACTGCATCCCTGCAGTTGAGCGGGAAATTTAGGAGTTTATCTTCCTGCTGCTGCGGCTGAATGCATTACTGCTGCATCTACAGCTGGATCCACACCACTGCAGCTGATCAGGAAATGCAGGAGTTTATAATCCTGCGCTGCTGCTGAATGCATTGCTGCTACTCCTTCACTTAAATCCCCATCACTACAGCTGATCAGGAAATGCAGGAGTTTATAATCCTGCTGCTGCTTCTGCTGCTGCTGCTGAATGCATTGCTGCTACTATCAAGTGTTGGTTGGAATGTGGAGTAACTAGAACTCCCATACATTGCTATGGGAATACAAAATAATGCTACCACTTTGGAAAACAGTTGGCAGGATTTTTTTTATCAAGTTAAAAATACACTTACAGTATGCTCCAGCAATTGTACTTTTATTTACTTACCTATGATTAATAAAATATATGTCCACACAAATATTTATATGTGAATAATCATAGCAACTTTAATCATAGTAATTGAAAAATGTTAAAATAAAAAGTTGGAAACAACCCAATTACCCAACAAGAGATGAATGGGTAAACAAATTGTTTACTGAGGAAGAAAATAAAAAGAAACTATTGAAATATACAACAATGCAGATGAATTCCAAAAAAATGATACATAAAAGAAGGTGAACACAAAAGAATACATAATGTTTACCCCATCCATGTAACATCCTAGAAAAGGCAGACAATGTTTAGTGACAGAAAGCAGATTGGTGGTTGTCTGGAGTTGGAAGGAGCAGTGTTGACTACAAAGGAGCACAGGGAACTTTTTGGGGTGATAGAAATATTTCATTTTTTCAAATCACAATGAGATTTCGTAAGTATATATCTTTGTAAAAACTCACTGAACTGTAGAAGTGTACAACATTTATATAAGGATTATTTCCTAAGAATGTAATATGGTGATATTTTCCAGCTGAAAAGGTGACTGCATTATCACCATTATGAAATTTTCTATAACATATCATTCATATCCTCAATAAAATTTAAGTTGTTTTCATTACAGATTAGACACCCTATTTTTAGGAGGGTTGTGATGTATCTTCATAAATCTAAACAGTAGTCCTCTCCTGACCTTTATTTTAGAGTCTCGTGAGTTTTCAGACATGGAATTTAGCAGGTAACATAAGGACAGTGGGGTTTATAGACATTTGGTTTATCTGCACTGGGCCCTAAAAGAATTAATTTCAAAGCACTCATCATCTTGAATAGATACGATTTTCCTTACTATCAATAGCTTCTAAGTAGCATTTTAAAAGCCTTTTAAATGGAATATAACAGATTCCTTTTACTTTTTGTTTTTGCTAATAGGTAAAGAAGAAAGATTTCTGATGCCTGATATTTGGGACACCAGAGAGAATATTATTTAACAGGAACAGAAAACAAAGTTGATTCATTATTGGAGCACAGTAAAACTGCAGTTGCAAAGGTGAAATCTATGTTGGATATTATTTATGAAATTTTAAGAAATCAAACTTGGCTTTTGAAGATCATAAAAATATAGACATATAATACTCAGTGAAGTAAAAAATAAAAAAATAAACACTGAATTAGCAAAGACTTCTTTTCCTCATGAACATGTTCCCACTCCTTTTTAGGGTTCTACTGTTCAAAATTTCATTCAACCTCATTAAATGAAAACATCTTCATTTAAATGATCTTAAACATTTGATCTGATCAGTTTTCAAACAGGAATTTTCAGGTAATATGAAAGGGTAAAACGTAACTCTTAAAAAATAATCAGTGCTTCAGTATTTTTGATACAGAATTAACTTTATTTATTGAGGCAGTATACTGATAATGTACTGTGATTGTATAATGCTGGGAACAAAGATAATTATTTGGGAAACTAAAATAAACAAACAAATATGCACACACTTTCTTGTATTTCAGGTTGACTGCAATTACTGTTAGAGAAGAAGCATCAGATTATTATGGGAATATGGAAGAGATTAGGTTGAGAAAGCAAGATCCTCCAGAGTATCCGGAGGTTGTAGCCTATTCATTCAAATTGTAAAGAAGCTCTTCGGGTGATTCTTATGCATTCTAAAGTTTGAGGACCACTACTGTAAATAACTACACTTGCACATGTGGTATTTATTAAGTAGGTAAAATTTTGATAGGTGAAAAAGGAGTGTAGGAAAATAATTTAGCAGGAAAAATGCCTGAAGACTGGAACACTTGAGGTTTAATATTTCTGAGGGCTTAGATCACCAGAAGAGATTAGGACTTTCTTTAGTAGACAGTGTGTAGACGTGACAGGTTTTTCATCAGAGCACTACTGTAATTATTTTGTAGTTTAGAAGCATTCTCTGGTTCGGGATGAATTGGCGTTGTTCAATGGGGTATGTAGGAGAATGTGTTGGAGGGAGGATGGGCTGAGTAAACTCGGGCAGGTAGAACCGCTGGTCTGTTACATTAAAACATGTCAGAAGTAATGCTGGGCTTAAAGGGGATGAAGAAAAGAGATTGGATTTGAAAGACAATATGTTTTAGAAATGGGGTCCATTGTCCAGAAATAGGGTCCATTCCAAAAAAATCCATGGAAATTTTTGTTGGTCCTTGATTTTTATCTGCTAGATACCAGTTGATTTTCTGGTGAGCATGGGGTGGGGAAAGGGATTATAGTATTTGGCTAAGAAGCAGATTTATTGACTCTATCCCAATACCACCCTTAGGATACTCAAAAAACTAAGAGAAGGGAAAAAGTTAGAAAAATTTGTGAGTCCAGAGCTTCTGCAGTAGCAGAGATCTTTAAAAGACATCTCAGAAATTGGCAAGCACACAGAGAGAGTAAAAAGTGGAAGGCACGTGATTCAGATTTAGAGAATTAATGAACAGTCCCCAGAGGAGGTGATACCTGTGTTCTGTTAGCCAAGAAAAAGTTAAGACGGATGGATCGTGTGTATGTGTGGGGGAATGTGTGTGTTTCTCTGTGCGTGTTTGTATTGTAGGGGAGTAAAACAAAAAGGACGATTCCATCAGAGAAGTAGACAGAGAAGTAGAACAGAGGCCAGAGAGCATGACATGTTCAGGGAACTTGGAGCAATTATTTTTCAAAGAAAGGGAGGTCATCAGTGCTAACCGTTACAGAAAGCAGAGGCAACCGCAGCAGTAAATGAGATTGACAGTGTAACATCACGGAAGGGCCAAGGAGCTCTGCAGTTTGACTAGTTCAACCCTTGGGGGAGTTAAAACCTCAGTTTTCTAATTCCTAAAATGAGGATCCCAGGATTCCTCGTGAGGATGCATGGGAAATATTTAATACAGGGTCTGGCACATAGAATTGTACCTGGAGGTTAGCGCCTATAATTTTTATTATTCTTTATTAACTTTCACCTTGTTCTGATTTACATCTTTAAGGTTTGAGAATTAATCTTTATGAAGTCATTCTTTTAAGTATTTTAAAGGTCCCTAGAATATAAAAAAATTTCAAAAATGTAGATGTAAGCTTTCAAGAAAAGCACATAGAATTCTTTCAGTAAAAAAAGTGTTTTTTTAAAAACCTTGAAATTTACCACAAACTTTCAAAATATAACTCATCGTGCCTCTGTGCTTCTACAACCATATTTACTACAAATCTTACCAAAATTTCACTGTCTTTCTCTCTACTTCTCGTTCTTTGTCTATTCAGGTGTTTATGTCTATGTTTTGTTTAATTTAATAATATGCATGGCTCTTTCTGCCTTTTTCCTTCTAATTTCCACAGTTACACATTTAAAGTTTTCTTTATTTCTAACACAACTTTTCCTCTGGTGACTTCTAATTCCTAATTTTCTCTTATTTCATCTTCTCTTCTTTTAACACGGGCTAATATGAAGTCAAAAAATCATTATTTATTTTGTATTACACTTTTTAATTCATGAATACAAATTAAATGAGTTGAATGAGTTATCCATTATCTGTCAAAAACAAAGTTAAATCACATAGAATTTTAAGAGTTTTTTGTGAGTACAAAAGAATAGTTCATGAACTGGGAAACCTCAAGCTGAAAAATGCATGAAATCTCCATTTAACAGCACTTACAGCACAATTTATAGAGCCTGAAGGAGGAAGTATTTTGGTCGTTTTCATGATTAGCTGTCATATATTTGTTTTTAAGGCAACAGAGCCTATTTAAGCTGATTTATCTGTAGCTACTGGTTTAATTTCATTGAACCGTGCTGAAAAGGACAAAATGCTAATGTCTATGCTTTGTTTATGTTCAAGGTTAAGATTTCAGGGAAATCAGGATGATTTAAATTTTGTTTACATGGCTGTGGGCAGTTGACCATGGGGTATCTAAATTGTAGCCTCCATTTTTATTTATTTATTTTGAACACATCTAAAAGGCACCTAGCCACAAACAGCATCCCAACCAAGTAACAAGGTTTTGACTTGATCTCCAATCAGTCTATTTTGTTTGTTTTCACTATTTCTTGGCTTTTTAGTGACTTTTGATTTGTTTAAAAGCAAAAGATCTGCATTATTCTGTTTTTGTGAAAATCATTTTGTTATATACATATTCCATATTTTTAGCTAAAAGTTAGCTTTTGTTTAAACAATGAAAGAAAACAGAGGACCTCTCTGCACTGGATTGTGAGAGTAAAAAAAAAAGCAAAATTGTTGGCGTGCTAGGGCTTGGAAAAGTAAAAGCTTTGCATGTTTCTTAATTTAATTGCTTCCCTTATTATGCAAATAAATTGTATTTATACATAGGTAGGATAAACTAAGGTTTTTAAGGGATAAATTGGGTCAGAGAAATGGAAATAAAGGGACTATATTTTTCAAGTTCTTATTTTTCAGGAGGCTTAGTATAAATTATATTTTAAAATGTTTAATTTCAAACACATTTACTTCTCCAATGGTGCAAATTTTTTGTTTGTTTTTGATACATTGTTCCCATCAGATAGCTTCAGGTTTCAAATGTTCTGAAACCAACAGAGGAAACTGTACTGAAATGTACTGGCCCCATGACTGTGCCCTCTTGGAGTTTACTTGCAGTTCTGTGGTCCTGTATTTAATGAGGATTATAGTTCTTTTTTTTCATCCAGCGATGGGGAACCTAATAGTGTGAGCTGGATTTATTACCCTATTCCCTCGTAGGGTTACAAAACCCTTCTTAGTCCACAAAATTCGTCTTCAGCCATTACTCTTGAATTTCTATTTTGGAGGCATGGTTTATAATTCTGGATTTTTTTACTATTAAAAACAGAGAGATTTTAGTCCAATCTTGTACCCAGTTGAGGATTGTCTTCTACAAAATTATGCAACAAATTATTACCTGAAGAAATAAATAATGCAACAAATTATTACCTGAAGAAGTAAATAATGCAACAAATTATTACCTGAAGAAGTAAAGTTTCTATCATAGAAATGTTTATGTACCAGGAGACAATTGGTCACTGTTTTTAGTGAGCCCAAAGGATTATAAGATGAATAATAACAATAACAGTAATTATTCCTGAGCACATACTATAGGGCAGGCATTGTGCTATTTGCTCTATGTCGGAATTGTTATCATTAACCCCTATTGGAGATGAGGAAACTGAGACTTTGAGAAATTCTCCAACTTCTCCCAGGACACAAGTCTTGATGGAGGCAGAGTCAGATTCAAACTCAGCCTCTCTAAATCAGAGCCTCTGATCTTAGCCATTATAGCGTACAAATTTAGTATATGTTTAATCTCTACCCAATTAGTCTAAATTCTACCCTTTGGGGCCAGCCAGATCATGTTCATTCCTCTTCCCCATTCATTTATGTACCAAAAAGGGTATTGATTAAGTACCTCAGAGGTGTTTGATACTGTCTTTGAGCCTGTAATACAGCAGTGAAAAAAAGGATAAAATTTCTGCTTCCATGGTGTTCACATTTTAATCCCTTAAATCCTTTGAAAAAACCCACCAAGTTCTAAGAGTTTTCCTTTGCTTAGCACAAATTTTCCTACTTCTTCCAATCACTCATCATGGAGCAAAATTTCAAATTCTTAACAATATTGGTAGTTTCCTTCCTCTAAACATATTCTGGTTTGTAAATAATCTCTTTTAAACCACAACTACCTGATAGGTGGCTCTGTGTCCCACCCAAATCTCATGTCAAAATCCCGAGTGTTGGAAGTGGGGCCTGGTGGGAGGTAATTTGGATGACAGGGGTGGATTTCTCATGAATCATTTAGCACCATCCCTCTGGTGCTGTTCTTGTGATCGTGTTGCAGGGCTTTCTCCTCAGTTCTTCTCAAAACTGTGTTCTTGTCACACAACCAGGAAAGATTAAGCTCGTGGACACGTAGAAGGGTGAGAAAAATGGAATTTATTGGGCAAAAAAGGAAAAAGAGAACAACTTTCAAACTTTCAGTAGAGCGAGAAGGAAGCCTGTTATCTGGCTTCTGCCCCACCACACAGGAACTCAAGAGGTAGGACTCCTCCCCTCTGCAAAGGGTACGAACTTCTGTGGCTCCATGTCATTCTCCCAGTTCAGGCTGGTTGGAGGTTCTCCAGGGAGCCCTTTTTACTTGGCTGTCTCAATAGTGAATGAGTTCTCCTGAGATCTGATTGTTTGAAAGTGTGTAGCACCTCCCATCTCTGTTGCTCTTGTTTGGCCTATGTGACCTGACTGCTCACCCTTGACCTTCCACCATGATTGTAGGCCTCCCCAGAAGCTGAGCAGATACCTGCATCATCACACTTCCTGTATAGCCTGTGGAACCATGAGCCAATTAAACCCCTTTTCTTTATAAACTGTCCAGTCTCAGGTATCTCTCTCTTTTTTTTTTTTTTTTTTTCGAGACAGAGTTTCACTTTTGTCACCCAGGCAGGAGTGCAATGGTATGATCTCTGCCCACTGCAGTCTCCACATCCTGGGTTCAAGCGATTCTCCTGTCTCAGCCTCAAAAGTAGCTGGGATTACAGGTGCTCACCACCACTCCTGGGTAATTTTGGTATTTTTAGTAAAGATGGGGTTTCACCATGTTGGTGAGGCTAGTTTCGAACTCCTGACCTCAGGTGATACACCCGCCTCGGCCTCCCAAAATGCTGGGATTACAGACGTGAGCCACCATGCCAGCCTACAGGTATTTCTTTAGAGCGATGGGAGAATGGCCTAATAAACTACCATACACGAACATAGCAATCCACATGCTTTCTGATGGGTCAGAGAGAGAACAGAACATTAGAGACAGACAGTTTGGGTTAATGGGTTACTTCTGCTTATAATCTCCAAGGTTTGTCTCTCCAGACTTGTAGACTGGTTCAATTGGGCATGAAAATTTGTAGCATTCAACTATTTAAATTCTGTTTATTATGGCAAAGGTCCTTAATATTAGGGATGTCCTTCGAGTGTCCTCTAGCGTCACAGACAAGATGCTGGAAGCCATCTTGCATCCGTAACTGCTGTTAGCCTGATATTTAATGAGAGCTGTTAGACAGGGGTTTGACTGAGGCACTTGGCAGACTACAGCATCCTCTAGTGGCCAGATTTAAAACTCAAGACGTGTATATTCTGAATATCACAAGAAATTAACCTAAACCTTACAGTGTCTGGCAACTGTGTGTGGCAAGTGTGAAATAGCTTTTGACTGGTTATTTCTGGTTCAATAGGTGATCTATTTCCTGCTGTATATTAGAAAACCTGCTGTATCTCAGGCTCTGTTAGCCCTCTACCTAGTTTTCTATTCTAGGCTAGTTCCTCATGAGTTTGGGAATTCAAGTTGCTTTTTCATCTTCCCCCTCCCCATCCTTCTCCTCCTCCTCCTTTCCTCCTCATCCTCCTCCTCTTTTTTCTTTCCTCCTCCTCCTCTATCTCTTTCTCCTCCTCCTTCTTCTTTTAGTAGCTGTACATACTTTTATTTTTCTTTGGGGGCACTTCTTTAGTTTATTTGCTTCCCTGAATATAAACACATAGACCTTTTTAATAGGAAGGTGTTATCTAAAGTTCCTATGGAAAAAATAGGCAATGAGTAACTCACGTGAGGTGATTGTGACTTCATGGAAGAAGCATGGGACTTGAATTCCGTCCTGTATTATAATAAAAGCCTAAGCCTGCCACTTTGTTTGCTGGCAATATTAGGCAGGTGATTTCACTTAGTTCTAAGTTTACTCACAAGTTAAGGATAATCTTACAGGGTTGTTTTGGCTTACACATAAACCAAAGTGCGCTGCACAAAGGTCTCTTGATCAGTTCATTTGGTCTATAGTCACTTTTTTCCTTGTGAGATTATCTTTTGGGAATGGTTTGATAGTAGAAGAGACCATTCCCAAAGTCAATCCAGAATCAGGCCTACCCACCCACCTGCCTCAGGTTAGCACAGCACAAGTCCATCAGGCCCTGTGAAGCAGATCTCCCAGGCAAGCACAAGAGGAAGTCCTCCATCCAAGCCCTGGGTTATCAGGCACAAGCACAGGCTCTCCTTTACCACTAGTCACCTTAGTAACTAACGGGGAACTGGCCCTGCTGGGGAAGAACTAAGGCTACGTCCAGAAGCTGCTCCATAGCCTTGTTAAGAAAATGTATTTTTTTTTTCTGTTTATTCAGTGATTCAAATCTTTTTGAGACAATTATGTTTAACCCAAACTCTACATTCTGAGATAAGTGGAAAATCTCAAAGACTAAACTCTATTCCACCAGACCGGCAGCTCTGTGCCCGTGCACGTAGACCTGTGCCAGGCTCAATAGATGCTCAGTCAAATCCCAAGGAAACCTAAAGGAGTTACTTCAATCAGCAAACTGTGATGGGTAACATGTTTCTGCACTGGGTATTTTCCATTTGTTCCTTAAAATAGTAGTCCAGTCCTCTACAGAATTACTTGCATTCATGATCATCTGTGCTCTGCCATTTAATATCTGCAATCACATTGTCTGAGGCAGTGACCTCAGGATGTAAGAAAGATGAGGAAAGAAAAGGAATTGTGAGGGAAAAACCCTGTGTGAAATTACAGGATTCCTGGTGTTTTTAAAACTTGGTCTATTCTGAGTCTTACCAAAGTCCCCTGACCCTGGTATAATCAAACATACCTTTGAGGAAAAAGCAAATGGAAACAACAGGGAGTATTCAGATGCATTTATTCAACAATCAGGCCAGCCAGGCCTCACAGTGACCTGATGGGATTTCAAAACCTTGGTTCTCAACAAGGCCCAGATTTTCGAATGAGGATAGAAGTCTGGCGTTTCCTGCAGTAGAAATTAAAAAAAAAAAAAAAAAAAATCAGCTTAAACTTTATTGACAAAAAAGTGACTATGGGAGAAAAACGGGGGAAAATAACTTCATTTAAAGTAGAGGGGTCTGAGATTTATAATCTTTTCTCTTTCATTCATTTATACATTCACTTACTCATTAATTCATCAAATATTTATTGATTACTGTTGTATACACTAAGTATACAACAGAAAGGAAAAATATCTGTCCGTACAGTTTTTACAGACCTAGTTACAGTGAACCCCTGAAATTAAACTCAAATCCATCGTTGCATCTTTTGCTCCTGATGCCTCTGCCTTCGCCACCAGGTTTCCATCTGAGCTGCTGCCTGAGCTATTGTTGGACCTTTTAATTGACTGATGTTTCATTTTAGAGCTCTGGGGATTCATTTCTGTGAAGTCTTGCAAAAGTAAATCATATATTTATTCCACATGATTCCTGCCAGTTCTAAACATCCTCCCCTCCAGATAAAACCTCTCTGTTCGCCCCACACTGCCATTACCAAACCAGTTTTCTCTTCTCTAAGCTAAATATCTCTAAATTTTGTAATTGTTCCCTAGAAGACTGTTTCCAGGTCTTTAATTTTTCTAACCATTTTTTCTTTGAATATACTGACTTACAAAAATTCTTCTACTTCTCTATTACTGGAGGACATCTGACTTCCATATACTTTTTTTTTTCTTTTCTTTCTTTCTTTCTTTCTTTTTTTTTTTTTTAGAAAGAGTCTCTGTTGCCCAGGCTGGAGTATAGTGGTGTGATCTTGGGTCACCGCAGCCTCCGGCTCCCGGGTTCAAGTGATTCTCCTGCCTCAGCCTCCTGAGTAGCATGTCACCACGCCCGGCTAATTTTTGTATTTTTAGTAGAGACGGGGTTTTACCATGTTGGCCAAGCTGGTCTCAAACTCCTAACATCAAGTGATCTGCCTGCCTGGGCCTTCCAAAGTGCTGGGATTACAGGCATGAGCCACCATGCTCAGCGAAACTCTTTAAGACTTTTTAATGCTTTCTTGTCCCACAATCATTAAGTACTCATTAATACTGATTTCCAAATCAGTTAGCATACATAAGCACACATACCTAAACAGAATAAACAAGAGTTGCTACACTGTTCACTCTAGTTTCATATATTCACTGTCGACATATAGCTATGTAAATTTAAATTAGTTTAGATAATATTAAATATTCAGTTTATCAGTTATGCTAGCCACATTTAAGTTAGTATTAGCCACATTAAGGCTACTGTTTTGTGGCTAGTGGCTATGTATTAGACAGCATAAACATAGAACATTTCCATCATTATAGAAGGTTCTATTGGAAATGCAGATTTATGGAAAAGAATTTGCCAGCACAGATTTCCTATGAAGACATAGAAGGAATAGAAAAAGTGTTTTTTGAATATATTTGCCAAGCATATAATGACCAAGAAGACTGATTTGCAAGCCCTTGTTTGGTATTATCTGCTTGTCTCAAACTAGGGTCAGCACCTGGCTTTAGTTACTAGGTAATAAGTTGGGGACTTTTAATCAACAGTGAAAAGGGCAATGTCATACATTAGGAAATATGTTGTATTTGAGAAAGCAACATTTTGTCTCTAGACCTAAATTTTCTTATCTGAGAAATATAGGAAGAGAGGTCATGCTTTCTAGCATACAAATGTGCCTCCCGTATTTACATATTTTTGAACAAACAGAAAGAGTAAACAGAAACTCGTAGGTTTCAGAAACTAAGCAGACAGGGTGTCCCAGCCCTCTATCAATATTTTTCTAATGTTTCACTGTAAATGTTGAGTGGCACTTGGAAATTTCCCAAGTCTCAAAGCTGTTGTTCTCTTGTTTCTCCTCCCATTGGATGGAAAGATGATGACCTTAATGTCAAGAACGTGGGTCATGAGAAAACTAACAGGTGGCTTCAAATTCCTTTTACGAGTCTTAGTTATGGAAATGGATTCATTACAAAGTAGAATACCTAAGGTTTTGGGTCTAAAACTTCAAGATATTAGACCTCTCATCCTGGGGACCTATTTTCACAACACTTACTTGCTAAACTCTGAGAATTTTCCACAATGGTTTAAACCAGCCCAAGAAGAAGGTTTGCATTACAGGCAAGGAAAGTTATGCAGTAGAGTATAATAGAAATTTACACAGTCATTTGAGCCTGAGTCAAAGTCTTCAATATCAAGTCAATCTCAGAAAAACTAAAGTCACTCGTGGAATCCCCTTTTATTTGTTTTGTTCATTCCACACCTTTATTTAACCTGGCATGCTCTTTTGATATTGCCAAAATTCAGAGCTCTATTTAAATGGCATTCTATTCTTTTTTTTTTTCCTTTTTTTTTTTTTTTTTTTTTTTTTAATGGAGTCTCACTCTTGTCACCCAGGCTGGAGTGCAGTGGCACAATCTCAGCTCACTGCAACCTCCGCCTCCCAGGTTCAAGCGATGCTCCTGCCTCAGCCTCCTGAGTAGCTGGGGTTACAGGTGTCCGCCACCACAGGGTTTCACCATGTTGGCCAGGCTGGTCTTGAATTCCTGACCTCAGGTGATCCACCTGCCTTGGCCTCCCGAAGTGCTGGGATTGAGCCACTGCACCCGGCTGGCATTCTATTCTTTTCATGGATCCTTTCTTGGCCCCTTTTAATAACAAAAAATATGTATCCCTGCTTCACTCCTGTTGCACTTTATTTACACCTCATCTTCTGGCATTTGCCCCAAATTATAAGAAGCTATCCTATATGTGCTCATGACGTTTTCTTAGTCATAAGCACCAGTAAGACAGGGAATATTAGCATAATGCTTGATACATGCTAAGGTTTCAGTTGCTGAGTGAGATAGGAAATTTGTGTCGAATCTATTTCTCTGTATCCCATCTCCTACTCATGGACACTGAGAAAATGAAGCTTTACTGAAACTGGCTTTCATATCCATGAGTAAAAATACATTTTTGGTTATATAATCTCTACAATTTATATTTGCATAACTGAGGGCTTTAAAAAACACAATCATTGCAACCACTAATATTTCTTTTTAATTAAAGGTATTTTGTGTGTATAAGATTAATAAAAATCCAATCTATCAACTATTTTGCTGTAAAAATGTAGACTTTTATCATAAAAGTGACTTTTTAAAAATAATATTATAATGCTAAATGTATAAAAAGGAGAATAAGAAAGAGATAACTGTTTTTGGAAGAAGTAAATAGTTTGCTCTCTCAGGGTGAGATTCATATTATCAGTATATTTGAAGATAACTATCTTAAAATATGTAGTTTAAAAGAAACTCAAGTTTGTACTCACTGATTTTCAGAACATAGCACACATTCATTGGGATAAGTTTTTCCATCAGTCCCACAGACAGGGTCGTATATCTTGGTGCATCCAGTAAGTTCATTGTAACATTTGGCCTAAAAATGGAATTAAACAGAATCATTTCCCATTATTCTCCATTCTTGAGTTCATAGCAAAATCTCTGAAATGGTTTTAATTTCTCTGGGGCATAACTGTGATTGGGAGAATGATACTGTGTGTTGTAAGAGAAATAACCTAAGATCTCGAGACAGAAAACCTTGTTTTAAGTCATGCCTCTGCTATTTCTAAACTGTGTGACATTAGTAAGTCCTATGGCCCTTCTGAAACTCAGTCAGTTCATCTGCAAAATGGTGATGATATTACCATTTCCCACCTATCTCATAGTGTTGTTGTGAGGTTTGCACAGATGGGTGAGATAATGTTCAAGTTTGCAGTTACTGCAGGTGCTGGCATCTCTCAGCTTGGCCACATCTTGAGGCATGTTCTTCCTTGTACACTGTAGTTCACACACACTGGTCTTCTATTAGGCACTTAAAGGCACTAGCCATCATCCAGTGTTGGAAGTCTTTGCATTCTACTCTAGTAAGAGTTTATAATCGTCAAATGATTGTCATTGTCCTAGACATTGTCCTAGTGCTTTTTACATATTATTCTGTTTAAACCGCCTAACTATCCTGTGAACTAAGTATTATATTCTTCTTCAGGTGAAGATAATGAAGCACAAAGCAATAAAATTAGCCAAGGACACCCAGCTAAGGAATTCCTACATTCAGAATTCAAACCTAGCCAGAGTTCCTGAGCTTTAGCTCTTAACTACTTCATTCTACTACATCTCCCCACCAGTTTTGCTTTGCTAACAGTCATTTTTTTTTTTTTTTTTTTTTTTTTTTTGCTCAAAATAACCCCTCACTTACTTCGGAGCACCCTCCCTGATCTCTCTAACTAGTCTAAGTTCCTAATGGCAGCATATCTTTTTCATAACACTTATCATAAATGTAATAATGTATTCATTCATGAACTTTTGGTCTATTAGTTGTCTCTGACTAGATATAAATATACTGAGAAGAGGTACACTTCTTCCTCTGGTCTCCAAATTTACTGAAATTACCTTTTAAACAAAAATATGAAAAGGTTAGAGTTAGAATATTTTTCTAGAAGAAGAACCTAGTTTATTATTTTCTGTTGTTCATTATAAATTAGAGCCACACCTTGGTCATCGGGAGAGCTGGCTGTAAGGAGGAAGGGCTACTTGGAGTGAACTTGAGAAGGCTTCTACCCCAAATACTTGTCTACAGCTAGTTTATATAAAAACCCCTTCGCAGCAAGCACTATAGGACTATATAGAACTTGCTTATACATCAGTGAAATTGTCCTTCAATATATGCCTGTGGGGTGGAACTACTATTACCGTTTGCATTTCACACGTTAATCCTCCCTAGCATTCATACTCCTCTTAACTTCAGGCTCAACTGAAAGGTGACAGCAAGGCTGCATTTTTGTTGGATCAAACTGTTCCAGCCTGAGAAATAAGAAATTGCAAATATCTCTTTACCTCTCTTCCCAGGGAGTCAGCTCCAGTGTTACCTAGAAATAAATCAGATATGGTAAGTTGGGTCCTAAACGAGAGAAGTCAGATCTATTCTTCATCAGAATTCTCTGCTTTCATTGCAGACCATGACTTCTTTACTAGGCTCTTTCATTCCCCACCCTTTCTGATTTCTATAATCTTCCAAAAGTATCTGACTGATTTTCCTGCACCCCTTCCCTGGCAAAACCTTAAAAA
This sequence comes from Piliocolobus tephrosceles, assembly GCF_002776525.5. NCBI lineage: Eukaryota > Metazoa > Chordata > Mammalia > Primates > Cercopithecidae > Piliocolobus > Piliocolobus tephrosceles. Next base: position 142,921,355 of record NC_045437.1, on the reverse strand, counting down.
AATTAAGTAAAACTTTGATTATGACCAAAGTATCTCAATTTGATGTTTTAGGAAGTTGATCTATTTCCTTGAAAATAGAAATTATGTACTTACTGCTAGAAATGTATCAGGCACTGAGCAAATTATCTTTTGAATCCTCACAAACATTCTCAAAACCAGTTGCCAGATCTTTAATCTCACAATTAGTGAAGTATACTTTTTATCTGTTTACAGATGAAAGTATGGAGAGTTTTTATAACTAGCTGTGAAACAGTTATCACAAGCAGTAACCAGGCCTTCTGGTGCAAAATTAGCTTTTTCAATTACGCTTAAATTCTCTTTTGTAAGTAATGTTGAAAAAATAGAGATCTTTTGCCAACTCACTATCAGTTCCTAAAGAGCTATTTCCAACAATTGCATCATATGGACCATGGGTCCAACTCACATTTCTTGAATTTACAGGTAGTCAAAATAGTTAATCTTCGTTCCCCAGAAGATAGCATAGGTTTTGCTGACAACATGTAGAAAATGATAACTGTGGATGAGTTCATGGAAGGAAGGGGAATTAATCCGATAGCATCCAAATAAGGAAATATTTGTGAAAATTAATTTTAATATCATCAATCTTCGAGGTGATCTGGGTAAAGAGGTAGTTCTTTGTATCTAAATGTAATGAAAATTAGTGAGTCATCTAAGAGCTTGGAGAATTTCCCCCAGCATAGTCAGAACTTGATGTTGTTGGGGGCCCACTGGCTTTTAGAATCTAGTTGATTCTAAAAACTGGTGAGCAGGTGCTCATCACAAGCATCTATTTGTATTAATTAACATGCATGAGGAGGGGGACAGGGAACACTGACAGCTGCCGTAAGTATTCAGCTAATACAACAAACAATATTCTTCCTCTTCTTAGCAAAGTGCTGATTTGGCTGTCCACAGGATCTGTCGCTACACGAGAGGTGAAGTTGAAAATGTTAACCATTTCCAATGATAAAAAGGAAACTGATCTTGGCTCTGCGGGTTCAGTGTTGTCTGTTAACATTGTCAAGATGCAGTTGGGGGCATATGTGCACCATCTATTCAAGCAGAATGTTTTCTTTCAAAACGTTCAAAACATGTAATGTAAATACACAAAATGCAATTTTTGTATTTCCAGATACTAATAAGAAATACCAGAAATTGAAAATAAAAATTCCCCTTTATATCACATATATTATTGTGATTTGGCCTTACACATTTACAGAATTAGAAGTATACTTAAAATTGAAATATTTTTACCCTTTTTTCTCTACCGTATTCCAACAAAGGGTCAGCCACATCAATAGAGGAAAATCATTTTATCTCTAGGCAGTTCTTACTAGCAGAATTGTTTTCCTTATAGTAAGTTAAAAATCCCTCTTAAAAAATAATTCTTATCTGTGGATTCTATTTCATCTCATTAGGTCCAAAAGATCTCTCGAAGACTAGACTACATCAAAAGTCTAGAAGATAATGTGCTCCACAAAGCAACAGGTCCAAACGGTTTTATTTAAATTTGAAAAATATGCAAAAACACTTACCAGATAGACTCAACAGGACCAAGGCACTGAGAAGAAAGATGCCTGTTACCTTCATGACTGAAGTTCTGTGTCCAGAGGTCAGTTGAAAACTGCACTGCACTTACCACGTCTCTTCAGAAGCCTGGGACTGGAAGGGTCATATGGCAGATGACAGCAAGGCCCCACCTACTGGGCTGTATCATAGATCTCCCTGGTTATTGATTGACTCTGTGTTGTAGCCTGGCCTCCAGGTTCTGGGAATGTCACCTGTGTAAGAAAGGTGAAAGGAGCCAGGTGGGCCTGAAACATGCAAGTTTGATCCCACTCTCTCTATGGTTGGGGGAAAGTCATACCCTTCTGAAGCCTGTTTTCTCCCCTGTAAGGTAAACCCAAAGATCCCTTCTACTCTGTAGGTCTGGATAGATGAGCAGGTATGGATAGCGACTAGAAAGAATTTTATTCCAAGTAGGATAAAACCTCTCCATTCTTTCTTCCTTTCCTCCACTCTTCATTTCTTATTCTTCTTTCTCTTTTCTCTATTTTTCTATCACCCATTCACAAAGCTTAAAGTAGCTGATGGAGTGGCAGATGAGAGGGAAAGAGAGAGCAAGAGGGAGACAGGACTCAGTTCCCTAAAGCGTGTATTCTGGAGTAGAGGGTGTTTGTTGGAGTCACTTTTGCTGTGCTTCTGTGTATTCATCTGGAAATTAAAATAATAATAACATCTAACTCAAAGGGTTACTCTTTCATTTAAGAATATGTGCTGGTTATCTACCATGTGTTGTTGGAAGAGAATTCTCCATCCTCTCTCATGTTTCTGTGTGTCTTATGAGTAGAGGCACCAATAACCTTTGTTTCAGACTATTTTTTTAAGGGTGTTTGCATAACAAACGACCTTAGAAAATATGTTATGTCTCCCTCTGCATCAAAAGGCAGGTTTGTTTACTGTTTAGTGTAATAAAGTTAATATCTCCTTCTAGGGCAAAGATCATGCTAATTGCCCTATTTAAAAGATTTCGGGTTTTTAAAAGCTTGGTCTTGCTTTCCTTTAACACACCTGGCCTTGCTTTCCTTTAACACACTGTACTTTCGCTGCAAGTATCACTTGATGTGCCTTACATTGGCCTGTGGAAATTGGGGCTTGGGAAACCAGAACAAATTCCAACACTCTGGCTGTTGCTATGGAATAATTAAGTCCCTTATCTCTGAGCCAGAAGTCTGTGCCTTCTGCCAGAAACCATTATAATGTGGCAGGTTAACTTCTTAGCTTCTGAGTAGGATAAAATCTCAAACCCTTTCCAAGTCATGACAAGAACTGTTTTTATCTCTTGAGACAGATCAGTAAATAAAAATAACAATCTCTGTCTTCATGGAGCTTCCATTGCATTTTTTTTGAGGGAGGCAGGTGACAAAAAATAATAAACGATTATAAAATATATCAGATATATATTATGGAGCAAAGGATAGGAAGGATAAGGGTGCTGGAGGGTTAAGGAGATATGTATCATAGCGTAATCAGAAAAGGTCTTGCTTTTCAGGTGATATCAAACAGAGGCATGAAGGAAATGAGGATTTGAACTATGTAATTATTCCAAGGATGTGCGTTCCAGACAGAGAGAATAGTAAGTGCAAAGGCTCTGAGGCTGATGTTGGTTTGACATGTTTGAGAAACATCCAGAAGGACAGTCTGGCTTCCCGCAAAGTGATAGAGGGCAGAATGGGAGATGAAATAAAGGAAGCAGTGAGGGTCTAGATCTAGTGCAGGCTAGAGTAAGGACTTTGGTTTTTATCAAAGGGAAGCTTTGGAAGTGTTTAGTTCTTGACATCACTATTTGGATGTTTTATAGCTACTTCAAATCTATGTCCCACACTACTATTTTGATCTTTCACCACAATATTTTTGTCTCTATTCTCCCTACAGCTTCTTTTCTTTCCAGTAGATCACTCAAGCCCAAACCTCATTGTTCTCCCTGATATTTCCCTTTCCCCTTTGTACACATCATCTTCCACACTTAATTTGTTACTAAGTTCTCTTCTTGGATTCGTGTTCAAAACAACCTCAATCCCGGACACTTCTCATTAGCTTCCACTGTCATATCTAAGATAATGCCATCATTTCCCCCCTGGGTTTCTGCACTTCCTGCAAAGAGTTTCTCAATATTTGTTGTTATTTCTTCCTTAAAGTTGCTGCCCATGGAACAGTCAAGAGATGTTTATGGACTGCAAATTTGATAATGTCTCTGTCCAGTTTCTCATTGTTCAGAATGCTCAGGAAGAATTTAGGTTCTGCATGACTTGGCTCCTTTCTATCTTTATTCCCCAAGAGGTTCTTCCTTACTCAATCTGGTTATTTCCTTGCTACTTTGGTCATTTCTCTGTTACCCTTTGCTGGGGAAATGGTTATGATGTCTGCCCTCATGGAGTTTAGTCTTAGAATTGATAGATATTGGTTGAATCATATTTGGTTTGATTTGAGATGAAAATATATTGGTTCTTTTCATCTCAAATCATTATTTAAATAGTAGTTTTGTGGCCAGTAAGAAACTTCCAATAACCACTGTTAAGGAGGGTTCATACATGAGAAAAGGATTTTTTTTCCTTGGGTCTCACAAGCAGTGTGGGGAGAAGGGAATTGGCTGGGATCTGGTCACATAAACTCATTAGATAATAATAGCAGCAGTAATAACTTTAGATTTAGGACTGCCTGGTGCCAAAGCCTGGGCTCTTTTCACCAAATAGTGCTTTTTAAACATTTGACTGTGAACCTAAAGTAAAAATTTTGGGGTATGGCCTAGTATATGTATTATATGCAGATGTGGGAGCAGACAAACACAGTTGTTAAAAAATAAAACATAGTCTTATTATAATGAAGACTCTTGATAGATTTTTTTATTCTATTCCATCTCAGTTCACCAATACTAATCTGTAATTAGAAAAATATTTCACTACCGAAATGTATCCTGTGGACCCCAGACAATCTTGTTTTTTAAATCACTACAATACTAAAATGAATTCTAGTTCAAAACTGTCCCTAAATTTGTAATAGGGAATGGCCCTTTGCAGACAACAAGTTGAAGAGGATAAACAAAACCTATGGAGAGAGGAGCTTGTCTCCAGTTATAAATCTGCCATTTCAACTATGACATGACTGGGTAAAACAGTTTTCTCAACTACAAAAATACACATCATACAGTGTTCATTTGGTGTAAGAATAAACCGAGAAACCATACATCAATATTGTGCAAAAATATTATTCTTCACATCTCCAGGAATTATAATTGCTGGCTAGTAATGCTATCACCCTACTTCCGTGAATTAGAACAGTAGAAAATATAGTGAGGCCTCATACGATCAATTCTTGACAGAATAAATATTGTTTGCCCTGGGAGATGAGGACTGCATTGACCAGAGAAATCCTGCTATAGTGCTAGACTATTAGTCATATTGAATGTGTTTACATTGCTCAACCTTGTGTACATTTTTCCCTTTTCTTCTTTACTGCTCTGAGTACATATTTATGCATGTCTATCTTTGGGAACTCAAGCAAACATATTATGACCTACTCCCTTCTGATTCAAGGACTAATTATTCACCTGAGTAAAGAGTGATGACAAAACTCAAGAGAACTGCTCTAACGGATGTTGATAATACATGCTGGAATGGGGATGTTGGGCAGGCACCTGTTGATTTTCACGTTCTGTGCCCAAAGTTTAACTAGTAAGAAAAAAATGACAGAAACTAGAGGTATACAGCTTATTATATTTAGCCTGACATTTGGAGACTTCCTTGACAGAGTTGCATCTTAACTCTTCAACTTTTATTTTTCATTATTTAGAGAACTTCATGACTTTTCATAAATGACCTCTTGTTTTTATTCTACTGCTCGTTCTCCAGATAGGTCGCATGTGTACCTATTTGCTGTGCGCATCCTCTACAGCTTGGGTAAAATGTCTGTGGTGCTTGATGCAATTAGGAATGATTTTCTCACTTTCCTTTGCCTCTCCTAGCAGTTTGTAAAGCTATCACTTAATAATCACATTGATTACATCCTCCTCATCATCATTATCACTATAGCCACTACTAATATTTTTCAAAGGCTTCTATTCATCAATCACTGTAGTATTTTATTTTCATCATTTAAATCCTGATAGCATTGTTATTTCTCTTTTATAAGAAAGGAAACTGAAGCACAGAGATTTCAGTTTTCTTGTTCGTGGTAACAGATTAGCAGATATGGTATTTACTGATTTGTGTGTGTGTGTGTTTGTGTGTGTGTATGTATGAACTTAATCTTAACACCATGATTAGAACACTGGATTAAACTCCAAGAAGCCAGGATTCTTAATTTAATACTGCCACACAGAAAGGGTTGTCTTCTCATCTATGTAAACCCTGCAGTTAAGCGAGTCTCTGTTATAGCACATGAAACTGGAAATTCTAATTTTTCATTTTTCTTATTTGTCTCCTTTACTAAACTCCTGGATGTCATGACCTTTTGTCTACAGAGTCAAGTACACTGTTAGATCCAGTGGCACCTGAGAACACGGGCAAAATCCATGTCTTCTAAGCATTTGTGGGCATAGTAGACATTAATAAGATTGCAAAGAAATAGTAGAGGGAATTGCACCACACGCAAGGCAACAAAATATTTTAAACACATGTCAGCCTTTATAACTACTCTTAACTGGAAGTCTTTCTTGGTCATTTCCCACCAAGCAGTAGCCAAACTTACAAATGTTGGTTACTCTTTCTTCATTCTCTTTTCTACCCTCTCCAGCTAGGAATGAAACAACCAGTTTCTTTCCTTGTCTAGAACAGAAACAGATGACACCTTGACTGTGGAGATACCATATCTAACAAGTTCTTTTCAGGATATTTCCCCCAAAAAGACAGTTCTTTCCTTAAAATAAATTCTGGTGCCAGTTGTAAAGATAATAACATTTCCAGCATGTCGTTTAATGATTGAAAGTCTAATCTTTGTAGAATGACAGACCTCAGTTCAAACCTACGTGTGATTTTGAGTTAAACTTCACATTGATGACCATCAATTTTCATAATTTTTCCTCCAAATACCCTCAGGCTGGATGGGTTTTAAAACTCATTTTTTTTTTTTGTAAATTTTTAAAAAGTTATATGATGCAGTTCAGAAAGCCCAGTGGTGCCTGGCACAACACGCTTTAATCACACCAATAATTCTTCAGCAAAACATATCCATGTAGAGAAAATAATTATCCTTAAATCATCTCTTGACGGATTTTGCTGTCAAATGAGTTACAAAATGAAACAAAAGAAAAACTTCTGAAACAAAACAAAAACAAAACAAACCCCTCTGTGGAGTTTAAAATGATGAATTAGGGATTGTGGACCTGTAGATACTTCACGGAGTTGTTATGAGGAATAGAGGATAATGCCTTTACATAAGGCTCATAGCTCAGGCCGGGACAACAAGGGGTTAATAAGTGCCTGTGCCTACTGCTACTATTGCTGCCATATGATGGCTCATGTCACATTTGGGATCAACTACCTGCCCTTTCTCTTTCCTTGTATTGGTGTAATCTTTCCTTATTTTATGTTTAATTTATAGGAAGCTTCTGAAACTGCTCTTACATTAGCTTTTTTCTTTCTTTCTTTTCTTTCTTTCTTTCTTTCTGTCTTTTTCTTCTTTTTTCTTTCTCCCTTTTTCCCTTTCTGCCTTTCTCCCTTTCTCTCTCTCTCTTCTTTCTTTCTCTCTCTCCCCTTCCTTCCTTCCTTCCTTCCTTCCTTCCTTCCTTCCTTCCTTCCTTCCTTCCTCCCTCCCTCCCTTCCTCCCTTCCTTCCTTTCTTTTCTTTCTTTCTTTCTGACAGGGTCTCACTCTGTCGCCTGGGCTGGAGTGCAGTGGCATGATCCCGGCTTACTGCAATCTCTGTCTTCTGCTTCAAGCCATTCTCCTGCCTCAGCCTCCTGAGTAGCTGGGACTACAGGCAAGCACCGTGGCGCCTGGCTAATTTTTGTATTTTTAGTGGAGAGGGGAGTTTTACCATGTTGGCCAGGCTGCTCTCGAACTCCTGACCTCAGGTGATCCACCCGCCTCGGCCTCACAAAGTGCTGGGATTACAGGCATGAGCCACTGCACCCAGCCACATTAACTTTTCTTACAGTGACAAGCCATCTGTGTTGGAGACCAACTGTCTTAGACACAGAAGAGTTTTGTAAATGACTCCTATCAGCTCTCTTCACTGATAGACCTCTGAGTCTCATTTTCCAGCAGCTTTGCTCTTCTCTCAATCTGGCACTGATCCCCTACAGCAATCATTAACTAAATGTTCAAACATAAGACAAGGAGGCATCCAGTTGAGAAACTGTTTACTGGAAGAAAAAAAAATGTTTCTTGTAACGTATGAAAATCAAATAATAATTCTGTAGCTAAAGGTAGTAGCGTATATCTGGGGACAAAAGGTCAATTAATATATAACCACATTTCAGATAAGGAAATATAGAATGGCTGTGGAACAACAATAGCAAGAGGGGGAGTGTACGAAGATCTTAGAAACAATTTCAGTAGATTCTGGCTTCTAGTCTCATACTCTTAACCAAACGTCTTATGTTTTATTAATGAATTTATTCTTGCCAATTCATATGATCATTTTTATTCTTTCTCTAGATGTATTGTATATGTCTCCAGACTCTAGTTGGCTTCACTGTCCTGTGGAACATTTCCACATAATGCCCCGATATCATTTCAAACATACTTTATAAAACATATCTGATTATTTTATTTCTTAATAATTCTCCTTTCCCAAATTTCTCCAGTTCTTTTGAGAGCATTGCCATTATTTCAAATCTTAGGTTTAGAGTCTCCTTGGGTCTTGTTCTTTGCTTTTCCATGACCCTTGATCTAATCCATTGTCAATTTTCCTAATTCATCTTTCATCTATATTCATGTTTCTATTCATCTTCCATCACTCTAGGCCTGGAGTATTCCCCCATGGTCTCTCCTACTTGCTATAGGCTATCCATCTCATGGTCCTGAAGAGGGAGAGCACCTGGATTGGTGACTTGATCTGCCACTCACCAACACTGTGATCCCTGTCCCCTCTTTCCCTCACCAGCCTCCTATTTCCCCTAACATAGTCACTGTATTAGTCTGTTCTCATGCTGCTAATAAAGACATACCCAAGACTGCGTATTTTATAAAGGAAAGAGGTTTAATTGACTCACAGTTCCACATGGCTGGGGAGGCCTCAGGCAACCTACAATCATGGCAGAAGGAGAAGCAAACACGTCCTTCTTCACATGGCAGCAGCAAGGAGAAGTACTGAGCAAAACGGAGAAAAGTCCCTTATAAAACCATCAGACCTTGTGAGAACTTACTATCATGAGAACAGCATGAGGGTAACCACACCCATGATTCAATTACCTCCCCACCGGGTCCCTCCCATGACATATGGGGATTATGGGAACTACAATTCAGGATGAGACTTAGGTGGGAACATGGCCAAATCATATCAGTCATCAAACCATGTTAAATCTACTTGACTCTGTCTCCACCTTTGTTTTGCTGATTCTTCCTTCGTTCAGACGACTATCAACTTGTTTACGTTGCCTAACTGTTCATTGCATCCTGCTATTTTAAAAATATAAACATATTTTAGGATAGTTTTAGATTTGTCAAAAAATTGTAAAGTTTGTACAGAAAATGTATGGATATCCCTAACCCAGTTTTCCCTATTCTTAACATTTTACATTACCTGGGTACATTTTTCAAAACTACCAAACAAACACTGGCATATTACCATTAATTAAACATCACGCTTCATTGTGATTTCACTAGTTTTACCACTAGTATTCTTTTCCTGTTCCAGGGTCTCATCTAGGATATAACATCACATTTAGTGATTGTATTTCCTTAGTCTCTTCTGATCTGTGACAGAACAGACTAAGAAAACACAACCATTAAATGTGGGAAAAAATAACTGATTGTCCTTAGTCTCTTCTGTAACAGATCAGAAAAGATTAAGAAAAATCAGTTATTCCTCATTTTTCATTACCTGGACAAGTTTTAAGGAGTAGTCAGGTATTTTTTTCAAATATCCCTCAATTTTTTTTAATGTTTTTCCCATGAGTAGACTGGACTTAGGGATTTGGGGAAAGAACCTCCAAATTAAAGAGATCAGATACCTTTCTCATCAGATATTATGGATACATGCTATTAATATGACATCACCCGTGATGCTAAACGTTATCATCTGGTCCATGTGGTGTTTCTCAACTATAAAACTAGTTTTGACTGCCTTTTCATAGCCCATTATTTGGAAGAAAGCCAGTAAGTGCAGCTCACATTGGGGAATGGGGAGTTAAGCTTCAATTCTTTAAGAACAGAGTATCTCCATAAACTGTTTCAAATTCCTCTGTAAGGAACATATGTCTCTTCCTCTTTATTGATATATTCATGTATTTAGTAAAAGATTTATATCAGTATAATTACTGAGATAGATAAGTACAAAGTCTCGTGAATATGTATTTAATATTTTGGTTATAATTAAATAATACACTCTTTATTTTGGTGGTCAAATTGTTCCAGGTTTGGCCACTCGATTGGGTGAGCTTTCACACTGGCTTCTATAGCACTTTGACATACTTTTATTTTATGTTTATTTTGGTTTTTGACAATTTTATTTTTGAGCACTACAAGATGCTCAACTCTCTCTCTCTCTATATATATATATATATATACACACACATATATATAAAGATAACATTTAAAAATTGTTATTATATATTTTAAGGTATACAACATGATGTTTTGCTATACATAAATGACTACTACAATCAAGCCAATTAACACATTCATCATCTCACATAGTCACCTTTTTTAAAAAAAGATAAGGACACTTAACATCTGTCTACTGTCTTAGAAAATTTCTGGTACACAATGAAATATTATTAATTATAGTCCTCCTGCTGTGTGTTAGATATCCAGACTTTTTTTTTTTTTTTTTTTTTTTGGAGACAGAGATTTGCTCTGTCGCCCAGTCTGGAGTGCAATGGTGCAATCTTGGCTCACTGCAAGCTCCGCCTTTCAGGTTCATGAGATTCTCCTGCCTTAGCCTCCTGAGTAGCTGGGATTACAGGTGCCCGCCACCACACCTGACTAATTTTTGTATTTTTAGTAGAGATGGGGTTTCACCATGTTGGCCAGACTGGTCTTAAACTCCTGACCTTGTGATCCACCTGCCTTGGCCTCCCAAAGTACTGGAATTACAGGCATGAGCTACCACTCCCGGGTGATATCTAGACTTTTTCATCTGTATAACTTTGTACCCTTTGGCCTCCCTATTCCCAGAATAATCCTGCAACTCTCTTAAAACTCCTTTTTGCAATTATGATAAAATGCAAATTCCTAGCATTGCATAAGAGATCCTTTGTGATTTACTCCTTGCTTATGGACAAATTCATCTGTATCTCAGTTTAAATTTCAGCTATTCTAGGAAGACTTCTTTTATCAACTGCCTCCTCCCATTAAAACACGGGTTTGGAAACCTTTCTGTGTATTTCCGTAGTATACTGGCCACATGGTGGCAGACTCTGAATAAACTGTACTGAATGAATAATATTGTGATCTTCACAATGGCAATTACCCATGGTGTCTTCATTTGTAAAACAAATATGATGGCCTTTTAGACATTAATAGTTTGGATGCAATGAAATTAGTTTTTGAAAATGCTATCTGAATTGTTGTCAATTCACAGATATAAATTATGTTAGAAAACCAGGGTGAAAAACAAGTTGCATTAATTTGAATCAGCTCTCCCCCATGCCTCTCCAATGCAAAGCCTAAGACAAGTAGGTTACTTGGCAGCAAGCAGGAGTAGAAAACCAATTGTAAGGTAGGAAAAGGAGAAAAAGCGTTGCATCATTGTTCTCATTACATCGTGAGCAACTTGGGCTCCTGTTACACAGGGAAACTTGCTAATTCTTTTACTGTTGTAAACAGTGGACTTAGCATTCAATGCATGCTAGGAGTAGATATGAGCAGTAAAGAAGATCTCAAGCTTATAGAAAACCTTTTTATGTGTCTAACATCCTTTAAGTATCTACTGAGTGTGAGGAAAATGTGAAAGTGAATGAGATATGGCCTTTCCCCAAGTTTTGTTGCTTGAATGAAGCATATGCAGTCAGAGAATAAGGAAACCAGATTCGAAAGGATCTTGCTTGAATACCAGGCTGCAAAATTTGGGCTTCACATAATGTATAAAGGACACATAGTGAAGATATTTAAGCAGGAGAGTTACGAGTTACCTGATCAAAGCTGTATTTTAGGAATATTGTTTTGGTGGGAGTTTGAATGGATTACACTTGGGAGGGACCATTGGTAGGTGAGAAATAATTTGATGATAACTATTAGGAGCCTGAACTGGGAGGATAGAATGGGGCATTTCAGGTATTTCAATGTAAATAAGAAAATAGAGTGGTCAGGGCTCAGAATCTCTGAAGCCAACTAAGGATCAATGATTTGGAGACTATATGTCACCTAGTTGTCTCCTTTTATATTTGATAAGGAGCCAGAGGTCCTCGTTAACTTTAATTTTTTTCCAGACATATTTTCATAAAGCCCTTTAAATTAGATCTGCTGAACATCTGAGTCTTTTTCAAAGTTCCATCAAAGTTCACAGGGTTTTTTTTAGTATACATCTGTATGGAAGGGTTTTAGTATACATCTGTATGGTATTTCCTTATGGAGCAGTGGAGCTACTTTATGGGCTCTAGCATGCAAAGATTTTGTTTTTCTGAGTTGTGCGTTTGTTTACGAGTTTATATCCCCCTAATAAATTTAATGCTTCTTTAGTTCGGCAATTTGCTCTGACATATCTTTATGGCTGCTATAGAAGCTAGCATAGTACTTATCACAAAGTACTTTTAAAAAGGCTTATTTTTATTGAATGAATAGTATGTTCACTTATGGTTCAAAGTGGGCAGATTCTGTTCCAGGAAAAATGCAGTGTGTAGAGTTTGTCAAATATCTGTTAGGAAAGAGATAGATTTTAGACAGTGAGAAAGACTTTCTCATTCCCAAACAGAGTGTTTACCAAGTAAGCTGCATTCATTCTAGGGTCCTCAGTTCTGTTTTTGGAAATTCTTGGAAACTTTGAGACCTAATCAGTCAAGCTCTCCTTTGTGTTCCCAGTACCACTGAATACCTTCTATTATAGCTTTCCATGTGAACCAGGAGGTCTCAGGAATGCAGAGTCTGCAGCTTCCTTTTCCCAGTACCTAAGATCATAGGTCTTTAAAAAGTAAATGATGTGCCGAACACATGGTAGGTGCTTAAAGAATGAATGAACCAACTAAAATTGTGTTTAAAAATTACTACTTAATTCTCAATTAGATCTTTACCTGCTGACGTTAAAAAGCCCCATGTTGTATTGTGAAATAAATAAGTTGCAGAATGATCCCATTTATGTATAAAACATTGAAAATGGTTATTAACAGAAGACATGAATATAATTGCGTCAGAGCTAAGCAGTAATTTCACTGTATACTACGGTTTGGATTTTTTTAAGCAATAAGAATGTTTTCCTGTATTATTTTCATCATGAAAGTAACATTTTAAAATATGAGAAAATTATCCTAAATGCAATTTTATTTATGAAGTATGGCATGTAGCAGTAAACATTTTGCAAAGCCTGCCTTTGGAAAGAGTCTCCTACAATGGCTAGTTAAGCCCTTGTAAAGTGAGAGGGAACAAGCTAATAGGAGGTATCAGAAACAGTGAACTCAGCCTGCAGACCTCTGTCTCAAGAAACAGGAATTAGAATTGAGTTTAAAACAGTGCCAGAATCTTGATAAGAGTGGGCAAAAGCAATTGAGTCATACAATGATTTATCCAATATTAAGGCTGCTCTAAAATACTGCAGAGGTCCTCCAGTTGGTCTTGTCACCTTTCAGATGAGGATGCTAAAGCTGAAATCAAGTAAGAAGCAAGAACACTTGCTTCCTACTTGAGGTAAAAGGAGCTTTAGAATAAAGGTGTGAGTAGAATGTTGAGGAATTTATCAAATGCACAATCAAGACCAAAATAACAAAAAAATTACTGCCTAAATCCAAGAAGTCAGTCCCCTAAATGCTTCCATTCTTATTCTTGGCTGTTATGATGAACAAGTGGCCTCTGCATTTTTTTCCATCCTCTCAGTTTTATCCAGTTTAGCCACATTATCTCCATCTCAACGCCAGTTGCCCCATCTTATTATTATCTTTAGTGAGCTCCATAGGGGCCCCAGTATATTATGGAGCATGGATGCCCTCTTTGCTGCCATTCTGAGACATACCCAAACCCATATTGTTGATTCTTTCAGCACCCGATTTTGCCATTCCTCACCAGAATATCAAATCTTACTCTAGGAAGAGACCTTAGGCATGTATACAGTTTCCCTCTAACAAATTTAACATTGCCATCACCAGAGAAATCATTGTATTATGAGGAAAATATCATCGTTGATTACATTTAGTTGTTAGAAAGCCTTCCTTGTGTAAGCCCTCATGGATTATAACCTTTATCTCTTTCTCCCGGACTAGGCTTCTGGAGATACATGGAAAAAGCCCATTCTCTATCTTTTGTGATAGCTCATCACGTAACTGCAGGCAATGACCCATTCTCCTATGTCCTTGCCAATGTGAGTCTTCTCTTCGGCAGTCTAAACATGATAATAAAAAAAATGTGTTGAATTGAGATTTTTGGCTTTAAAGAAACATAGACATAAAGGAAAGAGTCATTCAATAGGAGGGCTTCGAGCTGGTGCTGGAAAGTCATCAGAAGCTGAGATTGCTTCTGGGATCAGCTCCTCTTTCTTCTCTCTTTTGTGGGCCACTAGCTTGCTGGTCTTTTAAGGTAACTCTGCTTTATCCCTCCTCTGATCTTTCTTTACAGATATTAGCCTCTCTATACTATTTCTCTTATTTTTCTTAAAGTTTCTACTTTCTTATGATTTCACCTTGCCATGTGCCCTCTCGGCTCAAGGCAGACTTTTATTTTTAGCTTCAACCACCTGTTGCTTCATTTTCTTGTATTAGCACATTCATAGTCCTAAAATACACACTCTGACCTAGCTCAGTGTGTGTGCATGCATGTGCATGTGTCTATCAGGTTATGCCACAGTCCTAAGACTGTCTGTAGCTCGTCTGCTCTGGAGCCATTGGAGTGGGGTTTTGTGTTTTGCCTCATGGTCTTCTAGTATTAAGGGCTGTTGGGGTAGTGGGCAGCTTCCTTCCATCAGTGTAGCAGGTGTCCTGAGACTAGGCCTGTCCAGCACAATAATCCCTTACACTGGCTTAAAGCCTTTTAATTATTTTTTTAATTCACAAATAAAAATTGTATATATTTATCACATATAAAATTTTGTTTTGAAATATATTTACATTGTGGAATGGCTAAATAGATTCAATTAACATAAGCATTACTTCACATACTTATTTTGGTTGTGTGTGGTGAGAACACATATCTTGAAAGCTTTTTGTGTACAAAATTCTTTTGAATACACATGACTTATCTAATATTCACCAACACTGTAAGGCAGCTACTCATTTAAGTTTTAAAAGACAGAGCAACTAATATGAAGTATCTGAGCCAAAGCCACCCTGTTAACAAGAGTTGTCTAGAATCATGGTCTATTTCATCTTAAGACAAGGGTTGTTTCTTCTCTGTCAGAGTTTCTCAAAATTAGGCAAGTATCAGACTAACTTGGAGGACTTATTAAACCACAGTTTGCTAAGCTCCACCTCCAGGATTTCTGATTTAGTTTGTCTACCAGGGAGCAAAATAATTTGTTGACAAACTTCCAGGAGAGGACCTTGATGTTGGTCTGAGGACCATGCGCTGAGAACCACTGTTCTACATAAGTGGCTTCATCTGAGGCTCTCACGGATAAGCAGTTGTAAGATGCAAATGTTTTTAGCAGCTGAGTAAGCTGGAACCAGGTAACAGGCGGATATAATTCTACTTTCATTGCTCCTTGTTGTTTTGGGACGTCATGACCCTTTGTTTTTCCTGGAAGAGAATATAGACCCAGTCATTTATAAGGCCGGAGCAGTGACATGGGGGCTTCCCTAAATAGCATTTTAATCTGATCGATCTAATCAATTACCTAAACCTCAGATTTGAGGATGGTCATAGGTTACTGGGATATAGCCTGATGATGAGTTTGGCCTCATGGGTATTGGGAAGAGATATAAATTGAGATCCCAGTGATCTGGATCTACTGACTCACTGTATGACATTGAGACCACTTCAAATAAACACCAAACCTGTTTCTTTGTCTGCATAATGGATATATTTATGCTGACCACATTCCTATATTTTTGTGAATATTACCTGAAATTGTATATATATATATAAACTTTGTAAAGTAAAAAACTTAAATCCTAATAATGGTTATGATAATGGAACAATAATGTTGTTCTTTGAGCATTCCCATTCTGCTCTGCAAACAGGGATGTCAGAAAAAGGTTAGAGATCATAAGGGAAATTCAGATGTTAGGATAGACATTACCACAAATCAGAAAATAACAAGTACTGGAAAGGAATGGAACCCTTATGCACTGCTAGTTGGAATGTAAAATGGACAGCTACTATGGATAACAGTATGATGGTTCTTCAAAAAAAATTAAACACAGAACTATCATGTGACCCAGCAATTTCACTTCTGGGTCTATACCCAAATAATTGAAAGCAGGAACTCAGAGTTTTTGTACTCATATTCACAATATCATTGTTTACAATAAACAAATGTAGAAACACCCAAATACCCATCAAAAGAAGGATTGATAAATGGAATATGGAATATACATGCAATGGAATATTATCCAGCCTTAAAAAAGAAGAAAATTCGGACACATGTTAAATATGGAGACATTATGTTAAGTGAAAAAAGCCAGTCACAAAAGACAAGTATTTTATTATTTCAATTATATGAGCTAACTAGAATAGTCAAATTTATAGAGACAGAAAGTAGAATGTTGATTACTAAGGGGTGGGGGAAATGGGGAATTATTGTTTACTAGACAGGAGTTTGGGAGGATGAAAATGTTCGGGTAATGGATGATGATGATGGTTTCATAGCAATGTAAATGTACTTAATGCCATTGACCTGTATATACTTAAACACGATTAAGATGGCCAATTGTATGTTATGTGTGTGCTACCAAAAGAAAATTTGAGAATTGGTAAATTTGGGATAGTTATGAGAATCTAGGGAAACAGTCTGGCTGCTTTTGCCCAGTTCAGAATAACTTATCCTAGAAATGCTGTGTGCATGCCAGCTGTGTGCCAAGAATTTTGTCTTGGGGCTCATGAAATAGCAAGTAACATTGGGGAAGATTTGTTGAATCAGGAGAATTTGCTAGAAGAAAACTGACAGGAGCTTGGAAATTGGCAGTTGTCTGTCTCAGGGCATCTGTGGTTTTCCACGTTCTTTGTCAGACACCACTTACTGTTTTTTTGAGAACTCCAATTTTTTTGATCCCAAAGGAAAAACTTAGAAGAATGAGTATTGAGTATGAGTCAGGGGAGACAGGGATCTGTCTAGAATGTTAGAGCCAGAAGGAAGCTTATGAATTATTGAACATGGGACGCTTCACTTGAAAACCCCTGCCCAGAAAAAATGTCTTGCCTAGGGTTAGTCAGCTACTCTTAAGCGGAATGGGGATTAGAAACAAATGGCCCTGTGTCCTAAATTCTTTCCACAACAGCAGGCTGCTTCATGGATCCACAATATATAATTCAATTCCTTTTCAAAGAAGAACCAAGATAGAAATTACAGGTGTTTTTCTTATTGTTTGTCTCTTCTTACTCCTTCTCTGCCATCACCACTATTCACCTTTGCCCTGCCTCCCTGCAGTTCACATAGTTGCTAGAGTAAGCTTCCCTCAACATGGTTCTCATCTCACCACTTAACACCCAAAAACTTCTCGTGGCTCCTTAGTGCCTTTAGGGAACACATGTGTTCTTCTGATTGAGACATTAAAATCCAAAATCTTGTCCTTAGTAATGAAACTGCAATGTATCCCTACACTGGAAAAATATACAACTGAAACAGGGATAATGAAGAAGCTCCCTGTGTATTAACTGGAAAGCGCTCCAGGTCATATTGTTAAGTGGGGGGAAAAGTAAGATGCTGGGATATCTAGTATGCCACCATTTGTGTATGAAAGAGGAGGAATAAAACAATTTATTTTTATTTACTTTTATTCACATATAGAAATGATCCAAGGATAAATAAGAAAATCTAAGAAAGTTTTTTGTGTTATTCAAACCATGTAATAAGTGTGGTAATTTTGCAAAAATAGAATAAAATCTGGCCTTGTCTAGTCCTCTTTCTCTCTCACCATTCCCTACAAATACCTAGAACTCCTACAGCTTTAGAATTTTCAGTTTCTCATAATCTCAGATATCTCGTGAAGGTGACTTTCACACCAATGCTCTCTCTCTCTTTTACCTATCAACTTCCTATTAAGTGAATGTATAAACGTTCTTGACTAAGGAAAGAAAAAAAATATGCTGAAGTTGCTAAGATCTATAGTAAGGACAAATACTTTATCTGCAAAACTATGAAGAAGAAGAAAAAAAAGTGCTAGTTTTTCTGTCACACTACAAGCTGCAAAAGTACAGCCACAGTGCATGGTAACTTTTATTTCAGTATGTTGTTATAGTTGCTCTATTTTATTATTAGCTGTTGTTAATCTTTTACTGTGCCTAATTTATAAATTAAACTGTATCATGGGTAAGAATGTGTAGAAGAAACATAGTATATATAAAGTTCAGAACTATATGAGGTTTCAGGCATTCACTGGAGGTCTTGGAATGTATCCTTCTTTGATATGTGGGGACTCCTGTACAAAGCCTCTTCCATTATATCATCATAATGGTCTTGATTACACATCCAAGGGGTCATATATCTTTGACTTGAACTTTCATCCAGAACTCTTAAAAAACACAATATTTTCCGGGAGCGGTGGCTCACGCCTGTAATCCCAGCACTTTGGGAGGCCGAGGAGGGTGGATCGCGAGGTCAGGAGATTGAGACCATTCTGGCTAACATGGTGAAACCCTGTCTCTACTAAAAATACAAAAAATTAGCTGGGCGTGGTGGCGAGCTCCTGTAATCCCAGCTACTCGGGAGGCTGAGGCTGAGGTAGGAGAATGGCGTGAACCTGGGAGGTGGAGCTTGCAGTGAGCCGAGATCATGTCACTGCCCTCCACGCTGGGCGACAGAGCAAGACTCTGTCTCAAAAATAAATAAATAAATAAATAAATAAATAAATAAATAAATAAATAAATAAAAACTTAGATTCCTAAGTATTTCTTATCGCTTCTGACTCTTCCATCTTCCAGCAGAAGACCATAGAAGAAAGAGAAACTTTCAGGGCACAGCCTTATAGGAAAGTTGTGTCAGTAGATGGTAGCAGGCTTTGTCATTATTCCAATAGGTAAAATGAAAATAAACTTTGGGTCAAATAAATACTCCTAGGCTAAGCCAGTCCTAGGCTTGTCTGATGCATATTCACATGCCAATACAGTTTTATTCTTTTAAGGTACTCTTTGTTAGCCTGATATTTTAATATTGTTTATGATGTGTTTGAACTTGATTCTGGCAGCCATTATCTGAACTAAAAAAGCTAAATGTAATCTAGGGCCATTAATAAACTCTAATGTCATCTTCAAAGAAGCTGGTAGACTGGCTCTGCTCTGTGCAAGACCATCTGAAGTATTACCTTTAGCTGTGGCACCACTTTGGAGATGCTTGGGAACACTTCCCGTTGTGGTGAGGAGGTGATAATGGCTGACCTTAGGTATCCAAATGTGACCTGTACATCTAATTATTAGTGCTGCTTTCTAAGTTTCTGTCCAGGACTTAAACTTAGTTCTGTCCTTCCTAAGTGCTTTCCACAATTATTGATGACAATATGTTGGAAGTTCTGGAGTTGGCACTCATGGACTAAGGAATGCAGGGAGGGCTGAGTAGTAGCCTGTGTCAACTAAAATGTCTGTTGGTTTATCAAGATCCTAGTGTGACAGAAGGATCCTGAAGATCCCCCCTATACTGCTAAATATTTAGGGGATGCTATGAAATCTCCTAAGATTAGAGGCCTCCAGGTCTTCAAGGTACATCAGCCAATTTGAGTACTTTGTCTTTACTTTTACATTCCCCATATTCCCAAATCCAGCATAAAAATTTCTAAGCCTCTGAGTTCCCCCATAACCCCAAATCCAATATAAAATGTCCTAAACCTTCTGCAGCATTTGAGGTAGTATTTCTTTTAGCTGGCTTGTTGTCTGAGAAGTAAAACGAAAACTAAAAACAATACTTCTTCCTCCTCTTTAAATAATTCTTTTTCCTTTTTCAATTCATTATTTTCTTCCAGCACAGGATGTGGCACAAAGATGGCCATCACTAACATTGCCTGTTAGGTTGCTTTTGTTTTGTAGATAAATTGTAGCACAATCTCTGAAATGGCCACAAGAGAGCATTTGTGCACCACTTTGAAAGTTACTTTTGTTCAACATCACATTCCACAAACATTCATAGTTTCCCAGGGTTTGAACTTTAATAATTCCACCCCAAAAGAGAGAAAATGAAGCTGAAGCCATATCAGACATCATCTAATCCATATTATCATTCCAAAGATTCCAGATCTCAGGACCTCTGATAGCCCTTTTAGTTTTAAATACTCTTTAAAATATTGAAGAATTGTGAATGATTTTAAATATTTCAAAAAAGAATTATTTTAAATATTTTAATTAGTATCGAGGCTTAAGTAGCTGTACTTTTGACTTTGATTATTAGAGCTTTGCTTATTTGACAGTCAAAAGCTTAAAATATTGAGACCCATGGGGGAAAATAATGTGTACACCAACATTTATTGAATTGGATACTTTTTGTGATAGAGTCCCAGAAATGATATGTGAGAAGCTTAATCAGGCTTAAAGTGCTTTGTTTGTTGCAGTTTTGAGTATCTTCTTCTTGAATTAAGTCTTAGGTTAAGGAGGCCATTGGAGTCATATGATGATATTATGGTGCAAAATTACCTTTGCATCAAACTAATATAATTGGAAAGCATAATGTAGATAATCTCATCCATCCTTATCTATTACAAGAGCCTTTTACAGTAAATTTGGTATTAGCTAACCTTTATTTGTGGGATTCAATATGGAGCCATTAAACTTTATTTTCTTGTAATTTCTAATCACATTTCAAAAACAACTCAAATTCAATCCTAAATTCAAATCTATTCTTGCTTCATTATGATAGCCCTCCAAATATCTGAACAATCTCTTAAGGCATTCTTGGTTTATCTTCTCTCCAGACTGATGTCACCAAGTTTATTAACTGTCTCTCATATGATCCTTCAAAAGCCTGGATAATCTTCTTCTTATGGGTTTGTTGTGAATTAAATATGACCACACATTCTTTGTAATTCCTCCCACCAAGAAGTAGAGTTTATTTTCTCTCCTCTTGGCACTCATCAGGTCCTATGGCTTCATTTGAATAATGGGATGTGGCTGAAGAGATGCCATGTGTCTTTTGAGGCTAAACATTAGGACATCCAGGGTTTTAATTTTTGTATCTTGGAATGCATTTTCCTGGAACTCATGAATTACCAAGATGCTTTGCAAACTGCCCTCACTGAGCTCCTAGCCAAAGCCCATCACAAATGCCAGTATTCTGGCTCTCCAGCCATCCCAGTGCCCCAATAAACATCAATCAACGAAACAGATTGAAGCAACCATATGGTATTTTTAAAGAATCATGAAAAAAAGTACACTGTGCTTGTTTTGAGCCACTGAATTTTGGAGTATTTTGTTATATAGCATTAGACAACTGAGAGGTCCGGTTTGCAAATGATCTCACTGGGTTGAGTTTAGATCTAAATAGAATGCGTTGACTGTGACTGATAACCTGTAAAATAGATTTCTTTCTTATTTGATTTTGATGGCACATTTTCATAGTAACAGATTTTTTCAGCCATGTTTTCATAACCTGTGATATTTGAAACGATTTCTGAGATCAGAGCTGTTGTTGTTCATGTTGACTTAAAAAGAAAGACTATTGAAATAGGGCCTGTGACTTTTTCCTCAGTTCCTCAGTTTTTTTGACAA
The DNA here is from genome assembly GCF_002776525.5 of Piliocolobus tephrosceles. NCBI lineage: Eukaryota > Metazoa > Chordata > Mammalia > Primates > Cercopithecidae > Piliocolobus > Piliocolobus tephrosceles. The sequence continues at coordinate 142,899,712 of NC_045437.1, read as the reverse complement.
CCAAAAAATAAATCCTGAATTTTTCTAGACTTGATGGAATGACAAACATGATTTCATTAGTGTAATACTTAACTGTAAACCAAGGGTTTGAACATACATCATCTCAATTAATCTACACAAACATATATGGCAGTATTAATTGTCTTTTAACACACACTAAAGAATTTATGAGTGATAGGACACTGGCCAGCAATTTACTCTCCAATGGTTCTGAAAAAAAAAGTTCTATGTACTGGATTCAAATATTTTCTGTAAGTTTGAAATTATCTCAAATTTAAAACCTCATACTAAAAAATCTTATAATGTGTTCACTGGATGCAGTGATTATCCATTCTCCTGCTTCTATTCTGTGTACAAGCCAAAGAAAGGTCAAATTCTTTAAACAGAAATTATAAATAAAACTCCCCAAACATCACTCAAAATTAAATTATTGAGAAGTAGTGTTCATGAGCTTGGTGATGGTGGCTGCTGTGACGAAGGTTATAATTATGAAGCTGGACAGCTAAAAGTAAAGATAGAGAGGGGACAATAATAATAATAGTAATAATAGTCTAACGTATCTTGAGTGTTCATTCCCAGGTACTAATTTTTGTAAGCATTTTGCATATGTTAACTCATTACTTATAACACTCTTAGAAAGAAGAAAGTTTGTTAGCCAAACTATAAAATAGTTGATAAAACTGAGGCCCAGCAAGGTAAATAACTTCCCTGTTGGAAAAGTTGGGCCATGAATACAGACAGACTGGCTTCAGGACCTGTGCTCTTTGTCACTAAACGAAGAACAAGGGCACTCAAAACACAAAAGAGCGGCCTCGACCCTAGAAAGATGTGGAGAAGCTGGAGACAGTGTTCAGCAAACATCAAGCTTGTCAGGAGCCCACATGCCTTGGTAAAAAGGCCTCCTCCACCCTGTACTGCCAACCAAAAGAATCATAGTGCATGTCATTAAATCAAACTAAATATGGCCTGAGAAAGCCTCCATACTTCCATATTTGAGTCCCTGTGGATGAAATATCACTGCCTTAATAGGTAGACAAGACTGAGTATACTTCTATAGTAATAGCTGAGTCTCAGCCAATCCCAGAAGCCATACTTAACCACTCATATGCTGCTGACTGTTCAAACTGTGTTCAAATAAGGCACGCACCAAGCTGTAACCAATCCATCTGTTTCTGTACCTCACTTCTGTTTTTTTAATACCTCACTTTCCTTTCATTGTTCTGACCATGGGGCCTCCCTGGAGTCACTCTGAACCTGCTGTGATTCTGGAGGCTGCCCAATTTTTGAATCTTTTTTTTTTTCCCTTGCTCAATTAAACTCTATTAAATTTAATTTGTCTAAAGTTTTATTTTAACAGATCTGGTGTCAGAATGGGACTAAAAGTAAAACTCCAGCTACCCCCAGGAACACCATGTGACCAGGCAAGGTACCTGAGGAGCCTACTGTGCTCCCTGCTCTCTTGCTTGTAGCTGGAGGTCTCAGATTCCGAGCTCCATCAACTTGTATTCTGAGCTTCTATGTGTTTATTGGAGCAATAGTTAGGCTGGACTGAGTCCAGGACTGAATTGGATTTGATAATCAACTGCATTGGATTCAATGTTAGAGGTCTCAGGCCTCAGGAAGGTACCTTATTTTTAAAACGGGATTGTTTGAATCCAAAGAGTTTGGGACTCCACCTTCTGGGATTCCATCTAAATTTTATATATAAAAATTATGGACCCAGAACATGTGCATTTTTAGAAAAATGGGTTAACCACACTAGAGAAAACTTAGAATTAAGATGGCCACAATGGGGAGGTTTTAATTTGGATAAAATTGTTTATTTGTGAGGCACATTAGATAAAGGGGCATCAAAAGCCCCACAAAAACAGTGGGACATATTCTTCCATTGGTATGCAGAGACCTCTAAAAGACAATATGAATCAAAAATTGCCTCCTTAAAAGATTCTTTGCAAAAAGCAAATGAAAATCGTAAGCAACAGACCAAGAACGTGATGAAAGAGGACTGCACTCTGACTGAACTAACCTCAACTATTCCTTCTCTTTATGCATCTCTACCTACATAGTCTGAGTCCACTAGCCTTTTTGGTAAATTACCCTTTCACCCTGAAGATGATGAAAAAAAAGAAATCAGACAGATGCCTTACAAAGTGAGACCTTCGGACCTGCCAGGCCTGCCTGCTGTAACTACTTTCACTCCATGGTCCAAAACTAAGCTTAGAGCCATTGTGAAGGACTTCATTGATCCAAGGGAAAACCCTCAGAACTTTACTGAGGAATTTAGAATCCTCATAGGAGCTTACAATCCAGGACTTCCTGACCTTTACCAATTTATTCACATGATGTTGGGGCCTGGTGAAGCTTGGGAATGGATGGCAGCAGCAGACTGGGACAAACTTGAGGCAGATATTAAAGACCCCTCCAAAAGTTCTTCATGAGAAGGACAAAAAGTAGCCAGAAAAATTGGTAAATACCCTTTAAATTTAATTCCTAAAATTTGTCCACAAAAAATTGATTGGCCCATCATACAATCTTGTAAACAAAAAAAAGGATGAGCTAGTTTCAGATTACAGAACTCGCTTAGAAACACTGTGAAACATGTAGGGCTCAAAGTACAGCAAGGAGTATTTCCTGCAGGGACTGAAACGACGTTAATTGCTCTGTTTATATGTGGACTCCATCCTGAGCTTGGCAGTTTGATTAGAAAACATAAACTGGAATAGGAAGTTACAGGAATGACCTTAACTGAATTGGTGACCTTAACTGAACATTTGGAGATGACTCTAGAGCAGGAAAAAAACTCAAAAGGCAAACAAGCTTATGACCCTTCAACTATAATAGTTACAGGGGCCGGTAGCAAAGGGACCTTCTCATTCTCATTTTAAATCACAACCAAAAGGTTCTAGAACAAGAAGTTCTTTACCCCAAGATGTCGCCCTTCATTGCAGACAATCAGGACACTCAAAAAGAGATTATCTGCGTTTACTTCAGTATGCCAATAAGCCTCCCTTTAGGCCAACTGTTTCAACCCTAAAAAGAACCCAAGAGACCTCAGCCCTTCTGATAAAAATCAACACTGACGAAGCTCGAAGGAATTCTCTGGTAAATTTCTACCTTTAATATCTTTAAATGAACATGGAGAAACAAAGGTTAAAATAAATGGGGAGTCATGTACAGTTGTGGATACCAGAGCTACCCTATCTACTATAAGCTCCACTTTAATAAGCCAACAAATCCCTTGAAGTAAAAAGGTCATTCCTGTGGTGAGGGTTTCAACTCGAGTACAAGAGGATCTCTTATCTGAGCTCATCCAATTCATTTTGGGGCCTTTTCATAATAACACACTTTTTACTATGTGGTACTGCTCCAGTAAATCGGCTAGGGTGAAATTTACTTTCAAAACTAAAGGGCACAAACAATTTTCCTTGCTCCTTTCGAACAGCTTCTCCTGAAAATTCTCATGATAGTACTTACAATCAGAGGCCAAGAGTTTTAATCTTAGTATTTCTTCTAGAGGCTTTCCAAGTTATTATGGCTTGTATTACTAGGCTAACAGTAAAAATGAGATCCTCTTTAAATCAGGCCACTTTACGGAGAACTATGGTCCTTAACTGCTACTACTCTCTGAACAAAGACTATGACCAACTTGACCCTAAGACTGTTGAACTGCTTATATTGTCTGAACCTTCACTTGGTTAATTCGGTTCAGTTCATTTTCACAAGAACTCGTGTTAAGAAGTATGCCTTGATATTTTGGTATAATCCTCTTCATAGTCCTAATAATAATCCCCCTGGTGCACTGTATTCTCTCAAGTCCTAAATGTTTTGTATGTGGCCATCCATTGAGAGTTAAATGGTCTCACTCCAACTGTGTCAGCAACAACATAAAGAAACATTCAGCTGGTACAAAGCTGCGACTTGTGAATTTCATACTGACCATAAAGAAGATTTGTGACTTCCTTAATAGACTGAAGAAGTCTTTCATGCTAGTGACAGAGAATGGTGTCAATTCCTATAGTTTGGTCAATCTCTCTAAATGGAGAGGCCGATCAAAAATGGGGAATTGTTAAATCGAACTAAATATGGCCTGAGAAAGCCTCTGTAACTCCATATTTGAGTCCTTGTAGATGAACTGTATCCTACCTTAGTGGATAGATAAGATTGAAAACCTAATTTAGGAATATGCTTCTGTGGCAACAGCTGAGTCTCAGACAATCCCATCAACCATACTTCAACCACTCATATGCTGTTGACTGTTCCAACTGTGTTTCAGTAAGGCTGACACTAAGCTGTAACCAATCCAGCTGTTACTAAGTGTAACAAATCACTTCTGTTTTCTCTATGCCACTTTTCTTTCTTTGTTTTTTGTCTATAAATTTGTTCTGATCACGAGGTATCCCTGGGGTCATTCTGCATCTGCTGTAATTCTGGAGGCTGTCCAATTCATTAACCTTTTTTTCCTTGCTCAATTAAACTCTTTTAAATTTAATTTGTCTCAAGTTTTCTTTTAACAATGTAAACATTTAGCAATGGGGAAATGATTTGTAGCCAAGGCACTAATCCTGGACCTATAACTTGGCAAAGTACAACATGAACTTTTGTTCTTCTTTGAGTTGCACCACATGACGGATGTGCGGTCTGGCATTTTTTGGAAGAGTGTGGAGCTCACATATACAAGACGTTAGGGCCAAGGTCAAAGCCTGATTGATTATACTGGGAAAGATGCAAGACGACACTTTTAGATTTAGCCAGTTTATTACTTACATAGCAAAAGAGTAAACCAAAAGTGCCACACCCCTGGCATTCATGTTCCACACATCAGAAAAGATCACACCCAAACAAAAGGGACCAATAACTGCACTGCAAGCAGTGGGACCCGCTGCTTCTGAAGAGTGAATGGTAGATGGCAGCTAAAAGGTTTCAGATCAGTGGCGAATGGGGCCGGAGTCTTCCCAGACACTGAAAAATCTTCCTGTCTTATCTTATACTAATCTGCTTTATAATCCGCATGAGCAGATACTCCTGGTCGAGAATCCATATTTCTTCCCAGTGACCAAGTCATTCCAGATCAAGGACAAAGCTCATCAGTCAATCAGAGTTTAGGGTTTTGGAGCCACACTCTCCCATCTAACTCATCTTACACACTCTTGGCTTGTCTGATTGTAAACTAAACATTTGTTCGATATCTGTCATGGGCAGATGCTATGCATGAAGAGGGGTGGGCATAGAAAAGTGAAAGACACTGTCCCACGCAGCTTTCTTGGCATACCTTATTGTCTCTGTTTGTTTTCTAAAATAAGCCTTTGTGAATTCTAGTGTTATTACTCATCTATCTGTCTATCAAATATTTGAATTCAGGAACCATTTGAATTCATGAGGCCTTCAGTGAAAAATCCAGCCCACATTGATAGTTTATCTCCCCTTCAAGTGCTCTCTAGATGTTGCTTTGATTTTATCTTGATTTATTTGTCATTCTGGGTTTCATCCTCCCAGGCTTACATTCCATTTGAATTTCCCTGCAGCAGCTAGAATGTGGCCAAAGGTTAACCAGTATCATTTCATGATACTGATTTCCACTAAGCAGGATTCAATCAATATGGAAAGCAGAGTTGATAAAAAGAATCAAATTATGTAAAATATTTAAAAAGATTTGTTCTGAGCCAAATATGTGTGACCACAGCTCATGACACAGCCCCAGGAGATTCTAAGAACATATGCCCAAGGTGGTCTCGCTATGGCATTGTTTTATACAATTTATGGAGACATAAGACATTCATCAATACATGTGAGATGTACATTGGTTTGATCAGGAAAGGTGGGACAACTCGAGAGTAGGGGAGAGGTGAGCTTCCAGGTCTTAGAGAGATACAAATATTTTCTCTGGCAATTGGTTGAAAGAGTTTATCTAAATGCTTGGAATCAATAGAAGGGAGTATCTGGGTTAAGATAATAGGTCGTGGAGACCAAGGTTCCTATTATGCAGATGAAGTCTCCAGGTAGGAGGCTTCAGAGAGAATAGATTATAAACATTTGTTATCAGACTTCTTGCCTGGATCAGGAAAAAGACCTGGAAAGGGAAGAGGATTCTCTACAGAATGTATATTTTCCCCACAAGAGAGGGCTCTCCAGGGTCATTTCAAAATATGCCAAAGAAATATATTTTGGGGTTAAATACTTCAGTTTTTCAGGGGCTGTAATCTGTCATGTTGGTATCTTATTGCCAAAATGAGTCTGTGTTATAGGTCTGAAGGTCTCTGTTTTAATGTTAATGCTGGTCAGCTGTGCCTAAATTCCAAAGGGAGAAAGGTATAATGAGGCATGTCCAACCCTTACTTTCCATAATGGCCAGAGATAGTGTTTCAGGTTTACTTTAGAATGCCCTTGGTCAAGTGGAGGGATCCATTCAATTAGCTGGAGGTCTTAGAATTTTAATTTTGGTTTACAAGAGTTAGAAACAGATTGTTTTGCCTTTCTCCAAATTTTGTGAGATTGATGTAATGAGTTGTGACTTTTGGTTATATTTCATATGCTTGTGTTTGTAAAAGTAAGTTTAAGACTCTTCCCCTTTGTAATGTAGGCCTAGGTGGAGGCCCCATTGGACCATGCCATTTGCAGCAAATAAAAGAGAGAAAATGAACTCTTCTTCAAAGTCTTCAAAGTGACTTCTCAGAGACTGCCTCCTTTTCACCTGGAAGTAAGGCTATTAGTGATGCAGGATCTTTTGCTCCTTAGTTCAGTTAATATCCAGGTTCCTGTCACATGACCAGGAAAATTTAGGCACACAGACATATTGAAAGGCGAGGAGAGTAGAATTTATTTTAAAAAAGTTCTCAGCCAGACACAGTGGCTCACACCTGTAATCCCAGCACTTTGGGAGGCCAAGGCTAAGCAGATCATGAGGTCAGGAGTTTGAGACCAGCCTGACCAACATGGTGAAACCTCATCTCTACTAAAAAAATACAAAAATTAGACTGGTACAGTGGCTCATGCCTGAAATTCCAGCACTTTGGGAGGCCAGGGCGGACAGATTACAAGGTCAGGAGTTTGAGACCAACCTCACCAATATGGTGAAACCCCATCTGTAATAAAAAGTACAAAATTTAGCTGGACATGGTGGCAGGTGTCTGTAATCCCAGCTACTTGGGGGGCTGAGGCAGGAGAATCGCTTGAATCTGGGAGGCAGAGGTTACAGTGGGCTGAGATGGCACCACTGCATGCTAGCCTGGGCAATAAAGCTAGACTCCGTCTCAAAAAAAAAAAAGAAAAAAAAAAAAAAAAGAAAAAAAGTTCTCAGCAAGGGAGTCTTGCCAACAGCCTCCTACCTCAAAGACTGAATACCAGGCCACCATGCATGAGCTGAAGAGGCCAGATTTTACCAATAATCTTTAAGGCTGTTTTTATTTCTCAAAGATTAAATTCATGTGAACCAAAAGATTCCACTGCTTTTATCTTTCCTTTAAAAAATATTTTGTCCAAGTGCTTATCCTTCTTTAAGTCAATTAATTAGAGCTCTATTTATAGACATCACACACACAACTACACCGACAGGCAGAAGATCCAGTAGCTATACGATTTTTCATTTGCCCATCTCCTAATTGGATCATTGGTCTCTGGGTAGAGCCCTTTAAGAGCAAGGCTAGGAAAGCATGCAATTTCTAGGGGCTAATAAACAGGTATAGTTGGAAGACAAAAGCAGATTTTTGAGAGGGACCCATCTACCTCTAACTCCTGGGGCTCCATGAGGAAAACAGAGGTCTCTCCCAAAATGAAATTCATGGTGCCTCTTCTCTTTTTCCCAAGGAGTCACAGGCCATAAGAAATTATCTTAGGGCCTCTCATGCAAGCATTAAGAGTGGCAAGACAAAATGGAGAAAAATAGTCAACCGAGAAGAAACCTTTTTCTGGCAGAACAAGACCCAAGAAGAGAAAAACATAAAGGCCTTTTAAATATACCTATAACTGGGATATCCACTTTTAATTAAGCTGAGTGCTCTTTAAGAAAATCCTTTTAAATCTCGTATTACCCAACTTTAGCCACACCAAATGGCCAATTTTCTGGTTTCTAAATTTTATCAAAGGTAACCTCCCAGGTGCTCAGAGAAAGGAAAATTCAAGGCAGTTCACTGAGGGAAAGAAAATAAACAAATGGCAAAGGTCACACAGATATCAAACCAGAAAGGACTCATTCCTCAAGCCAGGATTTAACCCGGGTGCCATTGTAGAATGATGGGGGCTAAAAAAAAGCATTGCCATGATGTTATAGGTCATGCTCCCAAGGACGTAAAACAAGATGGAGGCTTGCAGCAAAGATTACTACTGATCATACAGAAAGACATACAAAGCACATCAGATTGGCTACAGCTTAAGAACAACCTCAAAAATTCTTTCTCATAATTAAAACTTTACAGAGAATATAAACCGTGACAGTTTGGGTCCTGGCCTAGTAAAATGTCATCTAAAAGGAAGGAAAAAAGCCTTTCACATAACTTGTGACTAATTGGAAAAAAGGAAAAAAAAAATAAATAAATAAACAGCTTAAAGTGCAAGGCTGTGTTAACTGCTGACAGGGTGGAGAAAAAGAAAAAAATAACAACCCTCTGGAAGTGCAGGGTTGGAAAGATGCCTGAGGGAAGAACCTCTTATTCTTCTGCAAATGGACTTATCCAAGAGGGAGAGAAGCTTAATTGCTGTTTCTTCCCTGGGGCTCCCGTGGAGCCGGACCCCTCAGCCAGGAGAGGGGAAGACACTGTGGATGTGTGACTAGGAACACTGGCCAGCCTGCCACATGTGGCCTTTGGGCTATGCGCCCCAGTGTCATCCAGGAGGGAAGTGGGGCACAGAGCTGCTGCTCACCTGTTTGTTCCAAACAAATCAGGAAAATGTCATAGAAAGCCTGACTTGGACTGAGGCTGATATCCTCCACCACCAAGAGTGATGGCGGGGTGGGGGACCATTTCCTTTACCCTCAGAAGAAGCCCAAGGGAAAAAGACTCAGAAACAAAAGGGAAACAAACACCCTACTTCCCCTTCTTGCCTGGGGACTAGAATGTCTTTGTAGGACTAACAAAGTAGCCATAAGATTAGAAATTATGGTTTAGCAGTCATGTAACTGGAGGTTACAAGATTCTGACTCTCCCCAAATTGCCCCTGGGGATAACATTACTATTGTAAAACCTATAATCGGTGCTTGAGATATTTTGCAGACCCTGCACTTGATGGATCATTTGGTACCACCCAGATCCATAAACTGCCTCATTTGATCTTGTAGCCCCACCCAGGAGTTGACTCAGTGCAACAGGACAGCTTCAACTCTCTATGGTTTCATCTCCAACCTAACCAATCAGCACTCCTGACTTACTGGCCCCTCACCTACCCAGTTATCCTTAAAAACTCTGATCCTTGAATGCCTGGGGAGACTGGAAACTCCAGTCTCCTCCACAGCCAGCTCTGAGTGAATAACTCTTTCCCTGTTGCAATTCCCCTCTCTTCATATATTGGCTCTGTCTAGACAGCAGGCAAGGTGAATCTGTTGAGTGGTTATAGTAACAATACCGTAACAAAGGCACAAGAAAAGACTACATGGCTGTTTTAAAATGTAGATTCTATTTTAAAATGTAGATTCTTGTGAACAGATCAGGAGTTGACTGCTGTTGAAAAGAGATTTTAGTTTGCTCGGATCCCAATACAAGGGGCCATGACACACCATGGGGCTGGAGGCACACAGGAAGCACCAGGGTTAGTCAAGAGGCAGACAGAGTGGAGGAAAATGTGAGCAGGAGTCTTTACTGTGGTTTCTGAAGGAAGACAGGAGAGATGGGGTGAGCAGGTTGTAAATGGGCTAATTTGAATAATTTTGGTGGGTCTTGGGGTTGTCCTTAGTTGGTCCCGGGGTGATTAGGGTATGGGAATAATGGCCCACAGTGCACCAGCCCAATAAAGGTGGTTGGAGCTTTGGGCTTTGCATTGGTTAATTTGCATATGAAAGGCATGCTCCTGGTGATATCTCTAGGAATTAGCTAGACCTGGGAAGGGCAGTCCTTTCAAGGTCAGTAAGGCCCCAAGGGGTCAAAACATCAAAAATACAGAATCAAAAGACATAATTGATACAATGGCTCAAACATAGGAAGCACAGAAGTAAACAAGTCCGAGTCTGTTTTCAATTCTGAGTATTCCCCCAGTCCACTTGTTGCCTATCTATCACAGCTTTATATTTGCTTCTTCACAGCACTAACCACTAGTGTTTTCTGTTTGTTTACCTGTTTCTTGCCTGTGTATCTCACTACATTGTCAGCTTCAGGAAGGCAAGGAATTTGCTTGTCTGGTTTTCTGCACTAGTCCTAATTGGTGACACAGTGCCTGGCACACAATGGATACTTCATAAACATTTGTTGAACAAATGAATGAAAACAATAGTGCTTGATGGTTATGTGTGTATGTATAATATGATTTGCATGTACACACACATACATACTACTGTTCATATATGTATGTGTATGTGGATATTTGTGGATGCTTTTGAGTTGATGTTTTTCATGTAGGTTCCAGTCGAGACTGCATGTCTGGCTGACTACTAGATATACCCAACAGAAAGCTATTTGCCCAGGGGTCTCAGGAGTCTCCTGGAAAGAACTTGCCCTCTAGGACCAGCAGAGAAGCCTGATACAGCACCAATCATTTCAGAGGTTAAAAGAGAGAAGAATTTCTGCATGTATAATGATATATTTCACCTGGGGAGACCTGGGTCCTATCCCTCATGGATTTACAACTTGGCATTTATAAGAAATAAGTCAGTTTAGAAACTGGAAAACCTATTTTTATTGAAAGCACTGCAATATTTTAGGATGGTGTGAGTCAGAGTCCAGCCATAAAGTTGAAACCATACCAAGTGATCACATAGAAAGAGTTCAGCATGGAGGGTAATTTACAAAGTGCTAGAAATGCAGTTAAAGCAACCAAGCAGAAGATGAATCAACTCTGAGATGAGAAAATGCAGAAAGTTGTCACTCCTTCTAGGTCAGGAGGGACAGTGATGAGAAGATGGGGCCTAGGAGCTGGGGCCATGCAGTAAAAGTTGGAACAATGTTGGCCTGCATGGCACAGGGGGAACCACAGATAAAGGGCCTTTCTGAAAGGAGATGAGCCTTGGAGAGGGTACAGCCACTACCCAAGATAGCTCCTGAATTGGACAGAGGGAGAAATACCCCTTCTCCTTTCCTCTCTCCCTCCGCTCTTTCACCATTGCCTTCCACTGGCTTAACTTAACCAGATGCAGTTGGCAAGGAAGCCTGGAAACCACATTTCAAAAAGTCAACTTTCTATAATACAGAGCCAGGAATGAAAGTGAATAGAAAGGATTTAAAAGCAAACAAACAAATTTGAGGGCAGCACTGGTTTAGTGTTCCAAAAAGATCATAATATAAAACTAAAGGGTGGCATTGTGGCAGGCTAGATCTCCACAAGCAACCAAGTCTCCATAAGCCCTTTGCTGGAGTAATGAGTGTGTAAGTTAAACATTGAAGACCTGGAGAAACTGGTGCCTGAGTAGGAGAGCTGGAATGCAGAAACAAACCCATTAAGACCCTACCTGGGCTTTCTCAGCCTCAAACCTGATTGACTGATAAAAGCATTCATGCACATACAAACCGTAACAGGACCCATGTAAAATTAAGAAACCTTCCAGCCCACAGACCCCTGGTTAAAGATTAGATTTAGACTGAGTAGAAATACTCCTACATGTAGGCATAGAGCTTGAAATTCATATATATATATATATATATATATATATATATATATATATATATATATATATATAAAAGGAAAAACTCATAACTTTCAGTTGGTCTGATAAATTACTCCGACATTCTCCCTGTGGCTGGTTACAAAAACAAACTCTCTTCTTTCCCAGTTTACCTGCACCTCATTATTAGACCATGAGAGCAAGCAGCCGAACCCTGTTCTTCTGGCAACAGCATCAATCTTACCACCACTCATGCACACAACCTTGGCTCTTTGAGGGGCTTGGTATCTTACTATCACTGGCATCAGTGGGAATACGTAGCAGAAACGGAAGCAGTATCTGGTAGGGAAAGAAGGAGAAGTGACAGGATTGAGGTGCATGCCAGGCATTCATGGTGTCTTTCTTATAGTTGATAAAGTAGCAGAAAGATAAAGAAATGACAGTTACAACATGGTAACATAAAAATTAGTAAAATATGACATAAATTAGATATTAATTTTGGCTTGGCACAGCAGAATGCTCTGTCTGCATAATTTTGTTAGATCCTCATTACAATACCAAACCCTTAGATGACGACAAATAAAGACCCAACCTCTGGCCTTGCATCTTAAGGTGTGTTTTCTCAAAATTTTCTGGGTTCCACTTTGGTGGTGGGGTTGGCTGGAGCCAGCAGTACCATGTGGTCAGGGAGCTCTGAACTGGTCCTGTGCCCATATGGACTCTGCTTTCTATTTCATCCCTTCATGGTTCTTTCTTAACCTCTTCCTTGCATGTCAGGCCTACCTGATGCCCCAAAGAACTCCACGACTTGTGCTCACAACTGAAGTTGTCCTGAGGTCCTGTGGCTAAACCCTGGATCCAGAAAGACAGCCTTGGAAACAAATTGCTACTCCTGTAGCCAGCACCTTGTTATTATGTAGTTTTGAATAATTTTATCGGATTCGATTGCCAAATAATCTTGCAAAAAACAATTTTCTTCCCAAGCTACACACCTTATGGTTGGTCATGTTATTTGTGTTCCCATTTTAGATGAGAGGACCAATATCATAGATTAAAAATGTCAAATCCAAGATTACACAAACAGTGAAGATTGAATCCCAGGTTTTTCAGAAGGCACTTTGATGTTAGATCTTAAGCCTATTATTCTATTCAAAGGCTCAGAGCAGACATGCTCTGAACATACTCAAAATGACTGATACTGGAAAAGGTAACAGAGATGTGAAAATCTTGCCATAGTAGATGTGTGAGTGGGCTGGGGGCAGGTGAGTTCCGGAGGAATGTGGCACTAAATGTCATTAAACTGACTCTGTATTATACCAAGGCCAAGGGGGCCTCCAGATTGCTTTCACAACTGGGTAGTTCATCAGCTAATGTGATTCTCCAAACTTTAAATGAATAGAAAACTGGAGGAAAATATTGAAAACTAGAGGAAAACACTCCTTCTAATCCCAATATAAATTCTTCACTTCTTTTCAATGTTCTTCCAGGTGAAGGATTCTTTGGGCTCTTTGTTTTCCACTTTTATTTCTGTGCAAGGATTTATGCAAGACGTACTTGACAATGCTATAATGTAGGGCTTTGTTTTTCATGGGAACACAAGGCAAAGCGGAAAACCCTCCAAATTGTTTACTGAGAAAACATAACCTTTATCCCTTTATTTGGTGGGGTGAGTCAAGTGGTAGGGACTAGAATTCAACTCTTCAACGGGCATATAAATACATGTGTTTGCAAAAGCAGCCATGACACTTCATATGGCAAGTGGAACCACTGGCTTGGTGGATTTTGCTAGATTTTTCTGATTTTTAAGCTCCTGGAAAATATCCCAGATAACTGTCATGAAGCTGGTCACTATCTTCCTGCTGGTGACCATCAGCCTTTGTAGTTACTCTGGTAAGTAACTGGAATACATCTGGCATATATGATATTTATCTACTTTTATGTTAATAAGAGTACAACCAGTAAGCCTTGCCTCACTGACAGTGGAATATGGTGGTAGGAATTTTATTTATTTTATTTTATTTTTAACTGACACATAATAATTGCACATATTTGCAGGTTTGGAAGAAGTTTTGGAATCACAGAAAATGGTGATGTTGGAAATATTTCAGATCCCCACCATCTAAGCTCTAACCCAATATAAGTATTCTAATACATCCTATATAGGAAGTTAGCCAACTTCCACAGAGGGTCAACAAAACACATTTCACTGCTGGATATAGGTCACCATTAATTTTTCTTATTTTCCTCAATTTTGAGTTAAAATTTGACTTTATAATTTATGTTGTGCTTTTGAACTATATGGAGTCATTCTTGCTATCATCTCCAGTTATCCAATTTGCTAGCTTAGTTCTCCTGAGATAGCTACGTTCATCTTTTCATCCACTCAATGGATATTTATGGAGAGGCTACAATTTTTTGGGCACTGTATATGCATTGGAAGATTTAGACATGAATCAGTCACAAACATTGTTCTTAAGGTGCTAGTCTGGTAGGGTAGATAAGGCTTCTATCGAAGTTACTCTAATTCTAGAATACTGTAAACGCACTGTGAGATATCCACATAGAACTCTCTAAGCATATTGGTGGGTGATGAGTTTAATTTTCAGGTAAGGGTATAGAAGCTGGCTTATTGGAGGAGAATGGGAACTGGTTTTTTTGTGGGGGTTGGGGGAAATCTTTGTAACTATCAGGAAGATGGTTTGGGTACATGGGAAAAGAAGATTTCATGACGGGCACTGCTCATTGAGAGAACAAAAGGCTTTGAAGACCTTCTCCCAGGAAGCTGTAAATACATACAGTGAAGATATTTACCAAAATGTCTGAAATAAGAAGAATGGAGATTAATAATGAAAAATTGATTACTGCCCACACCTACACTGGTAACTTTGACTTGTGATGTTTATTGAATTTCTGAAGGAATTTGTAAGTTCACCAGTTTTGGATATTTCATTGTTCTCTAGTGTCCAGGGACAGGTATCTATGGGCAAAGGTGGCAGCAGAAAGGAGGTAGGGAAAATAAATATCACCCCCTCTGGGTGAGAATTTTGGAGGGACAATAGGCAATAGAAAATGGGAAAAAGAAAAGATGTACAGGCTCCATTTTAATAATTTGAATAGCGAAATAATAGGTTTCCAAAGGAAAATAAACTATGGCAGGTCTTAGCCAAAAGGAGAATGTGTGTTCTTACATGTGTGCTCACATGCATGTGTACATTTATATATCTGCACATGTTTTTGTAAAAATATATATCATACATATTTTCCTCAACCTCTACTTTCCCCCCATTCATCTTCTATGGGAAAGTTATCTTTCTAAAGCCAAAGATATAAAATATAATTTTCCTATGTAAAAGCCTTGATAGCACCCCACTGCCCTCAGGAAAAAAAATCCAAACTCCTTTGTATAACATCCAACAGTTTAAACAATCTGACTTCACTCAACTTTTGCAGCCTCACTCCCTTTATCTTCCATCCTTTGGTCATAGCCCATTGTAAATCTGCACTCCAGCCTTCTGGGCAGAAGGCTGACCATCCTGTGTATGCACTTTCATCCTGACATTTCCGTGCCTGTATTGGTCATGTTTCTATAATGCTTCTCCTCTTCTTTACCTTATGATCCTGACATTTGCCTCAAGACATAGCTCTAACAACACTTCTGGAAAATTCCTGCAGCACTTTCTCATGTTTGAATTAGTCATCCCTTCCTTGTGTTTCCATAGAGCTTTGTCCATAATGTTAGCATAGCACATGCTACACTGTGGCATACGCAGATCTTTATTGCCAACTGGACTGTGTGAAGTATCTGAATGGGTATCCTTGTCCTATTTGTCTATGTATCTGCACAGACTAGCACAGAGTTGGTGCTCAATTATGTTTGTAGTGTTGAGTTGAATTGGTTGGGAGCAGTTTCTTGGGCTGTGGTTGGGTCCATTCCTGTCCTTATGTGGAGTTTCACTATGGCATCTCTCCTTTAGCCTCAAAGCTGTGAGCTGTGGAGATAGCTACATACAAAATACCATCCTCTTCAGTCAGTCACAAGGATCTGTTGAATGCTTACTCTGTGCCAGGGTCAGTTCTAGGCATGGGTGCAGTAGTGAACAAAACATACATTCCTTGTTGTCATGGAGCCTCCATTCTAATGAGACAATAAAGACAATAAAAATAGCAAATGAAGAGTTGTTTTTTTAGGTAACAGTAAGAAAAAATAAGTGATGGAGAGTGACAATGGCCATTGCAGGCTTCTCCGAGGAGGTAACATTTGAAGAGAGACCAAATAATGTGAGAAAGAAAGGTATGTAGCTAGCTGAGGAAAAAAAGTTCTAGGGAGATGGAACAGCAGGTGCACAGGGCCAGAGGCAGAAGTTTTTAATGGAAGTAAGATGAGTGGATCTGGAATGGACCTATTGATGGACACAGGGAAAGATGATGAGGTCATAGTCTGGGCCCGGATGTGCCTGTCTCACCTGGTTTCTCTTTTGCCTGCAGCTACTGCCTTCCTCTTCAACAAAGTGCCCCTTCCTGATGACAAGTTGGTACCTTTACCTCTGGACAACGTACCTCACCTTATGGATCCATTAAAGCTTCTTCTGAAAACTCTGGGCATTTCTGTTGAGCACCTTGTGGAGGGACTAAAGAAGTGTGTGAATGAGCTGGGACCAGAGGCTTCTGAAGCTGTGAAGAAACTGCTGGTAACCATAGCTTGGGAGGCTAATCTGCCAGAGGGGAGGGCGTAGTCACCCTGAATGTCTACCTCATCCTCTTGGCACTTGTAAATGTGCATTTCCACTTTACTGATTACACTCATAGGAAGTTTGCATGTCCTGGAATCTCAGGAAAAATACAATTTCTACATTTCCAGGAAGGGTTTTTGAATGACAGTGATATGTGTTATAGTTGTGACATTACCATTCAGCCGAGGTGTAATCACTCTGAGTTTTTGTTTCCCCATCAGTAAAATGGTGGCCAACAGGATACTGGAAGTGAATATTTTGTGAAACATGCGAATTACATGTAAGCTGCTCTAATTTTTGTTGTCTTTCTGCCTTTCAGGAGGCGCTATCACACTTGGTGTGATGTCAAGATAAAGAAAGAGCAGAGGTGGATGGGGATGGAGGATGATGCTCTTATCTTCCCTGACTGAAATGCATTCTACCAATTACAGACTAAATGCCCTAAAATGTAGTGACCCGTGAAAAGGACAAATAAAGCAATGAATAGATTTTCAGTAGTCCTGTTTTTATTTCTGGGGACTCTATTCAGAAGGACATACCCAGATTAGTTTTTCCTTGGTTCATAAATTCGAGAGAGCCTGTTTTTATAAAGAAAACCTGCAGTCTTAAGTAAGACATAATGATTCCTTCTCCTTTCCTTATCTCTAAATTAAACATCTCTATTTTTCCCAACTGTTTTTTATCTCACGGTGTTTCCAGACCCTTCACTTTCCTATCCCCCAGCCCAAATAAATGTTTACGTTTAAAAAATGAAAAAATAATTTTCAAAATATTGTCTGATAAGACTAGCATCTTACTATCTTAATTGGTTTGGCTTCTGTTTCACTAGAATGCTGGTTTTTATTAAGTTTGTAGTTAAGCGATGGCCACTCAATAGCTTTCACTGATCCTTCCACCAAGTTAGGCCTTTACTACATTATCCTTAGCAAATGGGTGATGAACTATCTTTTCTTTCCTCTACTCTGTCATCTGCAATGATGATAGAATTATCTTTCCAAGGAATTATTCTGGTAATGTCATGACAGCCTGTAGAGTAGATTTCAAGCTTCTCAGCATGGCATGCAAGGCTGTTCATGATCTGGCCTTTGGTTACACGTCTAGTCTTCTTATCTGCGTTCCTTTCTTCACATGTGCTGTACTCCAGCCGCATTGAACAGATAACTGAATCCTTTTCCCTCTAACATTCTTACACCTTAATGAAAAATCAAGTTTCTTCCTACCTAAAATGTCTGCCATGATCAGCTTTCAGACCTGGCCTCTGCCAGTCTTGGGACTGTTTGCTGTCAGATCCATTTCCTACCCTTCCCCTGCTCTGCTCTGCTCTGCTCTGTGTTGAGAGAGGATAGGAGATATGATACTGATTGCTGCAGCTTGCATTTCTCAGGTTCCCAAATCAGCTGACATTCGGGCTAGGTTCTGCCCCCGGGAGGTGTAGGCAGTAGATAGGAAGTAGGAAAAGAGGAGAACTAATGTATGGCCCTTTCTGTATTTGGGAGAAGTCTCTGGAAATGGCTGTACCATGTCTGAGGCTCTAGGTCCTGCTGGATAGGCCTGCCTTGGTTCCAGCTTTTGCTGGGTGAGTCTAGCCTCTGGGCTCTGGTTACACCACCTCCTTTCTTTTTCTCTCTAGCTGAAGTTGTTAGTGGTTTCCTCCTGTTGTCAGTTTCTGGGTGCCTCACCATCACTGAGTTGACTTTTTAGCTCTTCTAATGTCTATTCAATCAATTCTTTGCATTACATTCCTTCTGTTCTAAGTACTTTGAGTAATTTCTGTTTCTTCATGGGTTCTTGACTAAGACGATGTTAAATGTTATCTCTAGGGATATTATCTTATTTTTCCTGCCATTGCTTGACTTCCATTTCTTGGCAACTAAAATGGTTTTCATTCTGTGAAATTTTCTATTTTATTTCCTTATTTTATCTATGTCTATAATGATAGATTAGGTTTCCCAGCTGCAGTAACAAATAATCCCAAATCGCAGTGGCTCATGTGCAGTGTTTGACTTGTTCCTTATACTATATGGCCATCTTTGGTTGGCTGTAGCTATGATCAATGTTTTATGAATTCTATAACCGGACCTGATGGAAGAGTCTATCTTGAGCATTTCACTTATTATGTTTACAGGGAAAGAGAACTTGGCGAACCATGAGCCAGCTCTTAAAGCTTCTTCTTAAAAGTGAAGTATATGACTTCCAATCATGTTTAATTGGCCAGAGCAAGTCATTTGACCATGTTTGACTTCTTTAGGAAGGGGATGTATAATTATCCTATAGGAAAGAGCTGTGCCAAATATGATTAATGTAATGTAATTGACCACATTACTTGATGACTTCAAAGTAATTGTCATCTTAGATGCCTCTGTCGTACTTGCAATTTTCTTTTCTATTGAATTATATGCCATCTTTCCTCCTACCTTAGTTTTCTGCTATTTGACCATTATTTTTCAGTTTCTTTAAATGGCCCTTATTATTTTTGACTTCGCTTGAATGTTGATACCTCCAAAGATTCTAAACTTGATTCCACTTCTGTTTTTACTCTGTGTATAAACTTTATTGGGGAATCTTATGTATTACCATGGATGCCAATATAATCTTTATGTTAGAAACTCCAAAATCGATGGCTACAATCTGTATCTTGTTTTAAAAAGAAGAGCTTCAGTTACTTATAGTAGGTTCAATTCAACAAATTTTTACCTGAACTCATTGTCTCTTTCAAAACACATTCCTATGTTCTAATTTGCTTTTCAGTTTATAGAGCACAGACATTTTCATGGTTGTCTGAGACAGAGACTTGGGAATAATCCTAAGTACTCCCTGTTGTCAGCCTCCTTTCTGATTGGTAAGCAAGACTTATTATAAACCCTTTTCACATCTACTGCACACATTTTTCATGATCACCACTGGTACTGTTCTTAAAACTTTGTTCTTTCTTTTCCTTCCTTCCTTCCTTCCTCCCTCCCTCCCTCCTTTCTTTCTTTCTTTCTTTCTTTCTTTCTTTCTTTCTTTCTTTCTTTCTTTCTTTCTTTCTTTCTTTCTTTCCTTCTTTCTTTCTTTCTTTTTTTTTTGAGACAAGGTCTCACTCTAGCACCCAAGCTGAAGTGCTATGGTACCATCACAGCTCACTGCAGCCTGGACCTTCTGGGCTCAGGTGATCCTCCCACCTCAGCTTCCAGAGTGGCTAGGACTATAGGCACACACCATCATGCCTGACTAATTTTTTTAATAATTTTTTTAGATACCATGTTGTCCAGGCTAGTCTTCAACTCCTGGCTCAAGAGATCCTCCTGCCTCAGCTTGCCAGAGTGCTGGGATTAGAGGCGTGAGCCACTGTTCCCAGTCACAGATCTTGCCATTTCCCTTCAAACTACTGAATTAATCTCTCAGGTGACCTTTGTATTCCCAAAGGTCCCCTTCTAATCCATCAGCCACACACACAGAAGGAGCCTTCCTAAAATACAGGAATTATTCCCCAACTTCAAACTCATCCATAGTTTTTTAATGCTGATTGAAAAAAAAAAGTCAGACACTACATTAAATCAACAGACACATTAATAATAATACAAGTTTAAACATATTTGTTTTCATACTTATTTCAATGTCTCTTTTCTAGACTGTGAAGTTAAATGGGTAGTGACTCTAATGTACAAGTCTGTATCCTTAGGACATTGCATAGAGTCTGAAGATAGTCAGTGTTGATTCTGTTGAATAAATGGGTTTGTTTCTGTTAAGTTGTATCTGATTGGGTTGGCCCCTTTGTTTTCTTCCACCAGTCATATTATTTAACCACTCACTGCTCTCTCTCCCAGTGTTTTGCATATTTGAGAAGGATGCCTCTCTACGCTTTCACCAATATATTAAATGGAAAAGACTGGGGATAAAGTTCTCTGCCACTGTACTCTAAGTAATAGCGGCAATCTGGCGATTTACTGGGTTGGAAGGTTTTTTTTCCAGGAGTGTATCAAAGAGAGCGATTAAGAAGGAATCTGGGGACAAATTATGTTTGGGAAGCCAGGCAGAAACTGATGACAAACATTATCATAAAAGTGACAACACCAAATGCTGGTGAGGATGTAGAGAAGCTGAATCACTCACACATTGCTGGTGTGAAAGTAAAACAGTAAAGCCACTGTGATAAAATAATTTGACATTTTCTTAAAAAACTAAACATGCAACTACCATAAAACCCAGTAATTGTACTCTTAGGCATTCATCCCAGAGAAACAAAAACTTATGTTTATGCAAAAACCTGCACACAAATGGTCATAACAATTTTATTTTTAGTAGTCAAAAACTGGAAACAACACAGTTGTTCTTCAGTGGATAAATGGGTAAACTTTTGTACATCTTTGTAATGAAATACTATTCAACAAAAAAGGAGAACAAACTATTTATATACACAGTAACCTGGTGCATCCTTAGAGAATTACTCTAAGTGAAAAAAAGTCAAACCCCAAAGGTTAAATTCTGTATAATTTTATTTATGTAACATTCTCAAAATGACAAAATGATAGAAATAAAGAACAAATTTGTAATTTCCAAGGGTTAAGGAGAGGGTGGGGGCAGGAGGGAAGTGAGTGTGCTATTTAAGGGCTATATGAGATATCCTTATAGGGACAGAACTGTTCTGTGTCTTGCCTGTATCAATGTCAGCATACTGGTTTTGATATAGTAGCATAGGAAACTTGCTACTATATCAAAGTACCAAGGAAACTTGGTAGAAAATATGCTGGATTGCTCTGTATGATTTCTTAAAACTTCATGTGAATCTATAATTTATCTTAAAAAGTTTAAAAATTGTTTTAAAGATAATCAGAATATAGAAATATATAATACACATATAATTATATGGAATATAATTAACATAAACTATATATAACTATAATGACATACAACTAATTATGTATAACTGTAATTACATATATGCACATATGTAACTTTCATTCTCTTCATCCATAAATTTCACAAATTAGAGAAAACCACAGTTCACCTTTTGATATGCTTTTTTCAAGACATTTTCTAAATATTTACAAATATATATGAATGATACATTGCATATATGAATGACATATGCCTTATTTAAATTGTTGTCTATGCAAATATTACTTTAATTTATATAACATATATTATATTGTTTCTAATATCTAATTTTTAAATATTTTTTGTTATTATATAAAGTGCTATAGTGAACTTTCATACATTTGCATACATTTTTGTCTTTATGTCTTCACAAACTTCCTGGAAGTGGAAGTGCAACGTCCAGAATTATATGATGTCTAAAATTTTGATAACTAGTCACACATTTCAATTGGAAAGAACAGTTGGTATCTCAGGTGATTGAGGTCAGAGAAGTGCCATTTCCAAAGATGGGATTAGGGACTCAAGACAACACCTAGGGTATGGTTGCTCTCCCTGAGCTAGCTGTAAATCCCTTTGTATTATGTGCTGGTGGGTCAAGCCATGCAAGGTATGAATTATATGATTTCTGAGTTTCATGTCTAAGACAGGCAATACAAACAGACAGGTACGTACAATTTATTTGCTACATTATTTTTTATTTTAGAAAGCAACCAGATGAAGAACTCTCAGGCTACTGAGGCAGGTTAAAGACAGCAGAGGGCGCTCATAGGTTATTAGCAAAATCAAGGAAAACATTTTGTATATCTGCAAGGTAGGTAATAAGAAATATCAGCACCTTCTATTGCATTCAGTTTTTCATTGGGGATTCACAAATAAATGGCAACTACCTGATGCTTCCCCTTTCTAGTAACTACCTCTGACTTCATTTCAGGCATTGCTAAATGGTGCATTCTTTGTTCTGTCATTAATGGTCTCATTATCAAATGAGAACTTGTTTTCTGATACTGACAATGACCATAATAACAGTGATAGCTATTAGTCATTCATTGTTTCCTCTATATATTTTTGATTCAACAAATAATCATTGAATATTGATTGCAGGATCTTTGCTGGACAGGAAGCATAGAGTAATAAATTGTCAAGACCCATATCTCCATAGATTTTACAATGTAAAGGGAGAGATAGAAACCACACAAATAAACATGGGTAAAAGGATAATTATAAGTTATGATAATAACAATAAAGGAAAAGAATAGGATCCTAAGAAAGGTAATAGTGACAAGAGATTCCCTGTTTATTTTAGGTCATTTCTATGGACATGCCAAGTTGGGACTTGAGGTTGGAAGACCCATCTTAACCAAATAATATTCTGTGTGGAAGGTACTGAGTGTGTGAATATCCTGATGATAAGGAGAACTTGGCTTCTTCAAAGAACTGAAACATCACCTGTGTGGCTGTAGCCCTGGGAGCAGGAGCACAGGGATGCAAACCAAGGTCAAACCATGCATTGGGTGTCATGGTCATGGCCCTGTTTTTATCCTAAGAGCCCAGGAAAGCCATGGGAAGTTTTGTATCCAATGTTCTCCATATACCTGAGTGGCAACACTGCATATCCACTTGCATTAGTCAGACTCCTACGAGTCATTCCTGATACTTCCCTCTCCCTGACATGTCATATTGGACTAAACACCGTGTCCTGTCAACCTAATGTCTTAATATCCTCTTGAATCCTTCCACATGGTTCTGTCTGCATTGACACTCCCTTGCTCAAGAACTTCTGCCTGGCTTCCTGCTTTACTCTGGACCCCTCCGTCTAGCCTGCACAACAGCCCACTGATCTTTTAAAAATGCAACAATGATCACATGTGCTCCAATGCTCAAAACCCTTTGGTGGTTTTCCATTGTTCTTGGATTTAAGAATAAAATCCTGACCATGACCTATGAGGTCCTGTAAGACTTACTTTCTTCCCTAACTCTCATTTGCTTTCCGGCCACCTTGATCTTCCTTCATGGCTAGAGCACAATATACCTGGCCCAGGACTTTTGCAAATACCATTCATTCTACTATAAATGTCTCTTTTCCTTCATTGCCTTATGAATTTTGTCCTATTCAACCACTTTATTATTTCTCTTTTGAGATCTCAGCATATGTCTTAGGAACTTTCCCTCACCCAGTTGTTATACATTTGTGACAGCTTCCAAGAGAAACATCTTCCTTCCTTCCCTAGCAAGTCTCTCAAAACATAATTATAGGTTTATGTAGGATTATTTGATGATTATTTGTATCTCCCATTTATTTGTGAGCTTCAAGATTGTTCAGTATTTAAATTGTGTGGTTTTGGGAATATATACATATGTTAAAATTCTTTAACTGTATACTTTCAATGCATGCAGTTTTTGTACATCAATTATAAGTTTAGAAAATTAGTCATATGCTATTAGTCAATAAAGAGTCCATTTGGGCCAATAAAGGAATGGCTACATTTTGAAGGCTTTTTCACAATATCCATCTGCATTTTTAAAAATGCCCTTTATTTCTCAATTCAATTTTTGAAAATCCTTTATAAAAACATTAAACAAAAATATTTTTATACAAATATGAGTGCACATGCTTATACATGTAAGCATGTTTATTGCAGAATCCTTTGAAAAGCTGAAAAATAGGAGCAATATGAAAGTCTATGAATAGGGAAATTATGAGCTACTGAATAAGTTTTTAAAGATTTATATCTGTTTATCTAAACTAAATGCCACGAGAAATTATTCAGTAAGACAGTCAAGCTGCAGAGTCAAGCACTCGCCCAAACCCCACTCTACATGTGAATATGTTTGGATATGTCTGAATAGGCAGGGACAACAGCATCAATATTGGTTGCTGATATGGCTGGTTTGGGGATAATGGGATTAGTGTGGGAGATTGTTAACTTTTAAAAGTATATACACATTTACACATTCCCCTCATTTTTCCCTCTCAGATGGTGAGCATATACCACTTTAATAATTTTTGAATCTCAGTTTTGAAGAAAACATTTTGCCAATTAGTACGCATTAAAAAGTAATTCCTTTCACCTAGGTAATGGGTAGATAGGCGCAGCAAACCACCACGGCACACGTTTATCTTTGTAACAAATCTGCACGTCCTGCACATGAATCCCAGAATATAAAATAAAATAAAATTTTTTAAAAAGAAAGTAATTCCTCTCACTCTCAAAATAAATACAAAAGGAAATCAGTCACCCAGACTTTTGTCCAAGTTTGGCTCCAGCATTACCCAGTGATCTTGTCAGATTCTCAATTGCATCATTTCAAAAGGGAATAATCATATCTAATTTTTGTACTAAATATGAGGATTCAATGAGGTAACATTTAAACGGGACCAAGTGTGGAAGGTATCCTAATGAAATCTGTTTCTTAAGAAAGGTAGGTAGGTTTGAAGGATTGTAGGGCCATCCTTGAATGTCAAGAACTGCCATAGTCTGAGTTTTGGTTTAAGCTTTCTTCTGTGACTGAAATGCCCTTCCTTCTTCTTCTCCATATCTTCAAATCCTTTATCATCCATCAAGTTATGGATCGTATATTATTACATCAAAGAAATCTTTCTGGATTTCTGAGGGAGCATGAATGGTTCTTTGTGCTGGTTCCCATGTTCCCATGTCTGTGCCTCTGTTATGCTGTGCCCTGTTGAGTATATTTAGTTGGTTTTGCATATATATCTTCTGCATCAAGACTGTGAGCTACTTGAAAGCAAAAATCATGGGATATTCAACTGTGTACCCTTACTATCTTGCCCTTGGCTAGAAGCTCTATGATTTAAATTTCTTCGCTTCTTGCAAAATACAAGAAACATTTACAGAACAGCTGCTCTCTGTTAAACACTGTTCTAATTGCTCACGATTGCACCAGGAACATTGAACAGAAGAGGCCAAATTCTTGCCTCGTGGAGCTTACATTTTAATGAAGGTAGGCAGAAAAAGGAATGAAATAAATCAAGTTTTAACATTGTGTTAAAAGATATGTATTAAAAAATATATATCCATAGGAGAAAAAATTAAGCAGCCAAAGAAGATAGACATATTAGGGTAGATGATGCAGTTTTAAATAAAGTGATCAAGGAAGGCTTCACTGAGAAGGTGATATTTAGGAGAAGACCTTAAAAAATGAAGGAGCAAGCCATGTGGCCATCTTGGGAAAGAGTAATTTAGGCACAGGGAAGAGGAAATTTAAGGTCCCATAAAAAGAACATACTTGGACTGTTTAAAGACTGACAAGGATCCCAATATGGTTGGAGTGAAAAGAAGAAAAATGATGAGTAGGAGAAAGTAAGGGAAGTGAATAGCTCAGATAGGATCTTTGCCACCATTGTAAAGAAATTTTAAAATGTAGTATTTGCTCCAAAAGAGATGGGAAATGGCAGAAAGAATTAATCTGAATTGAATTATATTTAAATGGAATTACTCTATCTACTCAGCATTTCTGTAAAAAGCTAGGTGTAAATTCCCTCAAGTACTTGAGTCATGATAGAAAGTTTGGGATTTGGGACAGAATAGTGATGATGTAGATTGTGTCCTCAGCATGTCACAGGGGAATTCTCTGCTGGGAGTTAGACACACCTGGTTGGAACTCCCATGTAGCCTCTACCAGTTTTGGTATCTCAGGTATGATACAATTAGCCTCCCTGAGCCTCAGTTTCTTTACCTGTCATATGCAGAAAACAATGCCTCCCCAACTCAATTCAATTACATTGCGGTTATGAGGTTACAAGGAGATAATAGTGCGAAAGGGTCACAAAAGAAAAATTCAATGCAGATGAAAGAGATTCTTGATCTTTAAGAACAGGTGTACCTGCTGGCTGCAGACACGGATCTTATTGGAGGGTAGGGGAAGAAGGCAATGAAGGGGAGGAAGAGGAAATACACATTGTAAAGCAGTTGGGAAATCTTCAAAATCTCTATAGATCATTGGAGATCTTTGTCGGCGATCTGTTAGGAATTTACCAAATCCCATATTGATATGGCACTTTCCCAACCCCCAACATGAAAAAGTGATTTCAAAGTGTACCACACACAGGTGAAGATAAAGGCAGAAAAGTTCTGGTAAAGTGTGTTTCTCACATATAGGTAGTGTATTAATTAATATAGTTGTAGTAAATGCGTTATCCAGGCAGAAATCAAAGAGTCAACATCGGAAAAGAGATTTTGCAGCCACATTTGGTGGGGAGAAGCAGTTTGTGTGCCAGATACGGAATATAATAGACATCCTAGGTAATTTAGTTAAGTGGGATGTGGTACTTGAAATTGACACAATCCCTAGAAAATGCAGTGTGAGTTGTCTGAATTTACTGTAGAAAGTAGCATGCATTTTTCAACATTTGGTAGACATTCACTCTTGGTTTGTCTACCTGTATTATTAAAATTATTTTTGCTGCATGCAGACCTCTTTTGACTAAGTAAAAACAGGAAGACAGACAAACAAACAAAACATTTATTAAACATACACTTGAGTTACTTCCAGAGTTTCTGTGTTTGGGAAGGACAAAACCCAAGATAGCGTTTGAGAACTCAGTAGAAGCAGCACATAGAAACATAGAAACTTTATTCCAGATTAGAGCACTGCTTTAATTGGCATCTTGCTCCGTGATAAGATTTCAGTCTTGTCTTACTGTCTGCATTAAATAATTCTGGGAGAATACTGTATTTCTAGCTCTGCTGTCACATTTTCCTTCTGGTAAGTGGGCAAGAACCACAGCCATGGCTGCAGAGGATCCACCTCTGTGTAATAAGGTGGTGGCATGAAAGGGCTGCACTAAACATTTTGAGGACTCTTCCATCCCTGACACTGCTATTCTATGAGAAAAAATAGTGACTCTGGGGGAAGGCAATGATTTTACTAATTTTAAAAGGTCAGTTTTCTTTCTTTTTTTTTTTTTTTTTTTGAGACGGAGTCTCACTCTGTCGCCCAGGCTGGAGTGCAGTGGCGCGATCTCGGCTCACTGCAAGCTCCACCTCCCGGGTTCACGCCATTCTCCTGCCTCAGCCTCCCCAGTACCTGGGGCTACAGGCGCCCGCCACCACGCCTGGCTAATTTTTTTGTGTTTTTAGTAGAGACGGGGTTTCACCATGTTCGCCAGGATGGTCTCGATCTCCTGACCTTGTGATCCGCCCGCCTCGGCCTCCCAAAGTGCTGGGATTACAGGTGTGAGCCACCGCGCCCAGCAAAAGGTCAGTTTTTAAGTTTACTAGCATATGAAAGTGGGCTCAGATAGTTTTAAAATACTTTCCAAAAAAGATGTGTAAAACTTTTAACTCTGAAACTGCATACATTTTTAGGAGTTGAGAGCTTGGTTTGAGGTCAGGTTTTATTCCTCTTTCTGTCACTTATTGGCTCTGTGAATTTGAACTTGCTACATTATCTGGGCTTTAGTCCTCCTATTTTGAACCATTCTTTGATTATCCGTTTGAATATATAAACATATAAATATTCACCAGGATATATATATACACACACACACACACACACACATATATATATATTTGCATCATTAAAACTTTAACCATGGCCAGAAAAAATTACTAATAGCAACACGAATCTTCTCAACAAACTACGTGATCCCAAAGCGCCATATTTATTCTAACTTTCTAAAAGCAAAAATGCAGTCGGGGTGTTCAAAATGAGTTCTGTTTGGTTGAAGCCAGAGCCTGAATCCTGAGAACTCTCTGGGAGTTGCTTTGAAGGCTCTCTCCTGGAGGACTTGTGAAGCAGAACTGGAAAAGCAGGATTTGGCTGCTCTTGGATTGTCCAGGAGCCACATGGGTGTGTCGTTTGAAACACAAGTCAAAGAGAGGAAAGCAATGAACAAGTAGAGAGGATTTAAGATGTTAAATAAACCAAAGAACTTTTAACCTTTTCCTTAAAATTTTTATGCTTCTGCACTATAAAATAGAAGAGGTTTCATAATAAAGTCAACTATAATACATATTTAAGGAAATAAGCAACAACAACAACAAAAGGAAAACTTCCAAGTGTATAAAGAATCAGAAACAAGAATGAAGGGAGAATGTGCATTGAATAAACCCCTAAGGATAAGCTGAGTCACCAGTTTTACTGAGTTTCTGGATAGATAGATGATGAAAAAGAAAAAACTAAGTCACATAAGTCTTTTTTTTTTTTTTTTTGAGACAGAGTCTTTCTCTGTCACCCAGGCTGGAGTGCAGTGGCGCGATCCTGGCTCACTGCAGCTTCTGCCTCGCAGGTTCAAGTGATTCTTCTGCCTCAGCCTCCTGAGTGGCTGGGACTACCGGCACCCGCCACCATACCTGGCTAATTTTTTTGGCTTTCACAGTGTTAGCCAGAATGGTCTCTATCTCCTGACCTTGTGATTTGCCCGCCTCAGCCTCCCAAAGTGCTGGGATTATAGGCATGAGCCATAGTTTCACTCTTGTTGCCCAAGGTGGAGTGCAGTGGCTTGATCTCAGCTTATCACAACCTCTGCCTCCTAGGTTCAAGAAATTCCCCTGCCTCAACCTCACAAGTAGATGGGATTACTGGCACATGTCACCATGCCTGGCTAATTTTGTATTTTTAGTAGAGGAGGGGTTTCTCCATGTTGGTCAGTCTGGTCTTGAACTCCTGACCTCAGGTGATCTGCCCGCCTCGGCCTCCCAAAGCGCTAGTATTACAGGCGTGAGCCACCGTGCCCAGCTGTCACATAAATCTTACAAGCAGAAAAGAGGAATCTGACTTTAGGGAAGGCATTTTTTTTTCTTGCCTGATTTCTAAAAGAAAAATTTTCCGTAAGACTTCATGAAAGGGTTACAAGTGACATTGTGGCCAAGGGCGGTTTTGCTCATCCGGTGCATTGGAATTTCCTGTCTGACTTACTTATTCCTAGATCCCTCCCTAGGAAGCTCTGACGGAGCCAGTCTAAGCATAAAAATCTAGTGTGTCCTCTAGTAGATTTTGTCTTAATCCAAAACACTTGTATAGAAATTAAGAATTCATTAAATGACTTTCTATCCATTACCTCTTTTGATAATTTTAGTAATCTAGTGAGGTTCATCCAAATTTGTTCTTATGCAGGAAAGAAAATTTATATTTAAAATACCAAATGACTTAAGACACACAAAAAAGATGACTTGAATTCATATGATTTTAAACAATGCAGGACAAGTGGAGTTAGAATTTTAAGTCTACTGAAAATATTAAGGCCAGTAAAAATCATGCCAATGTTGTTCAGCAGAGGTTGAGAGGCTCTCAGATGAAACCAGGTATTCAGTTATTGGATATTTTTCCAAATACTGTACCTCTCTCTACTCATCATATCAGATAGTGTGTAGAATCTCTTCTCTCAGAGTTCACCTTATTTGTAGAGCATTCATAATGCTTATCCCTTCCTCCAGATATTCTTTATCTTTTCCAAGGCATTCCCAAGGCCCCTTTATACATAACTTTATCATTTCCTTCCACAGTTATGAGATACACAGAGCTGCCTGATTGCTGAGTCCATAAACTTCTCAATAGCCAGCTAGGTTTTCATTTCAGTAGCATTGACTGATTGACATTGTAGGTATGGATTAAAGAAGAGTTAAAGAAACTTGTTAAAAAAATAAATAAATAAAGGAGGGATTGGCCGGGTGTCGTGGCTCACGCCTGTAATCCCAGCACTTTGGGAGGCTGAGGCGGGTGAATCACTAGGTCAGGAGTTCAAGACCATCCTGGCCAACATGGTGAAACCTCATCTGTACTAAAGAAAATGCAAAAATTAGCCAGGCATGGTGGTGCACACCTGTAGTCCCAGCTCTTGGGAGGCTGAGTTAGGAGAATCACTTGAACCCAGGAGGCAGAAGTTGCAGTGAGCCTAGATGGCACCACTGCACTCCAGCCTGGGCAACAGAGTGAGACTCCATCTCAAAAAAAAAAAAAAAAAAGATCAATGTTGATAAGAGAAACATAAGATCTATCTATCCAACTATCTATCTTAATTTAGGAAATGCCAGCTGCACGCCGTGTCTCATACCTA
Organism: Piliocolobus tephrosceles; assembly: GCF_002776525.5. Taxonomy (NCBI): domain Eukaryota; kingdom Metazoa; phylum Chordata; class Mammalia; order Primates; family Cercopithecidae; genus Piliocolobus; species Piliocolobus tephrosceles. The sequence goes on along the minus strand of NC_045437.1, from coordinate 142,869,372 downwards.
TAATCCCAACAGTTTAGGAGGCTGAGGTGGGCAGACCACTTGAGGCCAGGAGTTCGATACCAACCTGGGCAGCATGGTGAAACCCTGTCTCTACTAAAAATACAAAAATTAGTCTCTTCCTTAGTTGCTTCCTTCTCCTTAGTTTAATGTTTTTTTTTTTTTTTTTTTTTTTTTTTTTTTTTTTTTTTTTTTTTTTACATCTCTAGATTGAGCCATTCCTCCCGGCTCATCAGGGCATCTTAAGTTGATTCACGCATCAATTCCAATTTTTTCATATGCAGTTAAAAAAAATACGGTATTAAGATTCCCTATGTTTTAAAAATTCATAAGGAGAAAAGTGGCGCTCAGGCAGGTAAAGTGTCCTGACCATGGTTACATAACCATTAAGTGGCTGATGTAGAAGTTGAACTTACATCTTGTCTGTGTCTTCTGCTCTTTCTGCTCCTCCATGTGGCCTTGCCTATTGGACTACATCATAGACCAGACCTGTAGGGTGTACTCTAAGGATCTGGGGTGTGGGGACCAAAAATTATAGGTGTGTACCAGAAGCCTGAATGAAGGTAAAGTATTAGGACACCTGCAAGAAGAGAGAGACTGTTCTCTGAGAAGATGGGAATGAAAACATACAAACAGAAGTGACTGAGTTTAAAAGCTTAATTGGCCTTAGGGTAATAGTCAGGAGTGTCTGGGTTGGGCATATTTTGATTTCAATACCCAAGCCTGATTCTCATCCTTAGAAGCAGATGGGAAAGGGTGGACTAAGCTCTGGGGGAATACAATAGTAGCTTTCTGAACTTACATTAATCACACCCAGATTATGAAATGGAGCCAATAGGGAAAAGGAGTATTTCCAGACCAGATCACAAACAGAAGTTGGGAAAGGCCACACTTCCTGAATTTGCATATAGGGTAACTCAGCTGAGCAAAGGAGTAGTGTTGTATTTCTATGAACATCTTGAGGTATGTCTTAGATTGCTTAGCTTAATCATTATTCTCCACTGCCTTCTCCTATACTATTCTGCTCTGTTCTCCAGTAACACCATGGCTTAGAGATACAGCACAGGCCCTGGAATCAGGCTGCTTGAATTCAAATTCTGTCTTCCTCCTTTATTAATATAGCCACATTAGCAAATCTCCCTGAGCCTTTATGTCCTTATTTATAAAATTTAAGAATAATAATATCTATTTTGCTTAGAGAATATGAATTAAATGAAATACTACATAGCACTTAGTCATTAATCACTTAGCTTAATGCCTAAAACAGAGTAAGAACACCATTCATACGAGTTACTAATATTACTACTTATCCAGATCTAACACTTCTGTTTTTATATTTCAATATGCATTTTCAGTAGAGAGCTGAGTAGCGAGAAACAAGTATTTCTGAGCACTCAAACTATATTGTTTGCCCATAAATCTAATTGCGTGAGACAGAAAGTTTGTTATCCTTTTTCTTTGAATTAGGTTCAGCAAATTCCACTTTTCTCATGAGTAACTAACTGCATGACTACATGGGTCCTTAGATGGTTAGTGCATGCTAGCCCTCACTTCACAGGCTGAACTTGTACAAAGCAAGTTCCTAGCAGGGTTGTGACAGGAACCAGGTCTCCAAACTTGCAATCCTTATTCACTTCATCTCGCAGTTGTACCTCCTCTCTTAAAAAAATTTTATTATTAGAAACTTGTACATGATAAAAGTACATTCATTTAAGATTAATTTAAAAAAAACTACAGTAAGAATTTTTTAAAGTATACTTTTTCTGCTTGTAGGTAGACATGGGTAACCAAAATTATTAAATAAAACTAGACAGACCCTTTTTCCTTTGTCCAATACACTGTTATTTCAGTTGTAAATTTTAAGTGAAAAATCACCTGAGGATGTTACTTTGATGAATGCTTTCCTTGATTATCATCAAATTCCATAAATCCCCTTGAGAAAAAAAGAGAAAATAAGAATTACAATTCAGACTGAACAGGAGTGTTAGAGTCATCACAAAGGTGCTGTATAATGTTCGAGCCATACTGTTCTTCTCCAGATTTTTCTATGTCAGAAAGAAATAAGACCTAAAATTTCCACATAGTTCATAGTGGACAAGCAATTTATGCACAATTATCTTTTTGCACCTGCCAACAAACCCATTAGTTAGGTATCTATTCACACATAAACTCCATAAAGGCATATATCTTGGCATTTTTTTTCAGTAATATATTCCCAGCACCTAGAACAGTGCGTGGAAAATAGTAGAAATTAATAGATATTTATTGAATGCATTTTTATTGTCTCTTTTTGTGTGTGAGAAAACCTTTGAAGCTCAAAGATTAAACAACCTGTCCAAAGTACATGGCTGGTAAGTTGCAAAGAAAAGTTAAAAACTTGGCTCTCCAGAGTCATTACTAAATGCTAGAAACATTATGCCCTATGGCTTAAGGACTGGGTACCAGGATATCTGCTGCGATCGTAGAAGATAACTCAAATGTGGTTTGTGAATTATAGTCTAGTGGAGAAAACAGACAACTCAGATACAAGTAATTTAATACAATGTGGGGATAAAAGTTGTTTTGAAGATTTCTGCAAAGCATTATGAAATCCCTGAACATGAAAAACTGAAATTTCTGATGTCTGTGACTTTTTTACAGAATTTGTTTCTGAATTGGGCTCTAGAAAATGATGAGACTTGCCAAGTGAACAGAGTGGGGTTTTGGCTTGGGGGCTAGGCATTTTCAGCGGAGGAAAAAATCACATGCACAGATATTGGGGGTTTATACAAACGTGACCTGCTGTAAAATGAAATTCATTTGTCATTGGGCTTAAGGTTGCACAGGTGAGAAATGTGACTGAAAGATACATTGGCATCAGAGAAGGACCTTTGACATCAGCCTAATGCATTTACTTGAAATTTGGAGACAATGGAAATTCATGAAAAACTTCTAAGCATGGCAGTGATATGACCAAATTTACATTTTTTGATATAAGTTCTGGTAGTAGGTAGAAGATGAATTGGTGAGGCAGAAAGAAAGTGGAACTTATTAGAAATCCAACAAAAAGAGAGAAAGAAAAGAGTGGAATTTATTAGAAATCCAATAAAAAGAACTTGGGAAAGAGATGATGAAGTCAGTGGAGCTGAGAAAGAGAAATGTATATAGGGTGCATATGCTTATACCCGAGGACGGTATATAAGGTAGAATATTCAGCAATTCAATGAAGGTGGTGATGAGCAGGAAGGATTTGAGAAGACCTTAGGTTTCTGGATTCTGGGTGGATGATGATATGACTTAATGAGATATGGAGGAGGGTTTTGAGTGAGATGATGGGCTTGGATTTAGACCAGTGGAACTTGAAACAGTAGTAGAAAAACGATAGAATTTTGTAGCAAGCAATCAGTTATTTCATCTGAAGCTCAGGAAAAATATTGCAACAGAAATGTGAATTTGAAGCTCATTAGATTATAGGCAGTATTCCCAATGTGTAAACTGCAATGTGAAAAACCAAGCACATTTGGAATTCTAAGGAACAATGACATTTGGTGGGCAGGTGCATGAAGGAAAGTCAAATAAAAAGAATGAGAAAGAATGACTAGTGGTAGAGAGAGACCAGGAAAATATGTCATAGAACCCACAGGGGAAAATATTCCCAAGAATTAAGGGCTCTCAAAAGGTGAGAGGAGTTAAGAATATGTATATTTTTCAGAAAAATGATGAGCAAAATGCAGTCTAGGTAGCTCCGAGGTAATCCAAAAGCAAGTGGAGACAACAATCCAGTCTATTCACTGTCCCCAAAGCTTGTCTCTAGCATTTATTATGCATCTGACACACCACTTAGGCATCAGACATATTGGAGTAAATAAAGTAAAATTCTCACCTTTATGAATCTTTGTTATTCCTCTCATTCTCTCTTCCAAATCAAATCTTGTTCAGTCATTCAAGGCCCAAATTACATCTTGCCTTTGCCATAAACACTTCCCTAAGCACGTTGGCCCCACTGACAGCTCCTTTCACTGGAAACTGCCTGTGATAGTTGGCTGACATTTATCTTGCCAGACTTATTGCATTGTGCATTGGCTTATGTAATTTTACCATAAGGACTGCAAATTATTTGAGGAGAAGGGATTAAGAGTCTAGATTTTTCCTTCACAATCCGTGTCCCCACTTTGTACATGTTAAGTGCTTAGCAATACTTTCTGATGTCTCCTCCTATCCTCCACCCCCTATTTTGCTTTTGGTCTTCCCTTGAACAGGGAATTATGGGTATGTCTTAGGTCCTGGCTCTGCCACCCGCAGATTTATCTCTTGAGCAGACATTGCTGTGTCTTTGAGCAAAGATCCTTCAGGATTTCTCAGTCAGATTGAGGTAGATGGGCTTTAGGTCTCATCTGCAATATATCTTTCCTTAATTAATGAATTCAAGTGCCTGACACTATATGGCAGGTACTGTGCTCTTGCAATCAGTCAGGTGATCTGGTGTCTACTTTCACTTAGCTACTTGATTAAAAATAAATAAGTCATTTCAGATGATAACAAATATTATGACACTGTAACAAGGTAAAGCGAGAGAATAACAGGCAGTGGGAATGGAAGAAGACAGTATTAACAAGAATGGTCATAGAATAGTTTCTGAGGAAGTGACTTTGAGATTAGCTGCAGGCTGAAGAACTAGTCATGAGAAAACGAGAGTATTTTAGAAAGGAGAGAGAGCAAGGGAAGAGAGCCTGAGATGGTAATAATTTCTAGCAACAGAAAGAAGGCCATTTACTCAGAATATAATGAGGGAAAGGGAAATCAGTAGATGAAGGGCCATTTCTGAGCCTGGAGTGGACAGCAATTCTTTAGCATATCACAGAGTCAACTCTTATGGTTAACACAGAGAAAAATGCCCTATTTTATACTTGCAAAATTCCCTAGGGAAGGAATGAAAAGAACTATTAGTGTTCTAACTCCTTGCTTTGCTGTGTGAATGTAACAATACGAATTCAACTAGAGCCTAATCTTTAGTTTGTATCTAATGGGTGGTGCTCCTGTTGTTGGCTTATGGCTTTCCTTCTTGTTTACATTAACAATCTTGGAAAGATAACAGTTGCAAAAGCACCCACAATAGGAATTGTAGCAATTTTAAAAAGCACCTGTGAGTTTTAACTATTTGTGGAGAAGGATTGCCTGTAGAACACTGCCCAATCAGATGACAATCTATCCCTTTAATCAGATGAGAGATTACAAAACCCCTGATTACTCCTACATGGAAGTGGTTCTTAATCTGCTATTGGTTAAAGACCCCTTTGAGAATCTAATAGAAGTCATGAACACTTTCCCCAGGAAAATGCAAAAACAAACAAACAAACAAAAAAAAAGAAACAAACAAACAAACAAAAAAACACGCTGACACAAAACATTAATAAAAATGTAAAGGCTTTCTGGAACTTTAAGGCCCATCCATGCAGCCCAGAACACCTGATCAAGGCATGACTTTCGAAAATTTCTGTATATCGGAATTACCTGAAAAGCTTGTTGAAAACCATATCCATGGCCTTGTCCCCAGAAAAATGCAAAATGGGATGAAGAAATCAGCATTTTAAAAAATAAATTCCCCCCAAAGGATTCTGTAACAGGTGGATAGACCACACCTAGTGAAACTCTGCCTCAGGATCTATATGGGAGAAAATCAGAGAGCAGAGGCTTAGAGCAGTGGAAACTGAAAGCACCTGGAAATTCGGAAGAGTGAATTTCATCCTGGAGCACTGAAATTCGGGAGATTCATATGGGGAGAATAAAGCATACAGTAAGGTAATAGTGTCAAATCGGAGCTACGTAGGCAAAAATAACATGTATTGGGAATTAGACACAGGCTTGGAAGCAGGCTGAGAATATTGGAAAGACTCTGGGATTGGTGATCTGCCCGAAAGCAGTCCCTCGTGATGAAAACCAACACTCATGCTGAGAGGTTCTCTTGTTCGTCTCTAAAGAGAGGTTATCTACTGTCTCTGCTAACCTTCTTGAGCTACTCAAGCTAGAAAATATAGGCAGCTTTCACCACACCCATCACTAACGAGCATATCACTACCTCTTATTTTCATCACATAATCTCAGTGCTTACCTGGGGCAGGCCATCTATTATTTTAACTTTACAGTTAAAATAGGAGCAAATAGAGGCCTTCAGAGTGGGAGGGCCTTGTTCAAGACCACCTAGTAAAATAGCACCTGAGTTAGAATCGGAACTTGGCTTTTCATTCCTTACTCTAGTGCTCTTCCTCCTCCCTATTTGGTCCTGAGATAAAAAAAAAAAAAAAAAAAAAAAAAAAAATTCCTGTATGGAACCACTTGATGGGAATGTGCTTTCCCCCAAAAAGCTCAGGCAGTGAATTCAGATGCAAAGTATATTTTAAGTAGGGCAACATTTTTCAATGAAGAATAACACATTTACTGGTGCCACAAATTATGTTTCTCATCTATTTTAATGCCATGTGGTCATTGTGTGGTCATTACGAACAGAAAACTGAACAAAAAGCAACGTTTGTCTCAGTGCTTACGTGCTCCTGGACATGGAGCGGAGGATGAACTCGACTGCATTCTCAATGATCTCTGTGCCCAGGAGGTTTAGGAATTTGGGGAAATCTGGCTTTGGGTCTTTGCCTGAGTCGTCTGGCTTGTCATCTGGCTTGTCTGGTTTGTCATCTGAAAAACAGAACAGAATCTCAGAGGTGATTCTCGGCAACAAAGAAGGAAGTCTCCTTTCCGTGTGGGGAACTCTTGGGATTCTTTCCGACCCACTCACTAATTTCATAGCCTTATATGGTTATATTCATCGAACATTTAATGCCTGTCTGGATAAAATCTTCACATGCGTTATCTCATTTATTTGTTAAAAAAACAAATAGACCGACTGATATTGATACTTACGTAGACACTGGCACTGCCTTGTGAGAGAGAAAAACAAAGTTCCTAGAAGCTAACTACTTATCTCAGAGTTAAGCAGCCAGTAAGTGCCAGTACCAGGACTGACATACAAAATGTCTGCTTTTCCATATGATCTCCATGCCCATCGTGATAATAATATTAAAGATAAATTATCAACTGGGTGAGGTGGCTCATGCCTGTATTCCCAGCACTTTGGGAGGGCGAGATGGGAGAATTGCTTGAGGACAGGAATTTGAGACCAGCCTGGGTAACATAGTAAGACTTCCATCTCTACAAAAAGTAAAAAGTAGCCAGGTGTGATGGTGCACACCTGTAATCCCAGCTACTTGGGAGGCTGAGGCAGGAGGCTCTCTCGAGCCCAGAAGAAGGGACTGTAGTGAGCCATGATCGTTCCACTGCACTCCAAGCCTAGGTGACAGAGTGAGACCCTGTCTCTAAGAAATAAAATAGATAAATACAAATGAACCATTTGTTGAGTACATGTCTAAGATGATCTACATGGATTGTCTTATTTTATCATAGCAACTCCACCAGGTAGGAACAATTATCCCAACTTAAAGGTAAAGAAATATAATTTGAGAGATGTTTAGAAACTGGTTGAAAGTCGCACAGTTAGTAAGTGGCAGAAATACAATTCAAACCCATGTCAGTTTGGCATTAAAACTTGGATTCTAAAGTACTCTATGATGAGCTGCACAGTCTTTGATGGAAAAGTTATGCAGTCTGCATTTCTTTTAGAAGATTCAAAATAGTATAACAATAATGATGACAAAGAAATTCTATCACTTGCATATCACCTAGTAGTTTCATAAACAGTGATTTTACAAATGTTGTGTAATTTTACCCCCTGAGCAATCTTACAGAGTATGCATTTTTTTAGCTCACTGAACTGAGAAAGTGAAAAGATTAAGTGGCTTACGGAAGACCTCACAGAGAGTAAGAAAAATGCTGGGACGATGACTGCAGGCCTCTTACACTAGATTCTTTTTTTTTTTTTTGAGAAAAAGTCTCACTCTGTTGCCAGACTGGAGTGCCGTGGCACAATCTCGGCTCACTGCAACCTCCGCCTCCCAGGTTCAAGTGATTCTCCTGTCTCAGCCCCCCAAGTAGCTGGGACTATAGGCGCCCTCCACCACGCCTGGCTAATTTAGTTGAGACGGGGTTTCACCATGTTGGCCAGGATGGTCTCAATCTCTTGATCTTGTGATCCATCTGCCTCGGCCTCCGAAAGTGTTGGGATTACAGGCGTGAGCTACTGCGCCCAGCCCTCTTACACTAGATTTTTAACCGCCCCTTGGAATGAGGGCCAAGGATCCAGACTGAGGTCGATTACATTCAAGATCCCTTGCGGGCTTTTTGACTTTGCTTGGTTGTCTTTATTCCCAGGAGATGAGAAGAGATGGAAGAGTAACAGTAGCTACATGTGGTCTCCCCTCTGAGCCCTGGTCACAGGATAAAGTGGGACCTTTATTTTTTAATTTTACTGTTCCCTTACAAGTAATGTTACCAGACTGGGTAAATAAAAATACAGGATGCCTAGTTAAATTTAAACATCAGATAAACAACAAATGCTTTTCTGGTACTATAAGAATGATCCATGCAGTAATTAGGACACACTGATGCTAAAAGATTATTCATTGTTTATCAGAAATCCAAATCTAACTGTGTTTCTTGTATTTTATCTGGCAACCTCAGCACAAGTTTTAACTCGAGAAGTCCCAACTTCTAGACAATGTACCCCTGACTTTGGATAAAAGAAATGTAACTACCTTTTGTGTGGAGGTTGTCAAATTACATCAAAAACTTTACATCTATATTATATCCTAAAATGAAAACTAGTAGTGAAAAAGATTGGCAGGCAATTCTATAAGCGTTTATTGTTTACTATGACACAACTAAAGATTTGATAGAAGCACCAGTTTGGGACTTATAACCAAAAGCAATATACTAATCATTACCTATTCATATATCCGATTATTGGTTCCTTCATTCAAAAAGTATTTTTGAGCCTACTTTTTTAATGTTTTATTTTTGAAACAGGGCTTCACTCTGTCGCTTAGGCTGGAGGCCAGTGAAGTGATTATGGCTCGCTGCAGCCTCAACCTCCTGGGCTCAAGAGATCCTCCCACCTCAGCCTCCTGAGTAGCAGGGACTACAAGCATATGCCACCACAGCTAGCTAATTCTTATATTTTGTGTAGAGACGGGGTTTCGCCATGTTGCCCAGGCTGGTCTCGAACTCCTGGGCTTGAGTGATCTGCCCACATCAGCCTCCCGAAATGTTGGGATTACAGGTGTGAGCCATCGTGCCTGGCCTGAGCCTACTATTTTGTGCATAGTTATGCTAAGAGTCAAGGTAAAAAAAAGACAGCTATAGATATGACTTCACATAAAGTGCCGGGCAACCTAGGTACTCAGAAGGATTGTTTTGTTTTTATCGTGGGAAGGAGGTGGAGGCAGAACTCATGTGTAAGATGCCTATTGTGTAGGTACTGCACCAGTGCTTTCAGCACATGCCTTAATCGTCATTCAGCTCAGTAGTGGTATCACAATTACGGGAGAGAAGACAGATGCTCAGGAAAATTAAATGACTCACCTGAAATCACTCATCTAGAAAGTGGCTGACCCAGAGTTTGAACCTTATTTTTTCTTAACTCCACAAAGCACATTATTCACATTCTATAATACAACCTCCAAACAATTGTTCTGTAAAGACACTTGCCAAGGGCAAAGCAGTAATTTCTTGCATGAAAGATGACATATTTTCTCCCGTTTTTCTATCTGGCTACTTGCAAAATAAATTCTATTGACTTGTTATTTTGATATGACACTAAAAGCTGCCTTTTCAAGATGCAAGAAGCCTGGGATTGGAGTGGGTGGAAATCAAAATCTTGGCCTTACCTTGTGAACCCCATATATATATTGAGAGGTATTAAAGTGTAATGGATTGCATTTTCTGGAGTTTTATAGACCTGTCGGATTCCTGCCTTTAACAAAAAATTAGCCATATAACCCTGCACACAGTGCTTAACTTTGCTATCTCTCAGTTTCCTCACATGTTGTCAGGATTGAGAGATATTTTATATAATATATATATACACACACACATATATATCTATATCATATATACATACATATATCATATATATACCAGTTATCACAGTACCAATCCCAAGGTAAACTTACCTTATATAAATAAATAATAAATGAAAGAATAAATAAATAAATAAATGTTCTCTGTTTTATTGTTACTACTACTAATAACAGCAACAAAATGACTTATAATTCACTTTCTCCTCTAGTACTTTAGAAGATAATATAAATTTTAAAAATGCTATTAAAATATCAAACAATTTATATCCTAGTAACAAATCTTCAAAGCCAATAGTTTAATATTTCCTTTTTTCAAGTATTATATGGGATAGCCTTTATTTACAGTAACTACCTCGTTGAGTTTCTTAGTGAATGTGAACATAATTTCTTAACAAACAGTATTGCTGATATTTGTACAATTTTAATAGTTTGCAAAGTAATTATAAAAGCATATTCATTTGAGCTGGTGAAGTTGATAGTTATCCCATTTTACAGATTAAAAAAACTGAGGTTCAAAGCAGTGAACTGATTTAACCAGTTTCAGAGTCTATAAGAGACAGGGTGGCGAATGGTCTTGGTATCAGATCTCACCTTTCACTTCACTGTAGTGATTTCTTTAGGAGTAGAATGGACTTAATAATCTTCCTGGCCATATCTAGAGTAATTCTGTTGTAATGTCTGCCTGATTGTTGCTCAGCCAAGTTACATTCAAAGGATTCTGTTACTAAATGTTTGCACTCTCTCTGTTTTCTGGTCTCTCATTCTGAATGGAGCTCACAGTCTTTTGCAGACAAACAATAAATTAATTAACGAGAAGGTAGCATACAGCATGAGCTTCTATGTACTTGGAAAAGGTGGGAAAGAAGTAGTTGCTTGATAATAGTAGAAAGAATCTAGGAACTTAGGTTGCACTCCCAGGTGCCACTTCCACCTATATGTATGCTCAAGTAACTTGCCCTCTGCAAGCTGAGTTTATTAACCTGCAAAAAGGGAAATGATAAAACTGCACATGTTTACATCATTGGATTACTATGAGAACCAAATGAGATTGTACATGACAACAATAACAGGTAATATTTATTGCATGCTTATTATCAACCAGGTACGCTTCCAATTTGTTTCATTCCTTTTATTGAATTTTCATGATAACTTTATGAGAAAGTTAAATGTCCCCAATTATATGTGAGGACTAGAGAGATTGAATAGCATTCCTGAAGTCACATTTCTGGTTAGTGGTAGAGCCAGAGCCAGGTCTAGGGGTTATATTCCAGAGTACATAATCTTCACCATTGAATATCATTAGGTATAATTATCAAAAAATAAATGCCAGTCAGCTGCCATGGAATTTATACTAGAAGAGTGTCATTGTATCATAAGCACATAAAAAATTTCAAACTTCATACATCCACTGAAAATAGAGGCTAGGTTTTTGTTAAAATCCTACTTTCTTTGTGTTAGAAGACATATCTCTTGTCTCCCAGGCCCGTGCTCTTTCTGCAGTGCCCAAAGACCCCTTCTTTCTTTTATGTTCTGAATCAGTGCCACCAGCTTTCTCTAGTCACTGCTAACTACTGAACAATTTGTGGGCTGTAATCAGAAGCACTTACCTGCATAGCAGGTCAGGATTAAGACAAGCAGTCCCAGGACAACTGTCAGGCGAAGTACTGAGACAGCCATTCTGGTAGCACTGGGTATTGGTGCAGATAAATTGTTCAGATACATCTGAAACATTGCTCCATTTATAAGGTATAGATAGGTGACATCATCTGCTTTGGAATTTGGATTGTTGCACAAGATGTCTGAACAGCTTGCTTTCGGATCTGTACTAATGAGCCATGCCCTATCATTCAAACCAAACATTTTTCAAATAGGGAAAGAAAAACCCTCTTGATTTTAAACATTTGTATCTATAAAGGATTCTGGAGTGAATCTCTTCAGGCTAGTTTCAAGGCCAGCATTGATAATTAGAGGGATATCAGATAGAATTACTCATCAGTGCCAAGCAGCAGGCAACAAATCAGATTGGCAGGGCAAGCCTACTCCCTCCCTGTACACTCTGTGCCTTCCCTCATGCTCTGGGACAATCCCTTGTTCCCACACGGGCATGCCCTTTCACACCCCATCCCTCTGCTCTTGCTCTTCCTTCTTCCTCAGATACCCTCCTCCTCGTCTCTCTTTGGATCACTCCTATGTATTTCTCAGTTCAAATGGCCCTTCTCTGTGAAACCTTCATGATAACCACTGCACCCTTATCCAGGCAGAGTTTGTTACTTCATCATCTGTCCTACAGCACACTTGACCCAATTGTATAAGAACTAAGTGTTGGTTGGGCGCAGTGGCTCACACCTATAATCCCAGCACTTTGGGAAGCTGAGGTGGGCGAATCATGAGGTCAGGAGTTCAAGACCATCCTGACCAACATGGTGAAACCCCGTCTCTACTAAAAATACAAAAATTTAGCTGGGCATAGTGGCAGATGCCTGTAATCCCAGCTACTCAGGAGGCTGAGGCAGAAGAATCACTTGAACCTGGGAGGTGGATATTGCAGTGAGCTGAAATCACACCACTGCACTCCAGCCTGGGTGACAGAGTGAGACTGTCTCAAAACAAACAAACAAACAACAACAATAACAAAACTGTCTTATTTATTTAACTTTTATTTTTCTCTTTTTTTCCCATCAACTTTTACTTTTATTTGAAGTTCCGGGCTACAAATGTAGCCATCAGGAATGTACAGGTTTGTTACATAGGTAAACATGTGCCATGATGATTTGCTGCACAGATCAATCTGTCACCTAGGTTTTTTTTTTTTTTGAGACCAAGTCTCGCTCTGTTGCCAGGCTGGAGTGCAGTGGCATGATCTTGGTTCACTGCAACCTCCGACTCCCTGGTTCAAGGGATTCTCCTGCCTCAGCCTCCTGAATAGCTGGGACTACAGGCATGCGGCAACATGCCCAGCTAATTTTTGTATTTTTAGTAGAGACGGAGTTTCGCCATATTGGCCAGGATGATCTCAATCTCCTGACCTCGTGATCTGCCCGCCTCGGCCTTCCAAAGTGTTGGGATTACAGGCGTGAGCCACCTTGCCCGGCCGGCACCTGGATGTTAAGCCCAGCATCCATTAGCTATTCTTCCTGATGCTCTTTCCCCTTGAAACCCTGACAGGCCCCAGTGCGTGCTACTCCCCTGAATGTGTCCATGTGTTCTCACAGGAGAACTAAGTGTTTTAATAGCTCTCTTCTCTTTCAGCTTGTGGATCTATTTATTTGTTTATTGGCAAAATATTGTACATATTCATGGTATACAATATGATGTTTTGAAATATGCATATATTGTGCAAAGGCTGTATCTGGCTATTTAATACACAGATTACTCATACTTACCTTTTTTGTGTGGCAAGAACACTTAAAATCTGCTCTCTTAGCAATTTTCAAGCATACACTACAATGTTATTAACTATAGCGATCGTGATGTACAATAGATGTCTCAAACTTATTCCTCCTGTTTAGCTCAAATTTTGTATCTTTTGACCAACATCTCCCCAATCCCTCCCACTACCCAACTCCCAGTCTCTGGTAACTATCATTCTACCCTCTGCCTCCGTGAGTTCATCTTATTTAGAGTCAGCATGTAAATGAGATCATGTGGTATGTGTTTGTCTTTCTTTGTCTTTCAGTGCCTGGTTTATTTCATGTAACATAATGTCCTCCAGGTTCAACTGTGTTGCAAGTGATAGGATTTCCTTCTTTATTAAGGCTGTATAGTAAATAGTATTCCAGTGCATACATATCATAGTTTCTTTCTCTATTCACCTGTTGATGGACGCTGAGGCTGATTCCTAGCCTGCGGGTCTCAAGAGAAGAATGTTTTATTACTTCTGGATCCTCATGGAGCCTACTCTATTGCTTGGTCATGGTCTCACCTTTGGCTTCACCTCCTCTGAAAGTTTGTTCTGGTTTTTCCAAACAGAGATAGGTGATCCTCTGAGGTACCTGCTAAGTCTCTGTTTAAATGTCTTTACTAATAGGCTAAAGGCTTCTCGAAGGCAAAACTATCTTGTTTAGAGTTGAATACATATTACCCGAGGCACATGGCAAATATTAAAAAAAACAAAAACAAAACAAAACAAAAAAACAGAAGAAGAAGAAAAAAATAATTTGGCAATTAATTAAGACCAATCTTTCTCCCCCACTGCCAGAATCCATTGCCGTGGTCTCTATACCCATACCCGTCACCATGGTTCCCCTTGAATAAAGTCTACCGTACCATCTTTTTTTTTTTTTAAAAAGAAAAACAATTAAATGGATTAAATATATTTGCACTTGGTGAAACAGAATGTTGGATTTGAGATGCTGCTGTGTATTTCAGGTGTAAAATAATCTTCCTTTGCAATACACACAAGAGAATAAAGTTTAGTTCAAGTCTAGATGATACTGGCTGTCCTGAGGAATGCTATAAATTCACTTGATTGGAACGTGGACTTGTGAATACTTAAACTTATTGATTTATCAATACTTATACTTTGCATGTATCAAAAGACCATTTTATAAATGGGAAAATTAACTAAAGTATGGACAAAAGGAGGTTCATCCAGCATCTCAGAGCCAAGGCTAGGGCAATGTTTCTTACTTACTAGTTAGTACTCTTCACAAGGCACTAAACCACTTCTGCAAAGTAATCAGGCAGCTCTGCTTGCACCTTGTGTGGTGTCGCCTTCCCAGGCCTCCCCAACCTGTCTTCTCAAAAAGACACTGGTCTTGCCTCTCTTGTACAAAGGGTTGTGAGTCTAGACTCTAGATCACCACTGTTTGTATAGGACAGACAAAGCCAGAGTCTCCAGTAAAACCTAGACATTAGAAGGCCTTCAGTGAGGTAGATTTTTGCCATCAGGGTCACTACTGATGACTGAGCACTGTGATTGTCCGAGAGGCTAGTGGGGGAATGACATTCTAGTGTCCTTTATCAGTTAGGCCACGGACCCTGACACATTGCTGTGTTTGCCTGGGAAAGGGCGCATATTTTTCTAATCATTACAAGGGCACTCTATAATAAGTGAAGGCTGTAGATACAGCAACTTAAGATAGAAATGTGCTGGCTTCTTAGGAATAGCAGCTGGATAGGGCAAGCAGACAAATCCTAAATCAGCTGCTTTTGGTGGTCTGTTGTCAAAAAGCTAGCACTGTCCTGAGTGTCAGGATAGCTGGCCTCAATTCCTGTCAGTAACACTGGCTCATTGCATGGCCCTGATTCAGTACCCTCCATTCTCCCTGCTTGTTGTTCTTATTCTTTCTCTTCTCATGATTTTTTCCTCACAGCTTCAGGTCTCAGCTAAAATGTCTTGTCTTTGGTGAAAACTTCTGTGACTCTCTAATCCAATTCAGATCCCTATGTGATTAACTTTTCTACACTCTGTATTCTTTCTTCTCAGCACTAAATTTTGATGATTTAATGTCTCTCTTTCCAAGGAATGTTAAAATCTCAAAGGGAAGCATTCTGATCAGTCTTGTTCAGGGAGTTGACTTTGGTGTTTACAATAATGCCTTGTTTGCAAAAGATACCCAACAAATATGCATTGAAGACATGAGCTAATAAATAATGCTGAGAACAGGAACCAGGTTCTTTTGGTTATTATCTGAGTGACTCTGGCAAATGACAGATACCCTCTGGGTCTCAGTTTTTACATCTGTAAAAGGGACATAATATAAATTCCTACTTATATATCAGCACCATTGTAAGAATATAGGAGATAAAAATAAAACACCTGATAACTATAAATAACCTTTAGTGTTGGCCATGTTAATAACAGTTGAAAATCTGTGATTTATCTTCCACTGCCATAAGAAAGTGAATGTGCTTTAGGTAGATGAGAAACTGAGATTATGAAAGAAGGTTTTATCCAAGCAGGGAAGAAGATGAAAACTTTCTTCTACAACACTATTCTAGCTTGGTAAGAAGGTATAGGAATGAAGGAAATAAATGTTTTAATTACTCTGGACTTTTCCAGACTTAATTAAAAATCATCTGAGTGCTTTTTTTCTCAAGGTAGGAAAGAATTACAATTTAGTTTGGCAATCTCATGAAGAGATTTCAATGTGGTTAGAAGCATGGGTTTTGGGAGCACACAGAACTGAGTTTGAATTTCAGATTTGCCCCTTATGAGCTGTGTGACACTGTAACCTTACAATATTGTCTAATTTCTCTGTGCCTTGGATCCAGTGCCCATAAAACAGGAGTAATGATACCTCTTGGTGTTTTTGTGAAGATTAGATAAGAAAATTTGTAAAACTAGTACAGTGCCTTGCAAATACTAAGTGAAAAATAAATAATAGACTTGTCTATTCTATTCTACTCTATTGTACATTGAGTTGTCTTAGACGAGGGAGTGACATTTTAGGACCACCACCACCACCACCACCACCACTAATAATAACACTAATAGGCTGCCTCCTCTGGTCAGGTGCTGAGTTAGATACAATGTATCAATAAAATTGTTGAGAGGCTACCATCACTATTCTCATTTTATATAAGGAAATTTAAGCTTAGAGGAGTTTTGCCAGGGTTACAAATCATATATGAGCCAGAGCAGGGAACTGGACATGCAAACGTGTGATTACAACATTCCTGCTTTTAGCTATTCTGTTAAGTTGCACTGGCATATGCTCATGGTTGCTACGGGCAAAATGTCTGGGCCAAGCAAGGAACATCATGTTACCAACCTGTGTGCCCACAGATTCATCTGTGCCAACTCTGCTTTTTTTTCATTAGCCTCTGAATAAAGTTCTGGCCTATTCCATTAATTATGTTTTTGCTCAGTTTGATAAAGCAAACATGCAGTTTACACGGTGTCCTTTATATCCTCGGCAGAAATAGGACTGAAGATAGGGCTGTAGGATAAAACACATGATGCCCAATTAAATGTAAATTTCAGATAACAATGAGGAATTTTCTTTTAGGATAAGTATATACCAAATATTTCACAGGAATACTCATGCTAAAAATTATTTGTGGTTTAGCTGAAATTAATTTTTTCTTACATTTTTAGCTGAAATTTAAATTTAACCAGGCATCTGGTACTTTTATTTGTGAATCTACCTGGAGAAGCCCTCATAATTCTTTTCTTATTAAAAAACCCGTGATCAGGGAGTGCAGAATAGGACTGAGAGAGGTTACATAAAGGATTAAAGAGTAGTATGTAAGAAGTTGAAATCATATGAGGAAACTAGAAGTCATTAAAGGGCTCTAGTTCCTCTTTAATATCACATCTGGAATATGTTTCCTTCTTGCAAGCCTCATAAAGAAATCATAAACCCCTCTCTTGTTCTTGGTTCATTCCAGCTAAAGTTTCAGACTAGTCTTGGAAAGGATGCATGTGGCTTCAGCTAGTGGTCCCATTCCTATGGTGTCTACATGCTGAGGAGTGGTCCCACTCTCTGTTACCCTAATCACCTTCCTCTATGTAGCTTATACATTAGTCAATCTTCATGCCATAGATCCATTTAACAGTTACTTTTTCAATGAACATTTATTTATTGAGCTTATACTATTTGCCAGGTACTCTGCCAGGCACAGGGGAAAAGAAAATACAAAACAACAATCCCTGACCTACCTTTGTTGAGGAGGCAAACATGTAACCAAATAATTGCAATTTAAATATGAGAAATGCTAATGGAGTTGTGAACAGATTCCTATAGAAGACTAACAGGGAGTGGTTAACGTTGCCTGCCGGAGGGGGTCATGGGCAAATCATTGTTTGGGCCTTGAAAAGTGATTGTGTAGGTGTTCACTATGCAACCAAGGTGTGGAGAAGACACCTCAGGTAGGAGGAATGACCTCTGTGAAGACACAGAAGCATGGAAGGACATAGCATATTTCTAGGAGTGAACCTCAAATTCTTCAGTGTTATTAGAAGTGAAGATTGAAGTAAAATAACCGAATCTCAAAATTTGTTTTAATTAATGAACATGTTGGAAGGAAAAAAATGGAGGGGAAAGAGAAGAGAGAAGGAACAGAGAATTTGGGGGTGTGGAGTAAAAAATCATTAAGTATTTAAACTCACAGCTAGGAATTTTTTCTCTCTTCCTGTTCCCTAATTAGAATTTCAGATAAGGACATTGCCATCCATCAAATTACGGCAGAAATGTGAATTTTCTTTACCTTTTATTACCACAGAACCAATTTTCTCACAAAGTGCTATCAATTTTCCTCTTAAATATCCTTAAAATTTAACTTCTTTCACTTCCACAATAAGTGTCACAGTTGGGGGCTTCGTCTGGACTCTTGGAATAGCAATCTAAAGTCTCCCTGATGTTTGCCTCTCGCCATTCCAGGCTGCCCTCCACACTGCTGCCATTTTTATCTCTCTATAACATAAGTATGTTTCCATCCTCTGTCATGTCTCTAATAATTTCAATGGCTCCTGACTACATATAAATAAGGTCTTTCATATTTCATTCACAATCAATATCTCTAGCTTCTCTTTAGGAGTAGTATGGAGTAATCTTAATGCACAAGTTCTAGAGGCAGGTAGCCTGCATTCAATTTCTGACTTCGCCAGGGCTGGTATTTACTGGGCATGTACTGGGATGCTCATATCTGGTCTACTAGGCTGGGTTGGTGTTTGCACCTAGTTGTTGAATAATTTAATATCTTCTCAGCTACTAAATGTGATTTGGCAGTTCACTTATACTCTCTAAACTTTAGTTCTCCGTCTTCAATATAAAGATAATAAAAGTATCAGTTGCAAAAAGTTTTAATAAATCTGAAATAAAATATCAATGAAATAAATAAATTATAAACGAAATCATGCTATAAAAAGCTTAGCGTCGTGTATGTCTAACAAATGCTGACTATATGCGTTATTGCCTCTCACCAATCTCTAACCATGTCACCTCCTGTTTTACCTTTCCAGGCATGCTCCAGAACTTTACTTATTTTATCACCCTACTTGTTCTGCCTGAAGTAGCCAAACCCCACCAATTCATCCTTCAAACATTCAATCCTTCGGAAAGACATTGTAACCACATCCCTGACTTAATCCACGGTACAATTAATCACTTTTCCTGTGTGCTCACTGTGCACACATCTCTATTATATTAAATCATGAGTTATTGTTTATACATCTGCCGCTGTCATTAAGTTACGAAAGCATTCTTTGCATCATTTCAATTTTGTTAAATTTGTTAAGGTTCGTTGAATGACTCCATAAAATCTATCCTGGTTAATGTTTCCTCTGCACATACTAAAATATACATTTAAGTTGGAGTATTTTATGAAGGTTAATTAGGTCATTTTCATTAATTGTGACAATCAGATTTTCTGTATCTTTACTGATTTTCTATCTGCTTATTCTATCAATCACTGAGAGACTAGTTTTGAAGTCTCCAAATAGAGTTTTAAATTTGTATACTTCTCTTTTCTTGTCTGTCAAATTTTACTTTATAGATTTGAGGATCTATTGCTACTTGCTTATACATATAGGATTGTTATGTTTTCTTAGTTAATTGACTCGTTTCTGATTATGCAATGTTCCTTTTGTTGTTTTTGTTATAGGAGACGGAGTCTCTGTTTCTCGCCCATGCTGGAGTGGAGGGCTATGGCGCGATCTCGGCTCACTGCAACCTCCGCCCCTGGGGTTCAAGAAAGTCTTCTGCCTCAGCCTCCCGAGTAGCTGGGACTAAAGGCACACCCTGCCACCCCCGGCTAATTTTTTGTATTTTAGTAAGGACGGGGTTTCACAGTGTTGTCCATGCTGGTCTTGAACTTCTGAGCTCAGGCAATCCGCCCGCCTCGGCCTCCCATATTGCTAAGATTACAGGTTTGAGCCACTGTGCCCTGCCGCAATGTTCCTTTTTGTCTCTGGTAGTATTCCTCGTTCTGAATAGTATCTGTTCTCATGTTAATATAACCATTCCAATTATTTTGTGTGTGTTTAATGATAAATCTTTTTGCATTCACTTGCTCTCATCTGTTTTTATATTTAAAGTGGATTTTTTTTTGTAAACAGTGTAATCTATCTCTGTTTTATAATTAATGTGTTTAGATTGCTTACTTTAATGTAATTATTAATATAATTGCTTTTAAATCTACAATATTGCCAGATGTTTTATTTTCCATCTTTTGGACTACTTTTGGATTCACTGTTTTGGATTGACTGTTTTTTATGGCTCTATGTTACCTCTATTATTGACTCAGTAGATAAACCTACTTTAATTGATCACAGTTACTCTTCAATTTATGGTTTTCAATTTATAGTTTGACAATTTATAGCTTTCATATCAATTATGTATTTATTACCTCATTTAGTCTCACAAAAACTTTGTAATTTAGGTATTATTATACCCTTATCTGGCATAGATAAATTATACATAATTGGCATAGAAATATTTACACTATTAATTTTGTACTATAGTCTTCTCAATTTAGAGGGGAGTCACTATTTCCATGTAATTAATTTATATATTTTTAATGTTCCCTTCACTCCATCCTATGTACCAAAGTAAGGCACGACATAGTACCTGTTTTGAAGTGTTGCCTCCCCCCTCAGTCATAGCTCCAGCTGCTAGAAAAACAAAAGCCACTGGACTTTTAACTGCCTTCCTTATTTACATCTGATTCCTTGGCTTGGGCTTTGGCTATTGTTCCAGTGGGACTCTGGAATCACCTCTGCCACTGACATTTTATATAAAATGAATCATACAATATGTGGCTTTTTGTGTCCAGCTTCTTTTACTTATCATGTTTCCAAGGTTCTTCTGCATAATAGCACGTATTAGTACTTCATTCTTTATTACTGCTAAGTAATATTCCAGTGTATAGATATACCACATTTCATTTATCCATTCCCCTGTTGATAAGCACTTGGTTTGTTCTGCTATTATTTGGCTGTTATGAATAATGCTACTGTGAACATTCCTGAATAAGTGTATGAATGAACATATATTTTAATTTCTCATGGGTATACACACAGGAATGGAATTGCTGGGTCATATGAGAACTCATTTTAAACTTGTGAGAAACTTCCAGACTCTTCTAAGCATTTACGCTATTTTACATTCCCACTAGCAATTTATGAGAATTCCAGTTTCTCCATATTATAACCTACCGTTTTTATTGCATTTTTTAATTCTAGTCATCGTAGTAGGTATGGAGTGGTATATAACTTTGCTTTTGATGTGCATTTCCCTAATGGATAATGATACTGATCATACTTCATTGAGCTTATTGGCTTATTGGCCCAATCATTTTGGTAGGCCAACATTACCCTGATGCCAAAATCAGAATGAGAAATGACAAGACAAGAAAATTACAAATTAATATCCCTCAGAAACATAAAAATAAAAATCCCCCCAAAAGTACTAACAAATCAACTACGTAGGGTTTATATCTGAAATGCAAATATTATTCATCATTTGAAAAATAAATAAATTCAGTTTACCATATGGTCAGATTAAAGATAAAAAAGCATATAATCATTTCAATAGATACAGAAAAGTCATTTGACAAGATTCAATATCTGTTATATAATACACATATATACTTATATATGTATATATATAATAGTATGTGTGTATGCATATACCTCTCAGAAGACTAGCAATAGAAGGGAAATTCCTCTACTTGATAAGGAACATCTATAAAACACTCACACTTAAATATGTTAACATCACACTTAATGATGAAAGACTAATGCATTCCTCTAGGATCAAGCACAAAACACAAACATCCTCTCTCCCTATTCCTTTTGGATGTTGAACCGAAGGTCCTTGCTACTGCAATAATGGAAGAAAAAGAGTAAAAGGATTGAAAAGGGAGAGGTAAAACTGTCTGTATTTATAGAAGGCATGACTGGCTATGTGGAAAATCTCAAAGAATCTACAAAAATGTTATTAGAAATATTAAGTTTCTAATACTTAACAAGGTTAAGTACTTGTAAATACTTAACGAGGTTGAAGGATACGCAGTTAACATATAAAAATCAATTGCATTTGTACATAGTTGCACAGAACAATTGGAAATTGGAATTAAAATGTGCCTTTTCTAATGGCACCAAAACCATAAAATTCTTAGATATATATCTAACAAGATAATGACAAATTATGTTTGCTTATAACTATACAGTTCTATTAAAATAAGTAAAAAATGATCCCTAAATAAATAAAGATATTTATTGTATTCATGAATTAGAAGACGCTGGCTCTTCCTAATGTGATCTATAGATTCAACAGAGATCTAATAATAATTCTAGCATCATTTTGTATAAAAACTAGCCAACTAATTTTAACATTAAATGGAAAGGCAAATAACTAGAATAACAAAAAAAAAAATTTGAAACAATAAAACCAGGTAGAATGAAGTCTGAGGCACCACTCAAACTAATATCAAGGCTTCTATAAAGCTCAATGATTAAGACAGTATTACATTGGAGAAAGGCTAGGCATATTGATGGAACAGAAGGCAGTCCAGAAACATACATTTGTATGGTCAATTGCTTTTCAATGATGGTGCACAGGTCAACCAATGAAGAAAAGATAATGCTTTCAATACGTGATGGGAAGCAATTGGATGAAAAGAAATAAGGAATAAGTGTTGATCTATATATAGTTATATAAAAAGTAACTCAAAATGGGTCACAGTCCTAAATGTGAAAACGTATACTCTAAAATTTCTTGAAAAAAATATAGAGGGAAATATTTGTATCCTTGGATTAGATAAAGGTTTCTTAGACATAATACCAAAAACATGATTGATATAGACAGAAATACACTGTTAAGAAACAGCAAAGACAAACCATAGATTAGGAAAAAACTCATACATTTGTTAAAAGATTTGGAGCCAGTATACATAAATTATGTTTTCAAAACTAAGTAATAGGAAAACAACCCAATTTAAACAAAAGGGGAAAAATATTTGAATAGAAATTCAGAGTAGACATGTGGAGGACAAGGATATGAAAAGATAATCTGCACCATTTGACATTAGAGAAATGAAAATCAAAACCATAATGAGATATTGCTATCCACCTGTCTAAAACTAAAAAATTAAAAATCAAATAAAAAAGCTAAAAACAATCAAAAACAAAATAAAAAACAGCAAGTGCTAAAGAGTATATAGAGAAACTAAAACTCTCATACCTTGTTGGTGGGAATGTAACATAAAAAAACAGTTTGGCAGTATATATACTCATATAAGTATATATACTTATTATATAACCGTAGAAGTATTTACCCAGCAATCTCACTCTTACATACATACTCAAGTGAAATCAATATTTACATTTACACAAAAACCACAGATGAATGTTTATAGTGGCTGTAATAACCCTAAACTTAAGCTCTAGTATGTCCACATAATAAAATATTACTCAGCACCATTAGGAATGACTCACTAATCTGTACAACAACATGAATGAATTTCAAAGTATTATTCTAAGTGGTGGGAGCTAGACTCAAAATGCTGCAACTGTATAATTCTAATTTCATTTATATAATGTTTTGAAAAAGCAGAACTATAGCAACAAAAAGCAGAACTTTGGTGGTTAGGGGCTGAGCAGGGAGGGGAAGGCTTACTATAAATGAGCACAAAGGAATTCTTTTAGATGGTGGACTTTTTGTGTCCTGAGTATAGACTGGTGACAAAATTGTTTGTGTTTGACAAAACTCACAGAATGTACTTTAAAGGGTAAATTTAAACTGTATGTAAAATATACCTTGATGTTTAACTATGTGTAAATTATACCCTAATACAGGAAAAGTATATTTATAATAGCCTTGATAGTGATGGTAGTGATTAGACTATATGTGAACTGGTGGTTATGCTTTCATGCCATTTCTGCAACAAACTTTCTGGGTAATCTTGAATACCTCTTTTCCCCCTTCGTAGGTCCAAATTTCTTCATTTTCCAGTGATAAATTTGGATGGGATAATGACTAGAGTTTCTTCTAGCATTGGCATTCTGTGATGACTGAAGATATGATTTCTGAGGTTGTTTTTATGTTCCCTCAATCTTTGAAACCAGATGCTTTTGTTGAGATTTGGGCTGGGCCCACATTCTGAGACATTTCCATACATGACAGGTAGGTGTGTGCTTGTGCATGAGGACGGCTAGAGGTCATCTGGCCACCACCCTTTATCCTTCCCATGCCTCCTTCACCAAGCTGTTTATGACTGATCTGTGAACAGCTGTCATTAACAGCAACCCAGAGCCCGAAGATGAATTTAAAAAAACAAAACCCCCCAAATGTCTTGTACATTATCAGGTATCCTGTTGTTTCTCTTGACTGAGCAGCTCGATAGGGTATAATGAAAATAATTCCCATTCTTAATGCCTGCCCCGAGGCTGGAACTCACGCATTCTTTACAATTACCCTGCCCACAAATGTAGGTCATTGTGGATATAATTATCCTCATTTTGTAAATTATTAAAAAGAAAAAAAAACAAACTAGCAGCAGCAATGACACAATAAAATAAACTAAGGCGTGAACATTTTAATTGACTACTCTATTATCAATCCACAAGTAAGTGGCAGAGCTAGGACTTAAACTCACTGCTATCTCATACTAAAACCATTAATAAAAAAGCATCTAACAGGGTTCTAGTCTGAAATATGGGAACCCGGTTACTGTTCATATACGTATTTATCTATTCCTTAATTTATTCCTTTATTGACAGATATTTTGTAACCTGTAAAGTATCAGGAAAGACACTATGCATAAGAGATACAACAGTAGATTGGATAGGCACTACCCCTGCCACCATGGAACCTACATTTTAGTCGGCGGGGAATGAAAAACCTCAGCAGGGAATTATACTTCAGCATCGTAATTGCTACAATAGAATATTGTGGGCAGATAAAGGAAGACCAAGGAAATCTCCCCAAGGAAAGTTATCTATGCTGAGATGTGAGAGAAAAGTAGGAGTTAGGCAATGATTTACAGGTAGGAAAAAAAAAAATGACAACTAGTGAGAAACTTAAGTAGTTCGGTAGGACCGGGACTTGAACTAAAGTGTCATGGAGCAGAGTAAAAAGAAATTGAAAAATATCTAGGGCTTGACTCATCCAGAATTCTGTGAAGTTTTTAAAATGGCTGGAACTTTTTCTAAGAGCAATATGCAAGGGTTTTAAATAGAGAAGTGACATGATCAGATTTTATTTTCCAGTTTCTTTGATCAGTAGTAGAAAATGAGAGTGAACCAACACTGAAGGCAAAGAGACCATTTAGGAAATCATTATTATCATTATAATCACATTGTTATAATAATGACCATGATGATAGTGCTTAGAGATGGGGTTAGAGCCAGTGGTAGTGTAACCAAGTGGATGGACTTGAGCAGTAAGTTTTTGTAACTTTATTAGCCCTAATGCTGCAATCTTGACATATATTTTGTAATACACCTTCCATTCTATTAAAAATAGTAGATAAAATATCCTACTAACACACGTAATTTCAGAAGTCCATAAAAAATTAAAACTAATACAAATAAGAATTAAAATACATAATATTATGTATTTTAATATGGGTACACCACCACCAGGAAATTAAGTCCTCCATAGAATTACAAAGTCCCTCCCTGAAGCATTGCCATTTTGATAGAGAACTACAAGATTCAAATGATATTCGGTCAGTCCCATTGACAGGTGTCAGTGATGACTGGATTTGTTGTATGAGGGCCAGGGAGATGCCAAGTATGTTTCTGCCTTTGGTGGCAGTGTGGTTGTGGTATATTACCCAGTATTGTGGATACCCAATGAAGAGAGCTGGGGACAAGAGAAAGATCATGGGTTCCGTATTGGACAGGTTGAATTTAAAGTGATTCTGAGACATTTACACTGGAGATGATTGGCAATTAGGAATTCTGTATGAGTAAATATAAACCTTAAGCCCAGAAGGGAAGACTTGACTTGAGAGATGGATTTGGGCTCATCATTTTACAAATGGGGGGGGGGGGGAAGCCATAGAGCAGATGAGACTCTCTAGGGATAGTGGGTAGAATTAAAAGAGAAGAACACTTAGGTAGGTGCTTGAGGACCACACGTAGCAAGAAAGCCCTGCAGGAGAAACTTCAAAAAGGCTACTTAAGTGAAAAAGGGTAAAAGAGAATACTTAGATCCCATAGAAACCAAGGAAAGAGAGAGTTTATGAAAAGAGAAACTGTTCTGCTGTGTTGGCTACAGATCTAGGAAGATAAGGTTTGGGATGCTTAATCATCTAGAAACAAGGAAGTCTTTAGTCACCGACAGAAAAATTGTCGGTGTAATGGTGGAATGAGCCTCATTGCATTGGTGCCTGGAGGTAGTAGAAGGCAAGGAAATAGATTCCATCAGATTCCACATCTCTCCAAGGGCTTGCATATCTGTGAAACATTGGTGTTGATGTCCCTCGTACACTTCTGAAGTACCTCAAATGTAAAGAACTTCAACATAAAGCAGAATAAGATACATCGGTAATGCTGGCATATGTAGGAGAAAGGCAGAAATCATACTTTGCTTTTGCTAATTCTTCTGCTTCCATCATAACTGTCCTGTTAAACTCATCTCTGATTGTTGTAAAACTACTCCAAACGTAAAGTTCCCATGTGATTGTTCTTGTTGTAATTGTTCTCAAAGATGTTTAACACCAGGCCAGTGGCTCATGCCTGTATCCAAGCACTTTGGGAGGTGGAGGCAGGTGGATCACCTGAGATGAGGAGTTTGAGACCAGCCTGGCCAACATAGTGAAGCCCCGTCTCTACCAAAAATACAAAAATTAGCTGGAGGTGGTGGCAGGTGCCTGTAATCCCAGCTACTCTGGAGACTGAGACAGGAGAATCACTTGAACTTGGAGGCAAAGATTGCAGTGAGCTGAGATTGTGCCATTGCACTCCACTGGCCTGGGTGACAAGAGTGAAACTTCGTCTAAAAAAAAAAAAAAGTTTTTGTTTACTTTGTTGCAGCATGAAGAGCCCCACCCCTTTCTCTGCAGAATCACCAAGGCGCTGGGAACCTGAACATATGTCCTGAAAACTGGAGGGCTGGTGTACGATGAGTAGGCCCTCATTGCTGCTCAGTAATGCAGGGCTCAGATTCACATGCTCTATGCTCACTTCTACTTCGACCAAACCAACCATACCCCTGAATTTCCTTCCCACAAGGTTCTAGTGTTTGAGGGTGATGATGGATTCTCTGTGTAGGAGAGCAATGCTATTGCCGCCTATGTGAGCAATGAGCAGCTAGCTGTGGGGAAGTGCTCCAGAGGCAGCAGCCCAGGCAGTGCAGTGGGTGAACTTTGCTGATGATAGCCAGTACCTGGGTGCTTCCACCTTGGGCAAAATGCACCATGACAAACAGGCCACCAGGATGCAAGGGAGGAGGTGAGGTGAAACCTGGGGCTGCTGGATGCTCACTTGAAGATGAGGATTTTTCTGATGAGTGAACGAGTGACACTGGCTGACATCATAGTTATCTGCACCTTGTTGCGACTCTATAAATAGGCAGATTCTAGAGCCTTCTTTCTACCAGGGCATTCTCATTACCAACCGCTGTTTCCTCACCTACATCTACCAGCCTCAGTTCCAGGCTGTCTTGGGTGGAAATGAAACTGTGAGAACATGGCCCACTTTGATGCTAAAATATTTGCAGTGAATCAGCCTAAAATGGACACTCCACGGAAAGAGAAGGGTTCACGGGAAGAGAAACAGAAGCCCCAGGGTGAGTGGAAGGAGAAGAAGGTGGCTGCCCCTACTCCTGAGGCAGAGATGGAAGAATGTGAGCAGCCCAAGAATACCTTTGAGTTGGATGAATTTTAAGCACAAGTACTCCATCGAGGACACACCCTCTGAGGCACTGCTATGTTTTGGGGAGCACTTTGATAAAGATGGCTGGTCCCTGTGATACTCTTGAGTATCGCTTCCCTGAAGAACTCACCCAGACCTTCATGAGTCACAGTCTCATTATTAGAATGTTCCAGCGATTGGACGAGTTGAGGAAGATGCCTTTGCCAGTGTCATCCTCTTTGGAATCAACAATGGCAGCTCCATTTCTGGAATCTGGGTCTTCCAAGGCCAAGAACTTGCCTTTCCACTGAGTCCAGATTGGCAGGTGGACTCTGAGTCATATAAAAGGTGGGAACTGGATCCTGGAAGCAAGGAGACCCAGACACTGGTTGGAGAATACTTTTTCTGGGAGGGGGTCTTCAAGCATTTAGGCAAAGCCTTCAGTAAGGGCAAGATCTCCAAGAGAACATTTTTTTACTATTGCCTAGCAGCCTGCACCTGCCCTTCATGAAGATGGGTATCATTAAAGGAAATTGAACATTGCCAATAAAAAGATGTTTTCGTTCAACTGCTCATCAGCTGTTTAGAACCCCATTCTACTGTTTCCCTGAGTGTAATCCAGACTTTGTTTTCACACTTCCAAAGATGAGTGGTTCACTAGGGCAACTTACTAGGTGCCAGAGAGTATGGACTCTAAAGTCAGATGGAAGTGGGTTTAGATGCTGCCTCTGCCAAATCTTTGACTGTGATATCTTGGACAAGGTATTTAAGCTAAGTGTCTGGGGTTCTTTCTTTTTTTTTTTTTTTTTTAATGTGAAATGGGAATTATAATACCTAGCTCTCAGACTTGTTAAAAGACTCGCATATGATGATGCATATAAATAGCAAATAGCACAGTCTTTGGAACAGAGAAAATGTTAACATATAATAAATTTAAAAATTTACAATTTTAATTGAAAAAAGAACAATTAAAAATAATTATTTAATTGAAAAAGCATTGTTTTCAATTACAAGATTCTTTTTTAATTGAAAAGAATTTAAATTTAAGTTTTCAAGTAAAAAATATTCTTTTCAATTAAAGAAGAATCCTGTAATTGAACAAAAATTATTTTTCAATTAAAAAAGAATTTTTAATTAAAAAAACAAGAAAGATTCTACTAGTCTTTGATTGGTGAAATATTTCTTAATCATTTTGGCCGAAAGTGTCTTTCTCTAATTCCCAAGCATTGGCCATAGTTATTGCTCTTAGAACTGACCAACAAGTGTAATCTATTTTCCCATTACAACTCTCCAATCATTAAATCTTCTCTCCTCCATGGGAAGCATCTCAATTTCTTCCAACTTTCCTTAAAGAACATGTTTTTTAGGCCCCTCTCTATCATTATTGCTACTTTTAAAAGTTCACTCCAAGGTGTCCCTATTCATCCAGAATGGAGAAGGTGGAATTTGACCTGACAGTTGAAGGATTATTGGATTTTATGGAATATGTTCAGAGATGGTGACAAGTGACACAAGCTGCAGTGAGGCGATGGGATCAGAAGTGTTTGCTATAAAGCCTGAGAATGTAGTTTAGGGAGAGTCTTAAATGCTTTTTCAAAGAATCAATTGTAGGCTGAGCATGGTGGCTCACACTTGTAATCTCAGCACTTTGGGAGGCCAAGGTGGGTGGGTCATCTGAGGTCAGGAGTCTGAGATCAGCGTAGCCAACATGGTGAAATCCCCTCTCCACTAAAAATACAAAAATTAGCTGGGCACTGTCATGCTCGCCTGTAATCCCAGCTACTCAGGAAGTTGAGGCAGGAGAACCATTTGAACCTGGAAAGTGGAGGTTGCAGTGAGCTGAGATCGTGCCACTGCACTCCAGCCTGGGCGACAGGGAGAGACTCGTATCAAAAAAAAAAAAAAAAAAAAAAAAAATTATATTCACATTCATTTGACAGCAAAATATCCTCAGTGTGCTTGGAGTGGATGTGAGACATGATCAGATGGTCATTTTGGTGCATTATTCGTATAGTGGATGTGAAGGAAAAGAGAGAGAAATAAGGGAATCGTTCATGTGTATTAACTGAGAATCAATATTAATAGTAGTGTGACCTGGAGAAAGAGACAGATGTGAGGTCTATGTTAGCTATTCACAGGAATTATTTTAACTTTCCATATTTCCTAGAATATCAAATATGAATGTGTTTGTCCATTTTTCTTCTTTTAAAACAAATGTTTATTAAATGTCAATTTTTAAAAAACAAAGCGTTGTTTATAAATGCCAGAACTTTAGTCTGTTTGTGTTGTTATAAAGGAATACCTGAGGCTGTAATTTATAAAGAAAAGAGGTTTATTTGTCTCACAGCTCTGCAGGCTGTACAAGAAGCATGGCCCCAACATTTGCT
The DNA here is from genome assembly GCF_002776525.5 of Piliocolobus tephrosceles. NCBI lineage: Eukaryota > Metazoa > Chordata > Mammalia > Primates > Cercopithecidae > Piliocolobus > Piliocolobus tephrosceles. The sequence goes on along the minus strand of NC_045437.1, from coordinate 142,839,238 downwards.
TCCAGTGAGGTCCTCAGGAAGCTTCCACTCATGGCGGAAGGTACAGGGGAGCAAGCACCACATGGTGAGAGAGGAGGGACCAGGAGGAGGACCCAGGCTTCTTTTAACAATCAGATTTCTCAGGAATGAATAGAGTGAGAACTCCTTCATTATCGTGAGAACAGTTCATGACAGATCTGCCTCCATGACCCAAACACCTGCCACCCGGGCCCACCTCCAACTTTAAGGATCAAATTTCAACATAAGATTTGAAGAGGACAAATACCCAAACTAGATCACACAGAGAATTTAAAAAATCAAAAATAAAACATTGGAGATGTTTGTAGTTCAGGATAATGTGATTTTAAAAAGTTTCATAGAACAGAGAGCATTTGAACTTTACTTATAAGAATGGTTATGTATTAATTCTGTGACAAAAGAAAATAAGGCATTCCAAGTGGAAAAAACAAGGTTAGCAAAGGAAGGTAAAAGATCAGGTTATATTCAAGGAAGATTTTATTAGTTTACAGTTGTGTTGTCTAATACTGTAGCTACTAGCCATATATGAACACTAAAAATTAGTTAAATCAAATTAAAAAGTCAATTCCACAGCCATACTAGTCACATTCCAAGTGCTTATAAGTTGTATATAGCTAATGGCTAGTATACTGAACAGCACAGCTATAGAACATTTCCATCATTGCAGAAAGTTCTATTGAGCAGTGCTGGGCTAAAGAACAATGCTGTATATAGAGAAGTAAGAAACTATCAGATTTACACACACACACACTCACACATACACACACATCCCCGATTTTGAGTCTGAATTTTAGTCTGTTGGTATATCAACATCTGTTTTGGTTAAAAGAAACAAAATGTAACTTAAACTGGCTTAAACAACAAATGGAGTTTGTTAGCTCAATTATCTGAAAAGTTCAGAAATAACCTTGGCTTCATAAATAGCTCCTTCGAGCTTTTGCTGAGCTTCCATTTGATCTTCTCTTGTCTTTTTTCTTCTGTGTATTGGCTTTACCCTCAGGCTGGCTTTCCAATATAGAAAAATAGCTGAAGTAGCTCTAGGTCTCAAGCTCCCAAATGACATTGTCACACCTGAGACATTTATAAAGTCTCGGTAATTTATAAAGAACAGAAATGTGGTGGCTCACAGTTCTGGAGGCTGGGAAGTCCAAGATCGAGGGACTGCATCTACTGAGGCTCTTGTACCATCACATGGTGGAAGGCATTGTGTGGGTGACAGAGAAAAAGAAAGAAAATGAGAGAGAGAGAGAGAGCAAAACTCACCTTTACAACAAATTCACTGGTGTGATAATAAACCCACTCCTGTGATAACAACATTAATCTATTCATAAGGAAAGAACTGTCATGACCTATGCACCTCTTAAAGGCCCTACCCCTCAACACTGTTGCATTGGGGATTAAGTTTCCAACAGAAGAACTTTGGGGAACACATTCAAACCATAGTACACATGATTCAGAAGAAGAGAGCTTATCTTCTTTTTTGTTGAGACTGAGTGTTGTTCTTGTTGCCCAGGCTGGAGTGTAATGGCACAGTCCCAGCTCACTGCAACCTCCGCCTCCCAGTTTCAAGTGATTCTCCTGCCTTAGCCTCCCAAGAGCTGGTATTACAGGTGCCCACCACCATGCCCAGCTTTTTTTTTTTTTTTTTTTTTTGTATTTTTAGTAGAGATGGGGTTTCACCGTGTTGGCCAGGCTAGTCTTGAACTCCTGACCTCAGGTGATCCAACTGCCTCAGCCTCCTAAAGTGCTCTTCTTCTGCATCTTGACCATAGGAAAAAAAATTCCTGCACCTTTTTTGAACTTGCCCCATTTATGTCCCTGCCCAATCCTGCACTCTTTTGCTATGGCCAAGGGAGTGTCATGTACTGACTGATGCCTGACACAATCAGCGTGGCATGAGAGATAGGATAATGTAGATGGGCTTAGGCCCATCTGGGCCAATCTTTGAGGTGAGGGTGGAGTCAGTTCTACCCATAAGCCATCTGGATTCCACCCAGCCTGGGTGTGGTTAAATGGGGCTCTTTTTAAAAGGCCATTCCTGTTGCAATTCCCAGTATGAAATCATTATGTAATTTTATTTTTTTAAATGACAAATCTTTACTTTATTTGACTTGATTAGGTTTGAAAATCTTTAAATGTAATACAGATAAAACAGAGAACAGATACAGCAAAGAATAGCCAGAATTGCTTTTTTTAAAGTGTTATGATTTTATTTAAAAAATATAAATTCACAAAAGGTAATTTAAGTTCAAAACTTTAAGGAACTCTTTGTAAGGCACTTAACACACAATATACATACTGCTATATGAAGAATATTAAAATCCATGCACCGTGTAATCAAATAAAATCTTCATTATCCTTTTGCTCCTCTCTAAACTGCTCCCATGACACAACAAATGAATAAACAAATTAATTATTAAAAACATTACCAAGCAAACAAACAAAGAAAAAGTCTTCAAACTAGATATCTTAGAGTCAGCTATGAAAATGATCAACTCGTTGTGAAAAAAAAAAAAACAGTTTGACACATTATGAATGAAGTGAACCACATTAAATCTGTGTAAAATTAGTCATGTCTTGATGATGGCTAACAAAAAAAAAATGAGAAAAGCTAAAACTCCATATAAATGTATATGGAACTTGACAATGATATCAATGAAAAATTTTCACCCTATAAAATATTACCATTAACAGATTAATAAGGCTTATTTTGCATAATGACAATGTGAAAATAGTAGAACACATACTTCTGGTAAAAAGTTACATGTTATTTTCTACAGAAATGACTATCCTCTTGCAAAATCAGCAGGATCAGGGAGTCTGGTTTTAGAATAATCTTGTTATCTCTTTTATTCTCTTATTCTTAACATCTTTTTTCCTCTTTTTCCCTCAAAGGTGCTCTTCTTCATCTTCTACTCTTTCTCTCTTTGTCAACATAGCTATCATCATATTTATTCTAAAATTCTTCTTTCTTTGAAAATGAGCAGCCTATTTCTTGTTTCCCCTTTTCCAATTCTGAACTTGCTACATCTTGTCCTCATTCTCCTCCTCTTCCTCTTCCTCATATTTTCTAGGTGGACCAGCTCATCTTCCACATCACCTTCATTATCTCTATTTTCATACTCATCCTCTTCTTGGGAGTTGACATTCATTCTCTTTCTTCCCAAATCCCTCTAAGTGTGTTTTGTTGCAGCAGTTGAAAAATATACTTTCTCTAAGAACGTTTGGGACTGCTAAGTAAGTGAAGGTTTTACAGAACTCTACTAAACCGAGCTTTTTAAGTTTTGGTTTCATTCCAAATAAAATCATTAGAATTTTGGCATTTTCTTGCCAGGACTTCTAAGCCCCCAGAACTAGTATTGTTATTAAGAAAACAAGTCAATGAAGGAATTATGCTTCAGCCATACATAGAAACACCGGTTCTTTGAAAAGATCATTCATCCCTTCAATTTCTCCATTGATGACTGGCAACTATTAATGACCAGTTTGGTCACTCAGACTTTGCATGACTTCCTCCTCCTCTGTTACCACTAGTCTCATTTTTCCCCTCCCTCCTTGTACCAACTCTAATTTCAAAATTAAAAAAAATAGAAAATGAATGAAAAGGAAAACAAATATACCACTCACCTCCAACAAAAAGATGTGTAAGATAAAGAACAAAATAGCCAATGGAGTTCAAACAGGTGGGATGTTAACTTGGCCTCCTTTTCCTCTTCATGCATACACATCCATAGCTCCTTTCCTTTCAATGGACGTTGAGAGACTTGCATTATTTTAAAAGTATATTATATGATCTGAATTGTAATTTTGGAATATTATTCAGATGGTGGTGTGTGTAAATTGAACCACAGAGGAAAAAACCAAGAAGCAGGGAATTAATTAGGAAAGTAAGAAAAAAGGTGGATTAACCATGGTTTTTCTCTCAGTGGAAAATAAACAGAGGATAAAATTCCTAGCAGTGTAATGAAGCTATAATTTGTTAGACCTGTCTTGGAAACTAGGTGATCAGCAGGGAAATTATAGTGACTTTACTAAGAAAAGGGAGAGCACAGAAGAAAGATCAGAGGAATGCTGGTAAATTCAAGTTGGGCACTTACTGAAATTGAGGGGCATCTTCAGCATTTAGGTAAAATTTTCCCACAGGTAGATGGCAAAATGGAACTGAAAGAATGGAGTTGAGAGTGGATCCCCAAAGATAGAAAGGCTTGAACAGGGGAAAAAAAAAATGTAGGTAGAGTACCATAAAAAAACTGTTATGTATAAGAAGAGGTACCTAGCAGTGAATCTGAGAAGAAGCAGTAAGGTAACTTGTAGGAGAATTCTGAGAGTTAAATATCTGGAGTTTGAGAGAGGAGAGAATTTAAGGTGGTAAAGCGTGTCTATTTTGGGGGAGAAAAGAGTGAGAGGGTTTCGTGATTATTCTATAAGCACTTGCAAAGGGTTTAACCTCCCAAATAAAAAGACATATTTCTTTTCCACAGGTGAGAGTGTGGTCCAATTCTAGATGAAATATGTAGGCACGGAGTAGGAAAAAAAAGCACCTCCCATCCCTACTTTTTTTTCTTACTGTTTTTTTTCATTCCAGATAAAAGAGAAAGTTGAAATCAGCTTGATGTGGTCTCCACAGAGAGTCAAATACCTCAGCTAGCTTCAGTTGGCACTTCCAGAACCACCATCCACCTTTGTTTACCCTGCTTGTGACCCATTGAGGCTTACTTAGTTGAATTATGTCCAGGACTTCCTTGCCTCCTGTTTTCCTGATGGGTTTGGACAAGGGTGAACACTGGTGGACCATCACCGGGCAGTAGTAAAGTGTTATTGAGTATTTTCCTTCTGGTTTTCTCCATGCTGCATCACTGCATGTTGGCTCTGTCCCCCTGTGGTATCTTGTCTACAGTAGGGACCAATGGGATTGGGTCTGGTTTTAGCTCAGAGTTGTGATATAAGCATTAATAAATGACCTACGGGTAAGCACTTTGTAATATCCAGGCTCCATATTTCCAGTTTGACTGCCTAAATTTCTCTTTAAACCTCTGACATTCTATGAGTGTGGACTAGTGCTTTGCTGTTCAGTATAGTCTGTGAAACAGCAGGATCTACTTTTCCTAGCAACCTGTTAGAAATGTAGAATTACAGACCTTCCTCCAAACCTACTGAATTGGAATCTACATTCTCAAAAGATACCCAGATGATTTTTATGTACATTAGGACTTGGGAAATACTGAGATAGTATACAATTATAGTTAAAGAGTATGGAGTTCAGGGGCAGAGTGACCTGCTTATGAGTTTTGACTCTTGTATTATTTATTCATTCTATGAACTTGTGACAAGTTACTGACTTTTTTGAATCTCAAGGTCTAATCTGAAAATAATAATCCTAGGGATGTTGTGAAGAGTCAATAAGGCAATGCAATTCTGTGTTGTTGTGCAGCACTTATTCATGAAATACTTACAGTTAAAGCCAATAAGAAGAAGCCCATTAGCCTGAGATTGTCTCTGTAATAGGAACTCCAACACAAGCAAACCAAAACTCAATTAAATGTAAACAGTAAAACACAAGTTAAGTTTAACCAATCAGAAACCTCCAACTAACCTCTAGCTTGGGATTCTCCACTGCATCACACCCCAATAAAGAAATGCCTAGCTGTAGCCTATCAAGTAACTTCCCTATTTTGCTTTCATGGTTGATCTAAAAAAGCTTGCTACTCCCACTGCAGAGAGGGGCTGTCTGAACTTCTGGTTCTGTTTTCCTTTTGGCTTTCCTGCTTGATTCATGAATCATTCTTTGCTTAAATAAATTCTGTTAAATTTTTGCTTAAAGTTTTTCTTTTAACATCATGGATACCTCCAATGTTCCAAGCACTCTGCTGGGTGCTCAGCAGTCAACAAGACAGACAGTCCTTGGTCTCATGCAGTTTAGGTTGTTTTCGAGTCCTACGGACCAAAGTTATGCTGTGGTCCTGGAATGAGGAAGCATGATGCAGTAGATAGATTATTGACCTCAAGGGTGAAAATACATAGACTGCAACCCTCCTTCTTTTAAACGCATACTGAAGGGCCTTAAACAAGTCATTTCAGCTTTATGAATCTTGTCTGCAAATGGAATCTTAAGAATGTTGGCCTGCTTAAGCATATTCCAAACTGCGTTTCGTAGAACACTAAACCTATGAGCTTCTCCGCGGAGGAGATAAGAAAGACATGTGACCAAATAAGTTTGGGAACTTAAGGAAATCACAAGAGAAACATTTCTTTAACTTGAAGTAATTTTCCATTTCTGACATTTATTATTGACAAAGACTTTCTTTCCTCCTTTCCTTCTTCTTTCTCTCTGTCTCTCCCTTCCCTCCTTTCCTCTCACCCTTCCTCCCTTCTTTCCTTTCTTTTTCTTTCTGTCTGTTGCAGTAATTTGGGAAGATGTTAGACTGTTTCCCTAAGACCACTGATGGATATGATAGTTTGAGGACCTATTTTAGTCAGGAGGGAAGGAGTATTTTTCAAGGGCAGTTCTACACAGTCCTGGTCAGGATAACTCCATGGTTGTCAGATTTCCCAAAAGAAAGCACCAAGGGTTAATAAAAGGGCAAGAAGGGATTTGGAGCATATCTTTAAGAGTTGTTTGACATTGAGCAAGCCTCTGGCCCCTCAGTTGCTGAGTCTGGAAGAGGGTGTGGGGTCAGCCTGGTGGCTCTGCCATGTTCTGGGAGGCTAAGGGCGTGTCTGAGTTGTATAAAAATCTAATTTTGGAAATGCTTACTTGCCTATGTTTGAGCAGAGAGCCGTGAGTTGGTGTTCATGAATTTTAGAGGCAAACTCTAGTGTTTCTCTTCTTGTTTCAGTTGGAAACTAGGTTTTCTCCAGTGAAAGCTGGCCTTTCTCTCCCAGTTTAAGGACTGGGATGTCCTGTATTTAGTTCAACAAAGGCCTACTACTTACTTAGATTAAGTACCCAAACCTGTATCACTTGCTTAGAACACTGATTTCAGAAATATGGACATAATCCAGAATCATGCCCGAAGCTTGTTTCAACCGGTATGTTTTGATTGTTCTCTCATGTCAAGTTCTCAAGCCTTTATTCTGAAGAAGAGAAATGCATCTTATCAAGTTCTAGTTTCTTGAACTTATTTTTCTTCGTACTGATAAATGGAATAGAAACTGTGTAAATAAGTACATTCTGGTTTAGTGCAGTGGGAAAGGAAGGAAGAGGGTGATGCATCAACAATTTAGGGCAGGAGATACAACAGGGGAGAGGGGTTAGGCATGGAGAAATGGGCACTGAGATTGGAGAGGAGGGGCCTCTGCTTTCATTCAGAAGAGAGGCTTCTCTACCCACATCAATTCAAGACAAAGGTTCAGGTGCAATGGCCACAGAAAATCCCCACTTACTCAGAAAGTACAAGGCAGTTGTTAAGAACGTAGATTCTGTGGAAGACTAACCCAGATGTAAACTTAAGCTCTACAACTTACTGGATATGGAAGGAAAATTTACTCCTTTTAGTTCTTGGTTTGCTATTTTTTAAAATGTGGATAATAAAACCACTGACTACATAAAGTTGTTTCAAGGATTAAATATGATGATGCATATACTTTATATAATTTTATGTGCTTAGCAATTGATTTATAGATAGCGCTTAATACAATTTGTTACTACTTTCATTTTTATATTATTGTCATTATTATTATAACTTTAATTTATCAAATTAGTGTGTACATTAAATACGTCAGGTCAGCATCATACCTGAGAGAAGAAAGCCTCATAGCCACTCACCTATTTTCATAATTCAACAGAGATTTTGAGGCAATTTAGCACTATGAAAAGAGAATCTTTCTGACCTGTGTGCAAATCCTGGTTCTGTTATTTGACAGCTTGAGAAAATTATTTTAACTTCTCTGAAAATTTGCTAGGTTATGAAGATTAAGTGGGTGATAAATCTGTATACTTAATAGAGGTGCCTATCTTAAATAAGTCTTAGTGATAATAGCTATTATCATTACAAATGTAGAATATTTTACTTCTAAAATACACACAGCTGAAAAAGTTGATAAACCAGATCAGAACAGAAAAATGACTTGCCCAACATTATAGGACTGTAACCAAGATCTTCAAGCTTTAAGCCCAATGGTTTTGCCTATACGTATATAGAACTCTCCATGAAGGAGTATTTGAAGTACATTTGAGCTCTGTGGAGCCCAGTGAACTTGCAGTGAGAGATCAAAGTTAAAATCCAGCTCTGCCACTTAGTGACTGGGTGACTTTGTGCAACCCATGCAACTTGTATGAACTTCCCTTCCCTCATCTTGTAAAATGGTGACAATGACCCTTGTTTGCTTTCCAAGAATGTTGCGAAGTTCAAATGAGATTAAAAAAGATGTTTGAAAATTATAGAGAGCAGCAGATGTATAAGGGATTCATATTCATATTACATCCTTTAAAGTGGCAAGGGAACAGATGCTTAATATTAGTTTATTAGTATATTGAAAATAATTATTTTCTAGGTTCGGCTTTGAAGCAGGAAGGAGCAAAAGTGGTACTGTTTTAGGTACCCTTCATGCCAGCAAGGTGTGTGCATGCGTGGATGCCTCCAACAGGCTGCTGTAATGAGAAAAAACCTGGGAGCTCCCGCTGCCTGGAGTTCTTGTGCATTCAACTTCAAAGAAACCAAGCTTGATATTTAAAGTAATTAAAGGTGATTCAAATCTTTACTTGAATCTCTTGGCAAAGATTAACAGGGATATAATTTATAACTGAAATCTTCTGACCATCCCCCTTTTCCTAGTTTCTCCAATCCTCACATCTCTTACACTCTGAAGCCACTCCAAACCTTTTCTTTAAACCTTCCCTATCACATAAAAACTCAACTTGACTAACAACAAAACAATCAAAGAAAACAAGAAAACAAGCTTAGTGACTCTTCATTTTTCTTCTCACCTCTTATCTTTTGGCTTCCATATCTCAGCTTTTAATTGATTGAATATTTGTCTTTCTGATAAAAATTCCCTCTCTTTACTTTTCACTTTGTCTCTCTGCTCATTTGCCAATTCTATGTCACAAATTGGCCAGAGACAGAACTGGAGTGGCTGAAATTCATCTTCTGAAGATGGGAAAGAATTGAGGCATAGTAGGAAATGCTGAAAATGCAGAATTCTCATTAATACATTGGGGAAGGGTGGAAGACAATAAATACTTACAGGTGTATATGTGCATAGTTTAAATTCATTGCAATTTTGGTTACTTTCTCTTTCTTTCTTTTTTTTCTTGACAGAGTTACACTCCTGTTGCCCAGGAGTGCAATGGTCACTGCAATCTCTGCCTCCCAGATTCAAGTGAATCTCCTTCCTCACGCTCCTGAGTGGCTGGGATTACAGGTGCCTGCCACCACACCCGACTAATTTTTGTATTTTGTATTTTGCAGTTAGGGTTTCACCATATTGGCCAGGCTAGTCTCGAACTCCTGACCTCAGGTGATCTGCCCACCTCAGCCTCCCAAGATGCTAGGATTACAGGCGTGAGCCCCATGCCCAGCTGCAATTTTGTTTTCATCTCTCCAAAGGAATGACTGAATTGTGGATATGGGGACGTGAAGTGTGTATTATGACTCCAGTTGTGGAGTAGTTGTAGGAAGCTGCTTATTTTTTGATTACTTTTCATAAAGGATTTTCCTTCACATTTTCTTCAAGTGCATACTTGTGCTCTAAATTTCTACTGAACAAACCTCTTTAATACTGGCTACAAGTATCCTTATTTAAGTATGTATCTTTTATCTCCAAATATTTAGTTTCCTTAAATACTGAAAGCTCTCCTCCTGGAAGAAAATGCTTTTGTTAATAAGGGTAAGTACTGACTAACCACCATGGGACATTGTTTTGATTTATTGAGAGGGCATAAGAGGACAAGCCATTCTCTATGGTTGGTCGCCACCTTGTGGAAATAACAATCAAAGCGGCATAATTCAGATGTTGCAATCCTGCGTGGGTCAGATTTATTGGATTAGGATTCCTTCTAAGTCATATACTTTGAGCCGGCTACTTAACCTGTCTCAGGTTTTTTCATCTGTAAATGGGGGTAATCTACCAACCTCATGATGCCTGACTTTACGGTAAACACACGGAGCTACTACTATGATGTATATTACAATTTGAGGAGTATTGACAAATAAAACTAGGTTGCTAGATAAGACCAATCATAATAACAAGCAGTAATAATATTGAAAATATAAAAATGGGTAGTATTTACTGAATGTCTACCCTGTGGTAGATTAGTAGATGCTGTGTTATGTTCTTTACATGAAGTGTTTTCTTTAATCCTCCCCACAGCCCTTTTTATTGAATACTCTTACTATATTCAGCGCACAGATGAGAAAACTGAGACTCTGAGGTTAACTAATTTGTCCAGTCTCATGGTAAGTGAATGGTGAAGCTGGAAACAAACTCAAGTCTGATGTCACTATGTGAAATCTTTACTGCTCTAGGATGCTTATGAGAGGATTGGGCCTGGAAATCATATTTTATAGGGAGAAAATTGTGTGAGTGTGTGTACGTGTGTGTGTATGTGTGTGTGTTGGGAACATTTAAAGTACTCTCTTCTAGCTACTTTAAAATATACAATACATTTTTGCTAACTATAGTCACCTTATGAAAAAGTGGTGGCTCATGCCTGTAATCCCAGCACTTTGGGAGGCTGAGGCAGGCAGATCACCTGAGGTCAGGAATTCAAGACCAGCCTGGCCAACATGGTGAAACCCTGTCTCTACTAAAAATACAAAAATTAACCAGGCGTTGTGGCCAGCGCCTGTAATTCCAGCTACTTGGGAGGGTGAGGCAGAAGAATTGCTTGAACTTGGGAGGCGAAGGTTGCAGTACGCCGAGATCGTGCCATTGCACTCCAGCCTGGGCAACAGAGCAAGACTCTGTCTCAAAAAAGAAAAAAAAAAAAAGTGGTCAAACAACATTAGAACTTAAACCTTCAATCTAACCATATGTTTATATCCTTTACTGAGACTTTCTTCATCTCCCTGCCCTCACAATCTTTCTCAGACTCTAGTCTATAATTCTATGCTATACCTCCATAAGATCAACCTTTTTAGTTTTCACACATGAGTGAGAACACGTGATATTTGTCTTTTTGTGACTGGCTTATTTCACTGAACATAGTGATCTCCAGTTCCATCCATTTTTCTGCAAATGATAGGATTTCATACTTTTTAAAATGCTGAATAGTATTCTATTATGTATATATTCCACATTTTAAAAATCCGTTTGTCCATTGATAGACACTGAGATTGATTTCATATCTTTGCTATTGTGACTAGTGCTGCAATAGACATGGGTGCATGTATCGCTTTGATATACCGATTTCTTTTCCTTGGTATAAGTATCCAATAGTGGGATTGGTGGATTATATAGTAGTACTATGTTTGGTTTTTTGAGAAATCTCCATACCGTTTTCCATAGTGGCTGTACTAATTTACATTTACAAGAACAGTTTGTGTCTTGAAATTCATTTTATCTGATGGAAGTATAGCTATTCTTGCTCTTTTGTGGTTTCCATTGGCATGGAATATCTTTTTTTCATCCCTTTATTTTCAATCTATGTGTGTATTTATAGGTTAAGTGTGTTTCTTGGAGGCAACAGATTTTTTTTTTTAATTAATTCAGCCACTCTGTGTTTTGATTGGAGATTTAGTCGATTTACATTCCATATTATTGTTCATAAATAAGGATTTACTCCTGCCATTTTGTTATTTCTTTTCTGATTGTTTTGTGATCTTTTCTTTATTTCTTTCCTTTCTGTCTTCCTTTCAGTGAAGATGATTTTTCTCTGAAGATATGATTTAGTTTCTTGCTTTTTATTTTTCATGTATCCATTGTATGTATTTTGGTTTGAGGTTACCATGAGGCCGGCACATACTATCTTATAACCTATTATTTTAAGCTGATAACAACCCAACACGATTTGCATAAACAAACAAGCCAAATAACCTAATAAACACTCTATACCTTAACTTTATCCCCCACTTTTTAACTTTTTGTTGTCTCTATTTATATTGTATTGTACTGTCTATGTCTTGAAAAGTTGTTGTAGTTATTATTTTTGATTGGTTCATTGTGTAGTCATTCTACTGAAGATAAGAGTAGTTTATACCTCGCAGTTGTAGTGTTAGGATATTCTGTGTTTTTCTGTATACTTACTATTACTCATGATGTATACTTACTATTACTAGTGAGTTTTGTGCCTGCAGATGATTTCTTATTGCTCATTAACATCCTTTTCTTTCTGATTGAAGTACTTCCTTTAGCATTTCTTGTAAGGACAGGTCTGGTGTTGATGAAATCCCTCAGCTTTTGTTTGTTTGGGAAAGCCTTTATTTCTCCATTGTGTTTGAAGGATAATTTCAGTGGATATACTATTCTAGGGTAAACTTTTTTTTTCCCTTCAGCAGCACCTTAAATTAATCATTCCACTCTTTCCAGTCCTGTAAAGTTTCCACTGAAAAATCAGCTGCCAAGTATGTTAGTGCTCTATTGTATGTTATGTGTTTCTTTTCTCTTGCTGCTTTTAGGACGCTTTCTTTACCCTTGGGAGTTCAATTATTAAATGGCTTGAGGTAGTCTTCTTTGGTTAAATCTTCTTGTACTTGGATATTGATATCTTTCTCTAGCTTTGGGACATTCTCTGTTATTAACCCTATGAATAAACTGTCTACCTCTATCTCTTTCTCTGACTCCTCTTTAAGACCAATAAGCCTTAGATTTGCCATTTTGCAGCTATTTTCTAGATCCTGTCAGCATGCTTCATTTTTTAAATTCTGTTTTCATTTTTCTCCTTTATATATTTTAAATAGCCTGTCTTCAAACTCACTAATTATTTTACTTGATCGATTCTGCTATTAAGACTCGGATGCATTCCTCAGTATGCCAATTGCGTTTTTCAACTCCAGAACTTCTGCTTGATTCTTTCTGGGTATTTCAATCTCTTTGCTAAATTTATCTGATATTCTGAATTTCTTCCCTGTGTTATATTTAATTTCTTTGCATTTCCTAAAAACAGCAATTTTGAATTCTCTGTCTGAAAGGTTACATATCTCTGTTCCTTCAGGACTGGTCCCTGGTGACTTACTTAGTTCATCTGGTAAGGTCATGTTTTCCTGAGCTATCTTGATGCCTGTAGATGTTCATCTATGTCTGGTCATTGAAGAGTTAGGTATTTATTGTAGTTTTGCAGTCCAGGTTTACTTGTACTCATCCATCTTGGGAAGGCGTTCCAGATATTTGAAAAGACTTGGGTGTTGTGATCTAAACTGAATCTGCTTTACTTGTGATCCCAAGTCCAGTAGCATTGTAATTCTCGTGGACTCATAGAGATAGTCTCCTTGATGGTCTTGGACAAGATCCAGAAGAATTCTCTGGATTGCCAGACAGAGACTCTTGTTCTTTTCCCTTACTGTCTCTCAAACAAATGGAGTCTGTCTCTGTTTTGAGCAACTTGGAGTTGGGGTTGGAGTGACATAAGAACCTCTGTGGCCATCACCCCTACAAATGCATTGGATCAATCCTAAAGCTAGTACTGCACTGGGTATCACTCAAGGCCTGCTGTAACCACTCTCTACCACCTATGTTCACTGAAAGCCTTGGGGCTCTATAATCAGCAGGTGGCAAAGTCAACCAGGCTTACATTCTTCTCTTCAGGGTGGCAAACTCCCCCAGGCCCCAGTTGGGTCCAGAAGTGCTGTCCAGGAGCCAGGGACTAGATTCAAGACTGTGGAAGTCCACCTGGTATTTTATTGTACTGTGGCCGAGTTGGCACTAAAACCATTAGACACAGTTCTTCTCACTCTTCTCTTCCCTTTCCAGACGGCCACCACCATCTCAGGCTCATGGGGAGTACTGTCAGACTACTGCTGATGTTTCCTTAAGGCCTGAGGGCTCTTCAGTCAGCTTGTGGTGACTGCTGTCTGGCCTGGGACTCACCCTGCAGGGGTGCAGCCTCCCCTCTGGTACAAAGCAGGCCCAGAAATGCTGTCTAAGAGCCAAGTCCTAGAACCAGGGACTCCAAAAACCCACTTGGTGCTCTACCTACCGTGGCCAAGCTAGTACCTAAGGTGCAAGGCAAAGTCCCCTTAACTTTTCCCCCCGTTTTTATCAAGCAGTAGGAGTCTCATCCCATAGCCACTACAGCTGGGAATGTGCTGAGTCTTACTCGAGGCTAGCAAGTCTCAGATTCTCACCCAAGTGCCTCAGTGTAGTACCTGGGTATTGCTGATTCTTATTCAGAGTTCAAGGGTTCCTCAATTAGCAGGTGATGAATCCTGTCAGGACTGGGTCCTTCTCTTCAAGGCAGCAGGTTCCCTTCTAACCCAGGGTGTGTCTGGAAATATCTGGGAGCTAGGGTCTGGAAAGGGGGCCTCACAGCTCTGACCATACTCTATCCTACTGTGACTGAGCTGGTATCCAAGATGCAAGACAGAGTCCTCCCCACTCCCGCCTCTGCTCTCCTCAAGAGGAAGGAAAGGGTCTCTTTTGGAGCTGCAAGCTATTCAGCTTGGGGTTACAGGAGGGTCAGCACTGCTTAAGTTGTCCTGACTGGTGATTAGTAGGTTTTGTGCCCTCCAATCCCCAGTTCACTGTGGGCCCAGTTCAACCTTAGGACTCACCTAGGTGCTGCAGTCCTTGTGGCCTAGACTCTTTTTCAAATTTATTTGGTGCCCCAGAGCACTTCAGCCCACAGTGGTGAGGCTTGTGGGAACTCAAGTTTGGACCTCTGGGATCTGTGATTTCCCTCTGGCCAGGGCTGATTTAAATGCATCCTCTATGGGCCAGCAGCAGCTAAGTTTGGTCTAGTTTTACTTTCTGCTATAACGAGGGCAGCGCTGAGTTTAACGCCTCATGATTGCTGGCTCTCCATCTCCCCGTGGAACAGAAATACTCTGTACCACACTGCCCCTACCAGGGAGGTGGGAGAGAAGTGGCGTCAGTGATTCAAGACTGGTTTTCCTACCTCTTCAGTGATATGAAGTTAAAACCAGGTATTGTGAGTGCTTACCTGACTGAAAGTTTTTTTTTTTTTTTTAAGGGGTAGAGAGTTTTTACATGGGTTTCTTTGCAGGGGGGATAATTGGTGGAGCCTCCTATTCTGCCATATTGCTCCACCTCTCTATCTCTTTCTTGATGTGTTTCTTTCTCAAACATATAACTCACTTACAGAGCTTTTTTCTTTTCTGCTAATACTTCAGTATTAAATGTTAGAGATGGAATGAAACTTAAAAAAACAAAACAAAACAAAACAAACAAACAAAACCTAGCCAACTCTAGCCACACACCATGCAGACTTCTATATCAACCTTGCTCATTTTGTTACTTCCAAACCAACAGTGTATGAAAGTTCCTTTTTCTTTACAACCTCACCAGCATTTACTATTTTTTGTCTTTTTAATAATAGCCATTCTCACTGGGTAATATGATATCTCTTGGTGGTTTTGGTGTGTATTTCCCTGATGATTAATAATACTGGAATTTTTTAATGTGTCTTCTTTTGAGAAGCATCTTTTCATGTCTTTTGTACATTTTTCAATGGGGTTGCTTTTTGCTTGTAGATGTGCTTAAGCTTCTCATAGATTCTGGATATTAGACCTTTGTTGGATGCATAGTTTGCAAAAGTTTTCTCTCATTCTGAAGGTTGTCTGTTTACTCTGTTGATACTTTCTTTTGCTGCGCAGAAGCTGGTTGTTTCAATTAGGTCACCACTGTCATTTTCTGTTTTTGTTGCATTTCCTTGTGAGGGCTTAGTCATAAATTCTTTGCTTAGACCAATGTCCAAAAAAGTGTTTCCTAGGTTTTCTTCTAGGATTTTTATTGCTTGAGACATTATATTTAAGTCTAAAATCCATCTTCAGTTACTTTCTGTTTATGGTGAAATGCAGGGATCCAGTTTCATTCATCTGCATAGGGTTAGCTGGTTATCCTAGCACCATTTATTAAATAGAATATTCTTTCCCAATTGTTTATTTTTGTCAACTTTTTCAAAGATCAGATGGTTTTAGATTTATAGCTTTATTTCTGTGCTATCTATTTTGCTTCATAGGTCTATTTTTGTACCAGTACCATACTATTTTGACTACTATAGCCTTGTAGTATAGTTTGAAGTCAGGTAATGTGATGCTTCCAGTTTTATTCTTTTTGCTCAAGATTGCTGTGACTGTTTGGACTCTTTTGGCTTCATATGAATTTTAGAATTGTTTTTTCTGATTTGTGAAAAGTGATGTTGGTAATTTAACAGGAATTGCATTCAATCTATAGATTGCTTTGGGCAGTATGGTCATTTTAACAACATTGACTCTTTCTTTCTTTCTTTCTTTTTTTTTTTTTTTGAGAGAGAATCTCACTCTGTCACCCAGGCTGGAGTGCAATTGTGCGATCTTGGCTTACTGCAGCTCCTCCTCCCAGGTTCAAGTGATTCACCTGCCTCAGCCTCCCGAGTAGCTAGGATTACAAGCATGAACCACCATTCCCAGCTAATATATTTTTTTTTGTATTTTTAGTAGTAACGAGGTTTAACCATGTGGGCCAGGCTGGTCTTGAACTCCTGACCTCAAGTTATCTGCCTGCCTTGGCCTCCCAAAGTACTGGGATTACAGACGTGAGCCACCATGCCCAGCCAATGTTGATTCTTTCAACCCATTAGCATAAAATATTTTTCCATTTGATTGTGTCACCTATGATTTCTTTCAACCATGTTTTGTACTTCACCTTTTAGAGATCTTTCACCTCCTTGCTTATATGTATTTCTAAATATTGTATTTTATTTTTGTGAGTTGCCCATTTTTTAATTGACTTATTTTTTATTGAGTTGCAACAGTTCTTTATATATCTTTGATAATAGACCGTTATCAAATATAGCTGATTCTCATTATCTGTAGGTTTTATATTTGTGAATTTGCCTATTTGCTAAAATTATTTGTAATCCCCAAATCAGTGGTCATTTGAAGATATGCAAAGCAGTGAAAAATTTAGTTGCCAGAGGTGCACATTCTCAGCTGAGACTGACTGAGGCATTGCTCTATCTTCTTGTTTCAGCTTTTGTACAGAGATTAATAGATTGACAGTGCAGTATACTGCAAAAAGTTTAAGCTCTGGGGTCAGTGGCATGGGTTTGAGTCTCAACTCAAACCTGTTAGTGAGGCAGCATCAGGTAAGTTTCTTATCTCTTCTAAACCTTGTCTCCCCTTTTGTAAATTAAAGAAAATAAAACCTATCAAAATGAGTTATTTTTAGGATTTAAGATTATAATCTATGATATATATCCAAACATTATATATGATGTAAATATATATACATTATATAAAATATAAATATATGTAATGCAAATACATATACAATTGGGATATACATATATACACACACAAAGTGTATATAGATATATGTATATTTCTCTAGGAACAATGTTGTAATATTTGCTAACTCAATGTTTACAGTAACTTTTAGAACCTGAGTACTACAAATAACACAAATAAGAAGAATCCACTATATACAATTTGTAAATATTGTTTTCCATTTGGTAGGTGGTATTTCACTTTCTTGATAGGGTCCTTTGACACAAAAAAGTTATTAATTTTGACGAAGTGCCATTTGTCTATTCTTTCTTTTGTTGCTTGTGTCTCCAGTTCTAACTTTTAAGTCAAAGTGATTTTTAGTTCGGTCATAGGTGAAACAACTATGCTTACATGGGTAGGATTCCATTCATTCATAAACGGCTGCATAAGCACTTAGAAGAGAAGGCTGATTGATTTGCAGAGAGTTATACAGCTAATAAAGAGAAGAGTTAAGAAGCATACCCATGTCTGATGTTGAAACCTATAATTTCAAGTGCTTTAATTATGCAGAAAGGATAATTATGATGGGCTAAAGTTGATGGTAAACTTTTTTTTTAAATAGTGGGTAGCATTTAGACCAAAGGAAGAAAGGAAGTGTTCTTTTCAGGGAACTGTTATTTGTAGAAGATGTGTTCAAATATAACAAATAAGTGCAAATAAGCATTGTCAAACCCTTGTTATCACTTCTAGTTATTTGTTGCAAGACTATTATCCCACTGAGATCTTGGATGTTATTAATAGAGGGGTAGGCTGTTGTGATCACTACTTACGGACACAAGAGGGTGCTAAAAGATCTCTGTTCTCCTAATTCTTTATGTCTGGGTATAGAAAATCTGTTCCCTCTTCTTAATGTTATTTCTCTTTGTGAAAATAAACTTAGATTTAAAAGTTCAGAAAGATATTAATAGAGATAAATGAAAATATGGCCTAATATACAAATATTTAGATTTTAAGAATACAGAAATTTATCAGAGTTCTTAAAGATTTGGTACTATTTTACATGAAAGTAGTAAAATGTCAGGTCTAGGGAGAACATTTGAGATTACTTTTTTTCCCCTTCCTGCTGTCTTCCTTCCTTCCCTCTCCCTTCTTCTTTCCTTCCATTTTGTTATGCAATATTTCTAATCTGACAAACAAAACAAAACATAAGTACAACTATTCTTCATGAAATGAAGATAGGACACTGAAGCCCAATCTCTGACCTTATTTCACCACCATGGTTGGCCTGGTGATATGTCTAGGTAGCCTCAGGGTGTCACATAAAAGAGTTTAAAGTGTAATTGCCGGTGGCCAGGCGGTTGGGCGACTATGCACTCAGATTGAATCCTGCCCCTGACTGTTTTCATACAATTTGTGAGCCAAAGTAGTTTTTACGTATTTAAGTGGTTGGGAAAAAATGACCAAAGAATATCTCATGATGTAAAAATGATGTAAAATTCAGATTTCAATGCCTATATGCAAAGTTTTATTGGAACCCAGCAATGTTTATCATGTAAGCATTGCCCATGGCTGTTTTCATGCTATAGTTGCAGAGCTGAGTAGTTGCAACAGACATCATGTCTCAGCTTCTTTAATAGACATAAAATTATATGAAGTAAAAATTAAAATACAATATCGTTAGATTTGCAACATATATTATGTAGCATATTTGTAACATGTATGATGTTATATAATGTAATATATATACACATACATACAACAATAAGTGCAATAGCTATGGAAAAGCAAGTTTTCTATATCTCATTTCAATTATGGTAGTATAAATTTAAAGTAGACTGTGATAATTAAAATATATATAGTAAACTCTAGAACAGCCGTTAACAAAACAAAACCATTAAAAATAGAAGAACTTAAAGGAATTAAAATATTGCATTAGAAAATATTCTCTAAATGCAAAGAAAAAAGCAGTAAAGGAGAAATAGAGGAACAAAAAGGCATGAAACAGAGAAATAAACGAGCTAAATGGTAGATGCAAATCCAATCATATCAATGATAATGTTAAATTTAAACGGATTAATAGTTCAGTCAAAAATTGTCAAACTCAAATAAAAAACAAGATGCAATTATGTGCTGTCTATCGGAGACTTTGTTTTTGGTTTTCTGTTTAGGTTTTTTTTTTAATTGACAAATAATTATATATATATTATGCGGTACAATGTTATGTTATGTTATATGTGTACTTTGAGCAATGATTAAATCAGGCTAATTAACATATTTATCACCTCACATACTTATCATTTATTGTGAAAACATTTGAAATCTACTTTTTTTAAAAGAAATTTTGAAATATACAATAATAATTATTAACTATAGTCACTATGCTATGCAACAGATCACTAGAACCATTCCTCTTAACCAACTAAAACTTTGTACCCTTTGACTCACATATCCAGTTTTCCCATCCACCCTCCAATCCCTGCTCCCTCCCAGGCTCTGGTAACCACCATTTTACCCTCTACTTCTATGAGTTTGACTTTCATAGAGTCCACATGTATGTGATATCATGGAGTCTTTGTCTTTCTGAGCCTGGCTTATTTCACTTGGATAACGTCCTCCAGGTTTATCTTTGTTGTCACAATAGCAGCATTTTCTTCATTTATAAGACTGAATAATATTCCATTATGCATACACCACATTACCTTTACTCATTCATCCATCAGTGGACATTTAGGTTGCTTCCACGTCTTAACTATTGTGAATAAACTATGAGAGTGCAGATAATCTTGATGAGATCCAGATTTCAATCCCTTTATGTATAAACCTAGAAGTGGGCTTGCTGGATAATACGGTAATTTTATTTTATTTTTTCTTTTTGAGAAACTTTCATACTGTTTTCCAAAATGACTATATTAATTTATATCCCCACCAACCATGTATAAGGGGTCCCTATAGGAGATACTATTTTAGATTCAAGGATACAAATTGGTTGAAAGTAAAAGGATAGAAAAATATATGTTATGCAAATAGCAACCATAAGAAAGCTGAAATGGCTGTACTAACATCAGACAAAATAATATTTACAAGAGAAACAATATGGCCGGCAAAGCCTAACGTATTTACTATCTGGCCCTTTATAGAAAAAGTTTGCCACTCCATGCTCTAGGTGCCTATGATGACTCACTGGGATAAAATGAAATAGATTAGACTCATTATTATATTTTAAAATTCAAATTATTTTAAAAGTTTTACTTGTGGTGTGTTTTATACTATACATGTTAGAGTAGCTTATGTATATAATTTATGGGTAAATTATTTTTGGTGTTCATGTACCTATTTTTGGTGTTCATCTGCAGAAATGTTTTCCTTATTGCAGTGAGTAAACAAACACCTTAAGGAACTACTCTAGAGGGTTGTGGGATAAAAAACTACATATTAGGTACAACATATACTACTCAGAGGAGGAGTGCACTAATATCTCAAGATTTGCCACTATGTAATTCATCCACATAACCAAAAGCCACTTGTACCTCAAAATCTATAAACATAAAAAGAGTATTTTAAAAACCTCACTCTGTCCTAATCCTATTGATCCTATTGTTTTACAAGTGGGAAAAATAAAATCAAAAGAGGTAAAACCATTATTCAAGTACCCAAAGTGAATTTTTTTGCGGAATCAGCTACAGGCTCCTGCTCTTTGTATTATACTTTTTTTTTTTTTTCAAACTTTTAATTTTAATGGGTACATAGTAGGTATACCGTCATTTTGCAGACTTGCCCACCCCATCCCCTGCTGCCTTACAGTCTGGGGTTTCTGACATAAGGAGCACTTGTGGTAACTTCAGATTCTCACTATTGCTGGACTAATTACTACATAACACATTCAAAATCTTTTTCCTAGTCGTTGTATAAATCTTGGTGTGCTATGGCATTAGGAGTGCCTTTTTGCTCTAGAGAGAGGTTGAAGAAGATCCTCAATTGATCCCAAGCACCTTCTCTGAGGTTGGAAATATCTCATAGAAAGACGGAGCAGAAGCCTGTGCACATTCTGCACGGTACAGTCAGATTTCAATTTGGAAGTGTGGTGCCAGAAACAATGATATTGGGAAAGTGTCTGTTGTTAACTTTAGATCTCCCTAATCAGAATGATGAAGCTTACTTGAGAAAGACACACAATGTTCAGGGAAGAGGTTGATGGGGTCCAACATGCCAAGACCTCAGCATACCTGGAGGAACCAGGCAGACAGAGGAACCAGGTCAAGAGGGACACACAAAAACTTGTGCACTTCCAGAAGAAGGTCCAGGAAGATGAAAAGATGGACAACATTATGTCTAGGAAGAACAGTAGAGGAGTTAGATGGTATTTAGCTTATAGATGTCTCAGGTGCCAAAATAATTCTTTTTCAAATATCCCAATGACTATCTTGAGAAAGAAGGGACAAAGCTGCTCCATAGGCCTACACTACGACCTTTGAGTAGAATTTGCAGTGATTTAGAGTTGGGCATGCTAGTCAGAGAGGTCTAATGATGGACTGGTTGTCATATCAGAGAGACCACATCAGAGAGATGTGGATGTGATTCCTGCTTTCTTCTCTTATTGCCTGTACGGCCCTGGGATTATGAACAGTAATTGTGTTTTGCAATATTGTCTATGTGGTTCCTTTCTTACTCTTCCACACATCCTTGTACCTCATGCTCCCACCTCTAGCTTATATTGCCATGATTTTGAAACTCAAGACTGGGAGAGTAGTTTGAGAAAAATAGTTCTTATACCCAAAGTTTGGCTTTAGAGTCAAAGGCCAGAAAATCCAGAATAAAGTAGAACATAAAACATATGCTAAAATAACAGATTGGAAAATACACTACACTGTCCCTTGAGACCAAATAAAAATTACAAGGGCTAAAGGTGAAGATACGGAGGAAAGGCAGTGTTGAGGGAAGAGGTTGGTGGGGTCCAACATGCCAAGGGCTCAGCATACCTGGAGGAACCAGGCAGACAGAGGGGAATCAGCACTGTGACTCATCAACTGCTAATAGAAGGGTATTATCTACCATGAGCTGGGAGTCAAGTCATCAAATGCAGATCATGGGATCATGTTAGATATTTGGGCCAGTGTCACAAATCGTCCATGCCATAGAGTTATGTTAGCTATCCTCATAATGTCCTGTAAAGTCCTCCCACTGACAGCACCACTAGAGTGCTACTCATTGTCTTACAGGAGTGAGAGGTCTTTGGGACCCAAATTTTCCTCATCCCTATTGAACTTGCTCCGTGTGGTATAACTTTTTGTTTGTCAGATATACTCTAAGGCTTCTCGGAGATGATGAGATGTTTCGTGAACACCGACAGAAGGATTATATGGAAGAGAAGCCTCATTGTGCCTTGGCAGGAATTAATAGAACTGGTTTTGAGGTCTGTTCCATGGCACTCAGTTGCATCCCAGATTGTATTTTAACTATTTTTTTTTACCTTTTAAATCCAGCTGCAGTTAATTATTCTGGAACTTAAAAAATTATAGATTATAACATTAGTCATTATTTTATAGGGTGACTGTAAGATTAAATGACATAAAGCATGAAAGTGTCAGCACACTGATTGTCTTAGAATATACATGTTCAGTAAATGGAAGTTGTTATTTTTTTCAAGATGTGATGAGATCTTTTGAAACTGAATGACCATTTGGTCTTTTTGTGGTAAAAGACCATTCAAATTCCTGAATATGATAACGGTCACGGTGAGAGATTTGTCGATTGAGAGTCAGTACTTTTTTTAAACTTCTGCGCACAGGCGGCAGGCAGTACCAGAATAACATGGGACAGTTTTACACAGCAAAGTCTGGGGCCAAATTGAGATAATGTGATTTAGTAGACATAGGGTTCAAGATTTCACACTGTTAACAAGCTACTTCCTTCTGGAGGTCGTAGGGGAAAATCGGTTTCCTTTTCTTTGCCAGCTGTTAGAGGCTGCCAACATTTCTTGGTTCATGGCTCTGTGTCACTCCAAATTCTACTTCTATTGTCACTTGTGCTTCTATTGTCACATAGTCCTCTCTGATTCTGACTCTCCTGCCTCCCTTTTATTAAAACACTTGTGACTATATTGAGCTCTCCAGGATAATCCAAAGTAGTGTTTATTTATCTGAGTATCCTAAATTTGATCATCTGTACCTATTTTTAGGGCCCAGAACCTAAGAATATGTTACCTTACATGGCAAAAGGGACTTCGTCTCCCACATCTTTGGGAGCCATTACTTTGTGTACTGCAAATGGAAACTTTTTTTTGGCCGCTAAATACACAGAAAAAACCCTAGATAATTTCATTTTTTTCCACCTATGTATATGAGTAAAGGGCTTTTTCTTATATGTTACCACCCTTATAAGTGTCCATTTCACAGGTATACAGTTGTCCCAGGATGCTGATAAAGAGTTGACAATTCTAGGGTAAGTGGATGACAACAGAACAAGCTTAAGAGTGGGCTTATGAATGGCTATCACTCCTGCTAGATGACCAGTGGGCTAGGTGCTGACTTCTGTCAAAGGGGAGACCTCATCATAGCTCCTCAGTGCAGGCAATGCATAAGACTTCATTCTAAAGCCTGCTGTCCCTAGATTCTGAGCTACAGATGATGTACAGTCAAATGGACTCTGGTTATTCCCCAGATGCTGACTCAATACAGTCATCATGGTCCATCTGCCTATGTTTCCTTATTCTTTCTCCAACCAACCTTTAAGTTTCTTCTATATCTTTCTTCCCAGCCTTGGGAATCCATTCTTTGTCTTTGAGGTCAGAACATTTTTTCTTATTCCATATTCTCTCAAAATCTCATGTTTTCATAGCTGAGTCATAATATCTGGATTGCTAAACTCAAAAGCCAACAATTGACTCTCTGCTTTCTGCTGTCAGTTCACCCTGAAGGCAGTGATGAAGAATGCGTAGCTGACTGAATGAGAAAAAGAACAAGGGTTGAAACAAATTCGAGAGACAGAAACGTATTAATTAATATTTCAAAACATTATTCATCTACATGATTTTTAAAATTAGTTCCAGCATTGAAATTAAAAGACACAATAACCTAAGATCATGATTAGAGCTTATTCTGCTATGCTATACCCCTTGGGTTCTGTCTTTAGCTTATTCATTTAAATAACTTTTTCAACAACTTCAGGACCTTGGATTTCCAAATAGGCACCAGCATAGTACACCTTTACCAATATATCTCCCCACTGTCACTAAACCTCCAGTCTCACTGTTGTGATGGCATCCTGCTCTGTAACTCTTAGGAAAGGCTGAATAATAGACCTGCATTATCCTGGGGTAAGCTGTCCATCTGCCTTTCTGTAATTTCAGCTGACTCTCTCTGACTCAGCAATCTGTCTGCAAAGCCAGGCAATGACTTGTAGAAATCACCTCCTACTTCTCCTCTTCTCCCAAGGAGAATAGGATTAGTACACAGTACACCTGAACACAGGACAGCTTCATTTTAGTTTGTTTGTCTAGTACTAAAAGGGCATAAGAATTAGCCTAAGGTTTGAAATGAGTTCCTTCCCACAGGTACCTATCCACCCTCTAATACCCAGGTACACATCAAGAATGTAGACTCTGCTTGGCAGTTCAACAGGTCCAGCTTCCTGAAGGCAAGTGACTGCTTGTCTAACCAGGTCTCACTATTCCAGCTTTTCTCTTTCAATTTTCTAACAAAATAGTCAATACAGGAAGGCAGCCTAGATTAATGTGTAAGTTACCCCAAGTTTAAATCAGAAAAAATATGATTGAGTCCCAACTCTGCTACTTACTAATTATGTGACCTTGGGCAAGTTACTTAATTTTCCAAAGCTTCAGTTTCCTCCCCTGTAAAACAAGGATGAAGACACCTACATCATTCAAATGTTATAACGATAAAATCAAATCAAATACAAAGAGCACCTAACATCACAGTGACACACATTGGTCTATAAGCAGTAGCCATTATTATATTCTGTTTTGCTAAGTAAAAATGTGCTGAGCATCTATTATGAAAAATACCATGCTTTGTACTTTGAAAGTTGGAGACGTGACTGCTGCCTCAAAAACACTGCAGATTAATGGGAGAGATAGGAAAAATCAAAGTAAGTAAAAGGAGTGAATGAAATGGGGTAAAGTAAGAGGGATAGAACTGAATGGGAATGAAGCTGGAATAACACAGTGGGAAAAGGGTCCTAGGGGAATTCTCATTGCCAAGGTGTGGGAAAAGCCACCTTGATATTGTATCCTATCCTAGGGGCAAACCTTCTCCCATGTCCTTGTGTGGGACTCTTCTAATCGATAATGCTGCATCAGGACCATGAAAATGCACGATCCTATTCTTTTGTATTTTCTGGGATACTCACAGGTTAGACTACAGTTACTTAGGAGCCTCCGGTAAAATGAAGAAAAAGACATCTCTTTGTTCCTGCTTTCCTTCATCACTTTATGACCATTTGGTTTATAATTCAAAAGTTTAGATATTTTTGGCAAACTGGCACCCATTCACAGATAATTTTCTGGACAGCTTTCAGCCAGCTCTAAGATTTGGAATGAAAATTCACTGACATGTAGTATACCATGCTGAGTGCATATGCATGTACTCTGTCCACACTAACTATGCAGATTCTCAGAGACCTTGGCCAGATACTCATTGGCATGTGTGGGGCGAATGCCCTAAGTAGTTTGTGGGAAGCTGGCTGGGTTGTTCCTTAGCTGACTTGATGAAAGTTACAAAATTTCCCCATTCCCTGAGTGTCACAAGGAGAATGACACGGAGGAGACAGCGAGAATCCGGGCACCTATATTTTAGTGCTAGTCCAGCTGTGACAAATGCATGTAAAATCAGGAAAATTTTCATAATTGCTTTCTCAGTCAGCAAAATAGGTGAAATAATCTTTGCCCATGGCTCTATTAAACATAAATGTAATTTTCTTTGTGGAATCTGACACTTCTTACTTACGGGAAATGATAACTTCAGCTTGGCCCACTCGACCTGGTTGTTGTGAAGATCAGATTAGATAAAGGATAAAGTCTTGGCTACCTTGTTTTCAAGGCTGGTTTTAAAGTGTCTCAAAAGATTGACTACGTCCTCATTAAAGTTTCTCCCAATTGGTAATTTCCTGTTCTTAAGTTCCCTAAGCTATAGAACTGTGTAGGCTGGTCCCTCTAGGCTGGTGAATGGCTTGTTAGCATCCCCCACATACACCTAGCAGAAGATTAATCAGCCTCAGGTTTTTCGACTGCAGTAGAGAGACAATATGAGCGTCTCTTCTGAAATCTGAATTTCTCAGAATAAGGTATTTTGTAAATATGATAACCACATTTTAACATATTTAAGTCATTCTAATGGTTTTTCCTCATACTTGGAATAACATCCAGGCTACCAAAGACTGCAGCACACAAATGCTCCAGCCATGCCTACCTTGAGCAACCTGCATTGTCATCTGATCACATGAGCTTTCTTTCTGTTCTGCATGCATGCCAAACCCATTCCTGCCCAAGGGCTTTTGCTCCTACTCTTCCCTCTGTGGCAATGCTCCTCCCTTGGATCATTGCATGGCTGGCTCTAGTTTTCTTATTCCCATTCCTGTCTCAACTCACGTCTTACTTCCTCATGGAGACCTTTCCTGATCATGCTATCTAAGATTTCCCCTCTCCACCCCCAGCACGACTCATTTCTTTATAGTTCTTATCATAATCTGCAACTGAAGTATGCATTGTTTCAATCACTTGTTTACCATCTCTTCTCAATAGAATAGAACCTGTTCTCCCAGAGTGATATTCAAACTATTTAACAACCAGTGCAACATGGCACTAATCAATCAGAATTGACAGTGGGCAAAGTCCTGGAACAGAGTCTGGTGGGGGTGGGAGAGGTGGGAGCAGGTGGAGGGCAGGAGGTGGGGGCTGCAGTCTGGAATTTAACCCCTCAGTTGCTGGCTTGTGGGGAGGTCTGGAAGTTCTGAGTGAGGGGCTGGAGTAGATAAGGTTATGTGTGTGAACTGTAAAACTAAAGGAAATGGCACGCATCCATTAGTACAAAAATATTTAGCAATATTTTCAGAAAACACTGTAGCAATCAGCAAGTCCACTAGTTTCTACTGGTTGAACATCAGCTCTGTTTATCTCCCCCATTCAACATTGTATCTTAAGGCCTGGAATAGCAACTGACACATAGCAGTTCCTCACTGAATAAATTACGTGAGTATCATTGAGTCTTGTCCACATACCACTTCTCCAACTTCATATTTTATAGAAGAGCTAGAAAGTGTCCTGGATTTATAGATCACTCAAAGAGGTAAGTAAGGGTATATTTAAGCCATGAAGTCTGCCCCAACAATGACTAATATCTATGACTCTTCACGGTTTGCAAAATCTACACATCTATTGTCTCATTTTTATTCTCACAACCATCCTGAGAGGCTGGCAGGACAAGAATTATTATATTCATATTTTAGTTTAGTGAACTCAGACTCCCATAATTCATGTGATAGCTAAAGGACAGGCAGGAATGGGAAAGGGCTCCTGTCTTCTGGGCTGAGACTATGATACTTCCATTAGGATGTGTATTCTGTCCCTATCCCTGGATGGAGCTGAGCCTGAGGGTGGAAGCAGCTTCTGGATACAGGTGCGAAGATTCTGGGCTCTATAACTAGGGTTGTATATGCCCTTATAGAACAACTGTGGCTGCTTTACAAAACAGGGTATTTCAGGCAAAAGTTACAGCCCAGGGGAGTCTAGTGGAAGCTAGACCTCCCTGTGGAAGAGGTTAAAAGAACAGGAAATGACACACCTGAATAATTTTTTTTTTTTGAGACGGAGTCTTGCTCTTATCGCTCAGGCTGGAGTGCAATGGCGTGATCTTGGCTCACTGCAACCTTCACCTTCCAGGTTCAAGCGATTCTGCTGCCTCAGCTTCCCAAGTAGCTGGGATTATAGGTGCGCACCACCACGCCCAGCTAATTTTTGTGTTTCTAGTAGAGACGAAGTTTCACCATGTTGTCCAGGCTGGTCTCTAACTCCTGACCTCCAGTGATCTGCCTGCCTTGGCCTCCAAAGTTCTGTGATTAGAGGTGTGAGCCACTGTGCCCAGCCACACCTGGAAAATTCTTAATGGGGATATAGACAATCTTCCAAGACTTATCCTTGGCAATCTCACAAGGCAGAGCTAACACCAACAGTGAAAAGTTACCACAAAATCTATCATGTTTGGGTTTTAAAATAAATATGTAAAAATGAGAAGAAATATACCTTAGAACAATGTTTCCCAAAATATGGCACATACAAAAATGGCACTTAGATGTTTGTACTTAGCATGTGTATGAAAATTTTGCAACGTTTTATTACTTATGAACTTGTTTTAATATACATATTTAGAGACAAATACACAACTACACCAATTTTGTGATTTCAGATGTATAAGAAATAATTAAAAGTAGGTATTTAAGTTTTTGTTAATAAAAGATAATTTAAAGAAAAAAGTGAAAAATAGTAAAGGTGATTCTCAGACACGTTACAAATAAAGTGATTTTGTGAAAATCATATTCTTTAAAGACTGTTCTATCACTTTGTGTGACCTTGAACGCATTCTTAACATGGTAGTACTTAATTTCTTCACTTCCTGACAACTGAGGATAACACTAAAGCTGTTTAATAACTTTGTGGCAAGGATTCAAGATTTCAATACATGGAAAGTATTCAGCTCAGTGTTCAGCACACAGTGAGAACGCAATAAATCTCAGCTATTGTTTTTACTTTTCATCATCACAATGAGAACTCTTGAACCATGGAAAGCTGCCTTGCAGAAAGCCCATCACTGAAAATTTGTAAACAGGACCAGGAGGACATTTATCAGGGATGCTGCAAGGGAGATTCTTACATAGGTAAGAGCCAACCTAGTGCTTTGAGGTCCTTACAACCTGGAGATTCCAACCCTGCTTTTTGGTGAAATCCAAAGGACTTGCAACTAGAGTTTTCCTCTTACGTTTTGAGAGGACACTTAGTTACTGATCATCAGCACTGAAAAAGCCATTGCTCTGTGAACACTATTGTTGGCTGTGACACCCAGGCTTGGCCTTTTCATCACCCACATCACTGTCAAGAAGAAGAGCTGTTTGAGAACCACACAGCTATTGTCCCATAGTTCTTGCCCAACCAGGAAAATCCCTATTCTGTCCTCACATCCTTCCTCATAACCGTGGGAATGGCTGTGAGCGTTTCTCATGAGTACAGAGAGGAACCATCCTGTCTCACCCTCAAGTGGAAACTGGCCTTTTCCCAGTGGAGGATGCGGACAGGCAACCAGTTCCACACTGAGAGCCCTGACTATGGGAAATCCTTCTTTATACAAGCTGAAATATGTTTCTCTGCAGTTTTCTTCCACATGTCCTAGTTTCATCTCCTTGAACCACAAAGAATAAGTCTCTCCAGTGTCCCCCACTTCTCAGTTTCTACATCTGTAAAATGGAATAATAATTTTGTTAACTCTTAAAGTGTCTGGGAGGATTAGATTAGGTAATCAATGTAACACAGGACCTGGCACGTTGTACATCCTCAATAACTGTAAGTAGGTATTATTATTATTATTATTATTAAAATGATCTGAAGTACTTTTAAGGAAACAAAAGAGAAGATTTGAAGTTTATATTAAGGTTTCTTTCTTTTTTTTTTTTTGAGATGGAGTCTCACTCTGTCACCCAAATGGTGTGACCTCAGCTCACTTCAACCTCTGCCTCCTGGGTTCAAGTGATTCTCCGGCATCAGCCTCCTGAGTAGCTGAGATTACAGGCATGCGCCACCACGCCCAGCTAGTTTTTGTATTTTTAGGAGAGACGGGGTTTCACCATGTTGGTCAGGCTGGTCTCAAACTCCTGACCTCGTGATTCGCCCACCTTGGCCTCCCAAAGTTCTGGGATTACAGGCATGAGCCACCGCGCCCAGCCAAGGTTTGTTTTAAGGAACACATCAATTCCGTGAAACTTGGACTACGGAAGCTTTACTCAAAAGACATAACAGTGAAGGGATTACTTTAGGATATATATCCTTTTAAAGATAAAAGTTGAATCTGTGTTTCTTTGTAAAAAGCACGTGTGATATTGCTGCTTCTGTATCTGTTGTACTGCAAACCCACAGAACATAGATGTGCTTCATGATATGACGTTAACAAGTAAGGCACTGGTACCACTGTGCCCATTTAAACTCAGCCAGCCTTCTACAGTCTTCCTCATTTGGGCTATTCTGTTGATTCTTCCAAGCCTGATTAAATAGTCTTTCTTCTGATTTACTGTTTCTGGTAAACTTAATCACCAGACTTTTCTTTTAAATATATTTAGTTAGCATACTTTATCCTAAGCAAGAAATTCAAAATAAAATTAATTATTTCAATATTTATAATTGTTTATGAAGATACTAGTTAATTTTTTGTGTCTATGATGTACTTCCCAGCTAAGCAAGTGATAGAGCACTAGGTCCAAGGGCTTGATTTTAATCCTGGCTCTGGCACATGGGGCTATAGCGTTGCATGCTTGCAGGGGGCACCATGCACATGGACTGTGATAAGGATGGTGCCAACTAGAGTTGCATATTATGGCAGGTCTTACTATGGCAGTTTTCTTCAAACCAAAAGCAAAATCTGCTTCTAAATTGAGTGACTTTTCCACAGTTACAGTTAATTACTTAAAAATTGTGATATTTATTTATTTAATTAAATGGTGCTATTTTCTGTTGTGTGAACATATATAGAAACTAGAATTTAAAGCCTAAGCACCCAAACAGCTGAATGGCTGTTTCACCCACTTTGGCCATGAAAAGTTAGGTGGGAATGTGCTATCATCCTCACATTCTTGAAGGCTGAGAAACCCTAGACATGTTGACTTGGTTAGACAAGTCACTTTGAATGCAGCTTTCTCCTGATGACACCAGATGAAACAATAGAAGCACTGACTATTATAATTTTTCTCCCTTATGGAATAATGTGAAAGTACATATGGGGAAACTATTTTCATAGTCATTAGATTTGTTAATGGAAGGCATTAGTACTCTATGGGTTAAATGATGCATTTATTGCTGAGTGTTAGTTTGAAAGATTCTTATAAGTGCAGTGAAATAATTTGTAATATTTAGTAATGATGGGAACAAATTGACTCAAGGGTGAGAGATATAAGGAGTCAAGAAAAAAAAATAATGTGTGATTTCTTGGACAGGTCAACTTTGTTTTAGAATGATTTCTTCACAAAATTTCAATTTTTCATTTTCCATTAATTAAGAGAGCTATTTCTTAACACATTTCTCATTTGTCCTGAGAATACTCTTGTCTCTAATCCTAATGTAACACAAATGCATATGATGTTACATTAGGATTAGAGACAAGTTCTGTTTAGAAATGACTCCAAGAACAGTTCTTATATTTTATTTTCATGTTGAAAATCAGTCAGATTTTCTTCCGCTTCAAAGAGCGTGTTTACATAAAATTAAGTGAGTGCTAGCAGTGAGCTGCAGTTTTTTTCCTAAGCCAGAAATAAGTTAATATCATCATCACTTTGAATACTACAGTAATGCTTCACTTAACAATGGATATGCATTCTGAGAAATGTGTCGTTGAACGATACCATGCTCGTGCTCTTACACAAACCTGGATGGTACAGCCTACTACAACACCTAGGCCATATGGTATAGCCTATTGCCCTTAGGCTATAAACCTGTACAGTATGTTACTATCTTAAATACTGTAGGCAATTGTAACACAATGGTAAGTATTTGTGTCTGTAAACATAGAAAAAAGTACAGTAAAAGTATTATATAAAAGATGAAGAGTGGTACACTTATATAGGACACCTACCATGAGTAGAGCTTGGACGTTGCTCTCAGTGAGTCAGCGAATGAATAGTGAGGGAGTATGAAGGCCTAGGACATTATTCTAAGCTATTGTAGACTTTACAGATGCTGTACGCTTAGGCTACACTGTTTATAAAAAATATTTTTTTCTTCAATAATAAGTCAACCTTAGCTCACTGTAACTTTTTTATTTTGTAAATTTAAAAAAATTTAAACTTTTTGACTCTTTTGTAATAATGCTTAGCTTAAAACACAAACACATTGTATAACTGTAGAAAAATAATTTATTTCTTTATATCAGTATTTTATAAGCTTTTATTTTCTATTTTTAAATGAAACTTTTAAAAATTCTTAAACTTCTTTGTTAAAAACTAAGACATAAACACACACATTAGCCTAGACCTTCACGGGGTCAGGATCATCAAGATATCACTAGTGATAGGAATTTTTCAGTTTCTTTTTAAGCTGATAGGACAACTGTCATCACTGACCAAAACTTGTTATATGGTGCACAACTGTATTTTAATAATTCTTTTATGGGATTAAATTTTATTAAGTACCAATCATATGGCCTGCACTCTTCTAGGAGTTGGGATCAGACTGTGGGATAAAACAAACAATTCATGTACTGCCATAAGCAGGGAAGACAAATAATTAAATGAATGACTTAAGGTAAATAAAGAGTGCAGGGGGGTCATCTTACAGGGAGAGCTTTTGTTGTCTAGAGGGTCAGGGAGGACCGTGCTTGCAGAAGTCATGTGCAAGCTGATAGCTGAAAGATGAACAAAAATTTCTAAGGCAGACCGGTTCTGTGCATTAATTAATTAATGAATTGATTTTGTCATTCTTTCTTGTGACATAGGTATATTGTTTTTCTACTATGAGGCATACCCTATTTCAAGTTCGGAAGACTTGGAAATGAGCAAGAATTCCATTTCTTTTTTAAAATCATTAATAGCTTTTTATTGCTGCTGTAACAAATTACCATAAAATCAGTGATTTAAACAATACAAAACTATTATAGCTCTGTAGATCCGAAGTCCAACACAGATCTCTCACAGGGCTAAGATTAAGATATCAGCAGAGTACCTTCTTTTCTGGAGCCTCTGGGGGGAGAATCCGTTTCCACGTTCTAGAAGTGATCCACTTTCCTTGACTCGTGGCCGCCTTCTCCATCTTCAAAGGCAGTAACATTAAAATAAGTTTTTTACATTTGTCCATCTTTGGCTCTCTCTATTCTGCCTCCTTCTTCCACTTTTAGGAACACCTGTGGTTACATTGGGCCCATCTGGTTAATCCAGGATAATCTTCCTTTTATAAGTCAGCTAATTAACAAACATAATTTCATTGTCAACCTTAATTCTCTTTGCTATATAACCTAACATATTCCTAGGTTCCAGGGATTAGGCCATGGACATCTTTGATGGGCCATTATTCTGCCTAACACAGAGATGTTTAAGGGCTGATGAATAAAGTTACACTAAACGGAAAAGTGGGCCTTCGGAATTTGCTCGTCCATTCTATCAATATTTATTGAATGCTTACAAGATGTCAGGAATTGTAGGTGATGAAGATACAATAGAAAACGTGGAAGACTGATACGTCTTCATTGAGATTACAATATAGTGTATTATAGGTTATTATACACTTTTAAAAATTCTTATTAAGATGAAACAACATAGTAATATAACTGACCATTATATTGGATCAATATGGAGCTGCTTTAGCTTTCACAGTTGGGTTCAACAAGAATGACTCAATTCATGTAATCAATGTTTGCCTCTGTAATTATTTCCCACTTTTTATTATGAATTTTGCATTTATTTACTCTCTCTAGGTTGGTTTTCTTGTTGATCTTTCTCTTGCCTTGCTCAAATTTTGCCAGAGGTCCCTCTAGCAGAAATGCCTTTGGTTTGAGAAATAAAAATAAAATTCTAAGCTCCCTAGCTGACTGGATGGACCATCTCTTAGCCATGGAAACCCCAGAGAAACCTTAAAAAATGAGAAGAACTCCCTTTCTAAAACAAGAATACAAAGAAGCAAGTAAACAAATACATGAGGTAATTTCAGGTTATGGTAAGGAATAAAAAGGAGAAGGAGGAGGAGGAGAAAATTACAACAGGAAGATGTGTTATGGAAAGATGATCTGGGAAGGTCTGTCTGAGAAGATGGCATTGTAGATGAACCTCAAATTAAGCAGAATCTGCCAAGCAAAGAGCCTTTTAAAGTTATTCTCAGTATTTAGTGCACCTTCCTTTCATTATCCACAAAGCTTCAGTAAATTCTAGTCAAAAAGAAAAGCCTTTGTTCAGTGTCTGGAGCCATAAGGCCCAGAGTTAGCCGACCTCTGTTGCTTGA
>NC_045437.1:142685117-142804716 GCF_002776525.5 Piliocolobus tephrosceles | reverse complement strand
GGTCGGGACAGTTCAGGGATGTTTTGAGTAGCAAAGACAAGCCATTTTAAGGAATCCACCTTCTCCAGCTGATGCCAGAAAAGAATGGCAGTGGGGATCTTTGGACAATAACTGTGTCCAAGCAAGGAATGATTTCCCTGGGTCATTGGAAATAGAGACTTTGGCTTGATAAAATGTTAAGGGTAAAAGAACCACAAGATCCATTTCTTAACTATATAAATAGCAGTAGTGGGGAAACCTCAGAAATACCGGGCCGATTTTTGACCAGAGAATCATTAGTCCATTCATAATTTGTTTTTAAGAAGGAACTATAACCTTGCTTTGTTGTTACATCCTGGTGAAGCCTGACATATGTGGCTTATGTTTAACTATGGACATTTTTATTGAACATACATTCATTGTTTTACTTTTATGTATTTATGTATTTATTTCTTTTTAGAGATAGGATTTCAGTATGTTGACCAGGCTGGTCTCAAACTCCTGGCCTAAAGTGATCCTTCCATCTTGGCCTCCCAAAGTACTGGATGACTGGCATGAGCCACCACATACATTCAAAGACAACTTATGCAATAATCATAGCTAAAATGTGTTGAACATGAACTATATATATATATATATCACCTTGTAATCTAAGTTCTTATGTATGTTAATTCATGTAATGCTTAACAACATCCCTGCGAGTAGCTACTATTGTGTTTTGTATTTTATATATGATGCAGAGAGGAGTTAGTGAATTCGCCCGACTTCATAGAGTTGGTAAGTAGATGTTCTAAGAGTCAAGCCCAGGCAATTCAGAACCAGGGCACTTAACCATTTTTTTAGTCTTTCCCTTGTATACCACATTGACTATCAGCTGCAAGGTAAGCTCCCCATATCAGCTATTAGCTAAGCATAAATGTGTTATTCTTTAAATGTTGAGGGGTGAATTGTGTGTGTGTGTGTGTGTGTGTGTGTGTGTGTGTGTGTGTGAGAGAGAGAGAGAGAGAGAGAGAATTACACCTCTGAAAACAATTCCAAATATGGAAAAAATAAAATAATAATTTCATTAGTAATGAAAGTAGTTAAGGTAAATCTGACTTAACCAAAATCCTGTTGGCACTATTTATCTCTTACTTTTCTGTAACAGTGGCATATAATTTTAAAACCCCAGATTTAAGCTTTGAGCAGTAGAAAGGAGTCTGCCAATTGTTTATTTCCTCTTATTTCCCAGTTATTAATCCAGATGCAGTCCTTATTTCTTCTAAGTGTCGAGGCAAAACAAACAAAATGGTATGTTTAATCTTATTTTACAATTGTGAAAATTGAGCTGAGAGAAGTTTAGCAACTTGGGTCTGCCTTATGCCTAAGTATATGATCTTTATGGTACTACTCTTTAGGGATAGTTTAGAAAAAAAAATGAATGCAAACATGAAGCCATTGTCTGGCCTGTCCTTCAGCCATAGATCCGTGGTGCAGAGATAGAATTTTACACAAAGAATAAAGAAAGCTTTTGATTATAGACCTCGTAAGGTATATTTTAACCTACAAAAGTCTGTATAACCCACTAACAAAATATACTTTATGGAAGAAGTGAGGATCCTTACTAGTAATACGTTAATAATGTTGGAGTATCCTTACTTCTTCCACTAGTACCAATAATATATATATGTACATATATACATATATACACACACACAAACACATGAATATAGGTATATGTATATTCATGTATGTGTGTGTCCACACATGAAGTGATAATATTCTTTTGTAGCATGAAAAAGAACATATATTCTAAATATGGCTATTACTTTTATCATAAAATATTAAAAAGATAAAAGATAATCACCTAGATTAATTTACATTATATTTATGATTATTATTTTAGAGAGGAGTAATTCAACTTTTTTCTTGCATTATATTTTTAATATTTTGTTTTTTTGATATGAAGTTATCCATGTTTCAAAAACTCATACTCTTTTAAATAACCATTTTATAAGTATAATCTCGCAACAATAACATAAAGCTTATGCTACTGCTTTTTTCTTGATTAGATTTCTTGATTTGGTTTATATTACTAGTAACTGGACTTGATTAACATAAATGTGCATATGATTTCTAAATTGGACATAACAGCTTTTATGTAATGGATTTTCCTCTCTTTACTTTCTTTTGGGATAGTTTTATTTCTTGCTCTAAGTAATTTTACTAGATTCTATAAGTTCTGGCATGTAAAATTTAGTCTTTAATTATTTTGAATATTTTTATTCTGCTTTTGTCAAAAACTTCTGTTTCATCTACAATGGACTCATTTTGTTGTATTAATATAAAACCTATATTGCTTTTTGACCATTCTTTTAATATGTATAATGTATTTTGCTTTACACATTTTCTTTGTTTCATAATGGTTTTGTATCTTTTAATTATAACTTTAATTATTATAAAGTAAGCCTCTAAAACTTTCTTAATATTTTTTGCTTAATTTCTTCTTTGAGGTTGACATTGGCAGTTCCGTTTTTTTATTTAAACTATCTTTAGCCTTTTAGATTAATTAACTTTTTTTTTAGACAGAGTTTTGCTCTTTCGCCCAGGCTGGGGTGAAGTGGCATGATCTTGACTCACTACAACTTCTCCCGGGTTCAAGTGATGCTTGTGTCTCAGCTCCCGAGGACTATAGATGAAAGCCACCATGCCTGGCTAATTTTTTTGTATTTTTAGTAGAGAGGGGATTCTGCCATGTTGGCCAGGCTGGTCTCAAACTCCTGAGCCCAGGTAATTCATCTGCCTCAACCTCCCAAAGTGCTAGGATTATAGGTGTGAGTCACCACACGCAGCCAATTTGTTTTAAAAATGTCTTTTAAAAGGAGTGTTGCTAAATTTCTTTTAAGATAAAGTCAGAAACTTCTTGCTTTTGAGTAGGAAAATTTACAGTATTTACATTTATTGAATAACTTTCATAATTTAATTTCTGATCTTTTTGTATATCTATAAATTTACTCACACATATTTTTTGTTTGTTTTGTTTATTAGTACATGGACTATGTTCTATTTGATTTTATATTCAAAATTATTTACAAAGAGAAAGATTCTCTCTTCTATAACATTAGTTATTTTCTTATATAATTTCAAGCATTGTTAGTCATAAAGTTATCTATCTATACTTACCTACAATGTATTTTTTTAATTTATATTCATAGAAAGTTATTATTAAAGACCATTCTTAATGGTTTTAATGACAATTTTTTGTTTTTTACTTTTTTGTGTTGTTTTGTTTAATTTGGAGACTGAGCCTCCATCTTTGACTCTTTATTTTTTGGTAGTCATGACTTAAATTTCAAAGCATTACATTACTTTGGAATGGTTATTAACTTCAACTCTTTACATTTGCAGTTAATGTTTTGTTTTATTTTTTCTCTTTAATGTTAGTTGGTTTCATTGGTCATCATCAGATTTTTTTATTATTAATATTTTGTATTAGGTCTGTATTAGTTTTCTATTACTGCAAAACAAATTGTCACCAAACAAGAGAGCCTTAAAGCAACACAAATATGTTATTTCACTCAATTCCTATGGGTCTGGAGTCCAGGACAGGTTATCTTGACACCAAGTTTATGGTCTTACCAGGCTGAAGCCAAGACAGCAGTTGATACTAAAATCTTATCTGAGGCTCCAGGTCTTCTCCAAGATCACAGGTTGTTGAGAAAATTTACTTTTTTTGCAACTGTTCAGCTGAGACCTTCAGCTTCCGGAGATTACTTGGTATTTCCTGGGAGGAGGTCCTCTTCAAAACATGGCTGTATGCTTCTTCATGATCTGCAGAAGTTTGTCTGCTATTGCCCCGAATCTTTCTGGCTCTTCTGTCTCTGAACTCTAGACCCTCTTTCTGGGACTCACCTGATTAGATTACATACCAGGGTAATCTTCCTTTCAATTAACTTGAAGGACTTTATATCTGCAAAACTACGTTACCTCTGCCATACAACGTAACCTCATCTTGGTGGAGTATGCTTGTATATTTATAGCACCTGCCACACTCGAGGGGAGGGGACTATACAGGGCACTTGCAATAGAGAATATGGGGGCCATCTTAGAAGTCCTTCTGCCACAAGGTCTAGTTCATATTATACAAATTTCCATGTTCTTTGAAGAAATATTTTAAAGACTTATTTAAGGATTTTTTTTTTTTTTCCTGTATGGATAACTTTTGTGTTGTTTGAAAAAAAGCAATGTATATATTGACAAATATAGGAGAAAAATATACTATATAACATTGGTAAATTTGTAATGAAATGAGTGGAACAATATACTATCTGATTATAATTCTAACACCTGTTGGTATCATTATAAATTAGTTCAGCATTATAAAATATGAATTTTCTCTAAATTGTTGCTAAAATATGCCTTTTGTGTCAACAATCTCACTCACAAAATTCCACACTAAGAACACAATTGAGGACAACAGCAGAAAACATTTATGTGTAAGAGTTTATTTTCACACTGTATCATAAATTTCCAGTAACCTTAAATTACAAAGTTGTGGAAATATTAAGGATCATAGGGCAAGGCCTCTGGATATACATTGTATTATAAATATGAATAAGATAAGAATATAAAAGATATGTATAATATATATGAAATACAGAACACAAAAGTATATATGTACTGTGATTACAACTATGTAAAATATGTAAGCAGTTGCATTAGGACTGGAATATTTATGCGAGATTAGAAATGGTTGATATATCATGTATAAAATTTGAAACTATTTCATGAAGGCTACCAAAAGGCTTATACAATGTATAAAACAAAATTAGGTCAGATTCCCAAGTGTCTGGAAAAGGGTAGGCGTGGACCTCTTTGACTTCTGATTCTCTTTCGTCTGAAATTTGCTGAGCCTTTACTAAGTGAAGGGTGAAATCTTTCTTCTGTTGCCACTGATGAGAAATAAATGAATTATACTGGGAGTAGACAGACCAAGCCCTTCTCTCAAGTTAATGACTAATTGGCAAAACCTCCTGATTGGGGGTGACCTAGGGCTCACCCTTGATGACTAGGGATGGGTTAAATGGAGGATGGTCACTTTTCCCTGCTTTTCTATGAGGTTTCAAATGGGAGTACACCATATGAACAAGAAGAAATTATGAGATTCTTTTAATAAAAATATCAGTACTGAAGGGAGCAGAGAGGATAACTTAGTTATATAGTCAATTCTTTCATCCAATGTGAAAATTCCTTCTAATGCATGTGTGAGAGTGACTACCATCTTGTTTTTGCTTGTACAACATGGACTTGCTGCCACTGAACATATCCTATGTTTTTGGCAATCAGCACACTTATTTGTGAACTGATTGACCTATTCATGGAACACATTTTAAAACATGGTCCTCTGAAATATAATTTGGAGAAGGCTAAATTACACATAATCCTTTGATCCTTATACAAAGAGCCATGTCAAATGAAGAAACTTGGAATGTGAAAGAGGGATTATATTTATTTTTCAAGGTCCCAAGGAAATTAAAGTTAGAACAAAAGGCTGAAATTATACTGAATTCAATAACTATCTAAAAAGATGATTTTGTTCTAGAAATTAAGTCTTCTATCACTAGTAGTTCTCAAACATAGATTTGATGATCGTTTGCTGTAAATATTATAGAGAAGATCCAAGTGTTAGACTGAAGATTAGAAGAATTTGGAGAATTTGTGACTTTCAACCCTGGCAGAAGAGCATCAGAATCTTTTGAGAAAATAATTTTAAGAAGAAAGAGGAAAGAAAAGAAGAAAGAAAGGAAAAAAAGAGATATCTGGGCTTTATCACAACACTATTAATTCATGAAATCTGGGTTTTGGGCTTAGAAATTTGAATTTTTAATGAGTTGCCTAGGAGATTCTTATCAAGTAGCTCGACAGAGTAGGGAATGAAAATCAATGGGTCAGATTTATTCTTAAAGGATAATTGCAGCTATAAAAATCTATTTCCATAGCACAAACAAACAACATGGAAAATTAGGCAACTAGGGCTTCTAAAGAGGTGATATTACTTGTCCTCTGGGAATGAGGGAATAAAAACACAGTTTCCAGATTTCCAGTCTGGGGACAATGAGACCAGTCTGTGTTGTTGAAATTCTCACCTTATTCTAGGCAGATGAGAAGAGATGAGAACTAGGGATGAAGGCGGTGGTCTACGAGGGCAGTTTTGGAAATGGCTTTCTCCACCCATGTATAATCCCTTCCTTGCACTCTGTTGTAAAAACCTAAGACTTTGATTGCCTGAATCTGTGACTATTGCTTCATGGAGTTTAATGAGGCTCATCCTGTACAGAGAAGCTGCAGAGCTTCTCTGATGGTTGTTACAGGGAGTGGCTTCTTGGATCATAGCAATTTATTTAATCCTTCCCCTGCTAACAAGCATCTGGTAGGATGTGTCTACACTTTACATTTCTAGATCTAACAATGCTAGCTGGTTTTGCTTAAACCAAGAGATTGACTTCAGACAGTGTTCTCCACAAGTAGTCATTTTAAATCTTAGTTCTGCCTGGTGTCATATAAAGATCAATGAAAAGTGGCAGCTACTTGACAAAGAGTGTACCTAGTTACTGGTTCTAAAGGTGGCTAAAGGATCTGGATGTTCCTCTCAGTAATGGAAGTTTCTTTCCCCATGAATGGGAAATACTACTGCTCTCCAGGGATGCCCAAATTCTGGGCGACTGGAAGGTAATTGCAAGACCTATTCGTCCATTTATGTATCAGTATTTCTCCAGTGCCAACTATGTGCCATTCACTGCACTGGAAACTGAAGAGACAACAAATAATGAGTAAAAACAGACAGCCTGGAATTTA
Source organism: Piliocolobus tephrosceles (assembly GCF_002776525.5). Lineage (NCBI taxonomy): Eukaryota > Metazoa > Chordata > Mammalia > Primates > Cercopithecidae > Piliocolobus > Piliocolobus tephrosceles. The sequence continues at coordinate 142,797,903 of NC_045437.1, read as the reverse complement.
CAGTCTGGCTAAATTTCTGACCGACTAGGAATTGGCTAGCCCATCTTCATAATCTTCCTCTTCTTCCTCCTCTTCTTTCTTCTCTTTTTGTCCTTGTTCTTCTTCTCCTTTATCATCATCATCATCATCATCATCATCATCATCATCATCATCATGATGCCATTAGCATAATAGAGGTTAACATTTATGTACTTGGTACCTATGTGTTAAAAGTTTTTTAATGAAATCTTTTAAATGAGTTAAATATTATTTTTATTATACCTATTTGTCAGATGAGAACATGGAGACACACAGATAACTGGATCAAATGACCTGGCCTCCATCCATCATGAGGGTGGGCCTGGGAAAGCAGAGATTTAGTGTTCCTTCAACAGCTCCTTTGAGTTTGGGTCTTGCTTGCTCTGGGTCTCCTTGCTTAGGGTCTGAGTGAGGGCAGCCTCTGTTAGTATTGTGATAATACAATCCAGTCTCCAACCTCAAATGAGGATCACTTGAGGAATAGGGATTGCATTCTGGCCCTGAATAAGACAAGAGAAATAAGATTGACAGTAGCTAGCTTTCAAAACTCAAGGGACTAAATAAGTTCGGGTGAGGCAGGTAGAGTTTGGAGCATTTGTAGTCAGCTGTAGTTGAGGTTGTCTTTTGGGTGGGCCAGAAGTAAACTCTTATACTTCAAGGAGTCAATGGGACACCTAAATCTGACTTCCTGAGTTCAAAAGGGTCATCTGCACCTAGCCCCATTGGGTCAAGGAGACCAGCTAAACTTGAAGAGCAGTAGCAGTAGCACTACTTGGCCAAGTAGCTCAGATATAGTTCAGTTTTGTTTTATAATTCTGAGGAAGCCTCAAGGGTGTGATTCATTTTAATGAGATTTAGGTGTAAGGTAACAGAATTGAGATACTTTCAATTTGTAAACACTGAACTATTTCATGAAGACAATGGTATAATGACTGTAAATCTCTACTCTTGTTTTAAAACAGAATTCTCCCTATGTTCTTGTATTAACCTTTTGCTGCTCCTTCAAAGAGATTTACCATCTCCTTATTTATAATGCACTTCTCTTCACCTAGTCAAGGATGTTATTGCCTGTCTTTGCAGCTGCATTTAAACATTTAAATATTCCTTCAAAGAAGATTTACAGTCTCCTTATTTATAATGTATTTCTCCTCACCTAGTCAAGGATATTATTGCCTATCTTCGCAGCTGTATTTAAATATTTACTGAGTACTTTTCCAAAACAAGGTTGAAATCATATGCTATATATAACTTTGGATTATTTTTATCTGTTAACATTTTCAACAATATTTTGGAACATTTTCTTATGTTAGTCAAAAATGTGTTACCCATGTCATTTTGAAAGGTCAAATGATATACTTTGTCATACAGATAGACAATAATTGTTTAACAATTTCTCAAATACCATTTCCAAGTTTTCACTTTGTAATTTTAATATTCACATTTATTACAGTGAAATAAATCAGAAACAATCTGAATGCTAACACTTTTTTGAATACGTTTGTTCATAAATATGTCCATACAGTTATTACACTAGGTCAAATGTTTACACCTTACATTTTCTTGTTGCGTGGCATCTAAGTAGTTTTCAGAATGGATGCATTACTTTAATTAGTAACCTCGGTGAAGTTACTTAAATTTTATATGCTTCAATTCCCTCATTTCTAATATAAGATTAATTATAGAATCTACCTCATCGAGTTAAGTAAATATATGGAAAGTACTTAGGATAATTATACACAGTTCTAAACAGTTTTCATTTGTAGATATGTAAGAAGGAAGTCACCTTTGCTTTAGATCCTCTAGTGCTTGCTTGCTCACAGTGGGCTTCTTACCTCTCCTAGCCCAGTTAGCCCATAATTCAGATGTTAGCTCAATTGTCCCTGTGCTAGAACCTCCCTCACCTCCACTGTTCTCCACCCTACACCTCTTTGACTAGGTCAAATTCAACATTATTCGCTTACAGCACTATGTGCCTCTTAGTTGTAGGAATCAACACAGTTATAATTTTTCATTTCTTTATAAGACTACTGGATAAAAGTCAGTCTCTCTCTTTAGACTATCAGCTCTATAAAGGCAGAGATTATGCTGGGTTTTTTGCTCACGATAGTGCCTGACATCCCAACTCTGTCCAAGTAGGCCCTCCAGTAATGCTACTTGAATGACTACTGGGATGGTTAGATACGCATAAAAGCGTTTCAGGAGGCATAGCAGTTTAAGGAACAGAAGTAGGAATGCATGTGTCATGACAAAGAGCTGGTAATGATATAAGCATATTTGAACTACAGGGTAGTATATTATATGAAAAAAAGCCATGGGAGATGGAATAAGAAGGGGGGGTTTGATCATTGAGAGCCTTACATACAAGCAGATGAGTTGTAGTGAACGAGACTTGCAGTGAGCAACCAATGAATAATTCTGAGCAGCAGTGGTATATAAAAGAAGTGTGTTAATGGGATGTATGTGGCATGTAGAGTAGATTAAAAGAGAAATTCTAGAGATGGAAAGCCCAGTTAAGGGACTATTGCAATATGCCTTAATAGCTCTTGAGCAGCTGCTTGTATGTGTTACTACTAAAAATAAGAAAAAGTGAGCAAATGTGAACTGTTTCTAGACAAGAGTTGACATTATTTGTTGACATTATATGTAGGGCAGAGAGAGAGACAGAGAGTAAGAAGAAAAGAGACAGAGAAAGCGAGGGAGAGAGGGAGTCGTAAAAAGTAATGGAATATTAGTTTTGGAAGAGGCCTTTTAGATGACATCATGCAGTGCCCATTACAGCTGGGGAGACTGAGGTCAGGAAGAGGAAGAGGGCTGTGAGTGCTGCATGGCATATGGCATGATATGGCAGAGGGGATAAGACATTTTTTCTGAACTGTATTTATTGTACTTTTATACTCAGTGATTAAGGGAACGTATCTTTTCCAGAAACAATGGAGGTGAATTAGAAGGGGAATTATGAGTTCTATTTTGTATAGGTTGAGTCTGGAATAACAGTGAGATATTAAAATGAAAGTGTCAGGCAGTGTAACAGGCACTAGGAGTCTGGCAGGGAGGTCAGAGCTGAGGTTACATATTTTCATTTCAGTGGCCCAGAGATAGTTACTCTCGATCACCTGAATTTTTTCATTATGAAATCAATTATTGTCCTTTCGATTCCTCACTTTTGAAAAAAAATGATTGTTATAGATTTATTGAGCACATATTTTATGATAAATGCTTAACTAGCATCTTATTTAATCTTCTCATAAATCCTAACAAGGAGATACTACTACTTTATGACTCCATTTTACAAATGAGTTAGCAGGATCGGAGGTGTAGAATAACCTTCCCAATGTCTCTTCAAGTCCCAACAATTTCTTAAACAGGACTTCTCAGTGTTGGCACTGTTCTAATTCTTGGCCAAATAATTCTTTGTTGGGGTGGAGTGAGGAGAAGCTTTCCTGCTCATTGTAGTATATTTAGCAGCATTTCTGGCCTCTACCCACTGGATGTCTGTAGAAGTCACCCCCCAGCTTTGACAACTAAAAAGGTCTCCAGACATCACCAATTGTTTCCTGATTGAGTTCAGATTGCCTCTTCTATTAAAAACCTTCCCCAGAAATTTCAACCTTACTTGATATATTCTTTCTCTGTATTTTTGTGCCACTTATTGCCCCAAAATTGAAGGATGTTTTTGGTTTTCTTTTGTATACATCTTGTCTTCCCAAGAAGTTTATGAGGTTGTTGAAGACCAAGTCTTTTACATTTAATACAATATCAGGAGCAAGTGACTTTCAGCTATGTCTTTGCTTCTTCATTCCTACTATCATTTCACTTCCTCCCTTGGATTAAGCCCTAGTCATTCTTACTCATAATCTAACTCTAATAATAGTCTAATTATAATAATCTCAGAGGAGAGCAGCCTTTAGAAAGATTTTGCAATAGAAATTCAGGGATTTAGTGGGTAATGAGACCAGCCTTACCGAGAGTACTCACAGGAGCTGATTGGAAAATTCCCATGGCACAGAGAATGCGGTAAGCTAAAGCAGATGGCATAACATCAGAAAGCAATGGGTGGATGACGAGCATGGAGCTGCAATGCAAAAAACTGAATGGGAATGCATGGTTCAGAGAACATGGAACGAAACCCCAGGCTTTCAGTTTGAACCAGGCAGTTCCACTTGGCAGCTAGAATCTGTTTCTGAGCAAAGCCATGCCATGTAAATTTGTGGTAGCAGTCTTTACAAGGAGCCCAGCGGATAAACTCTACTACAAATTTACAGACTTGTATTAGAACCAAAGCTAATGTTCCCAGAAGGAGGAGGTAAAACAGGAATGATTGGGATTTTGAGACTTGACATACCTATAAGAAGAAGGCAGACAATCTAGGAGGGTCTAGGAGTAGGTTAAAAAATGGCTATGAAATGTGTCAAGTGGATCTTGCTACATATACTGTTTAATACTATAGTCAAGTTTGTGGATAGCTTCAGCAAATAGGGCTAATCCAAAAGATTCAGGGACAGGACCCTGGAAGACAGGCAATTATAACATTAATGGTTAACATTTATTGAGTAATTACTATCTACCAGCAACTGTGCTAACAGCTCTGTATGCATTGTCAATTAATTTACAAAGTGATCCTGTAAAGCAGGTGCTATTGTTATCCCCAGTTTAAGGTCTAGGAAAGCAAGTACGGGGGTGTTAAATAACTTGCCTATCATCATATATGCAGTAAGTAGCAGAAGTGAGGCTTGAATCCCTTGCAGCATTTCTACTCTTAACCACTAGAATCATTGGAATTCAGAAATCGAAGAGACTGAGAAGTTATGTAGTCCAATCCCTTTTTTCTAGAGAGGAACTAACTAACATCCAAAGGCAGAAAATCACTGTCATTAAGTTTCACAGGGAGCCAGCCCATGGCAGAGCCTGAATGGGAGGCTCAGTCTTTCTTACACTCTACTATAGAAGAGGCCAAGGTTGGAGGAGGGCTCACCTGAGCATTAAGCCTTTTAATTCTCTTGATCAGGACCAGATTGGCCCCAGAACTTGGGCAGTATTAACTTGCGGTATCACTCGTGTGATCAGGGTACACACTTTAAAGGGTTGCACATGCAAGAAGCCCAAGAGCTTTACCCTTTGCGATGGCCAACACAACAGAGGAAATGAGACAGAAGGGCAGATGACGCATTTATCCCCTATGCTCTTTTCTTTTTGTTTCCTTATTTGAGCAAATTGCATCATGAATGATCAATCAGACCTTGTTTTACTAGAAAATAAATTAACAGTTGAGTACAGTGGCTCACTCCTACAATTCCAGCACTTTGGGAGGCTGAGGTGGGAGGATGGCTTGAGCCCAGGAATTTGGGACCAGCCATAGTGAGACTCTCATCTCTACAAAAAAATATATTTAAAAAAATTAGCTGGGCATGGTGGTGCATGTCTGCAGTCCCATCTATTCAGGAGGCTGAGGTAGGAGGATTGACAGAACCAAGGAGGTTGAGACTGCAGAGACCCATGATCTCACATACGCTGCACTCCAGCCTGGGTGACAGAGTGAGATCCTGTCTCAAAGAAAGAAAATTAAAAAAAAAAAAAAAAAAAAAGAAAAAAAAAAAAAAAAAAAAGAAAAGGAAAAAAGAGGAAAAGAAAAAAACAAGTGAACTACAAATTTCAGTTGTGTCATGGCTTCCCAGTTGGAGGGAAAATTCAATGCCCTTTATGGTTGGATCAGATATGAGGTAATGGCATTGATTTAAAACATAAAACATGCTAACATTAGAAATTATCAGAAAAAAGTAAAAATGATGAGCCAGGTGCAGTAGCATATGCTTGTCGTTCCTGCTATTTGGGAGGCTGAGGTGGGGGATCCCTTGAGCCTAGAAGTTTGAGGCCAGCCTGGACAATATAGTGAGATCCACCTCCAGTTAAAAAAACAAAACAAAACAAAAACAAAAAAAAAAAAAAAGAAAAAGAAAACAAAGAAAGAAAAAAAGAAAAATTAAAGTAAATGTAAGATTATGATAAGGCATGATAAATGAGATTAAAACTTTTTTTCAACTTCATGTTCAATATATATCTTCTTGGGAGTGTTATGCCTATTGAAGTTGTTTTCAAAAAATAATTATTGCAATTAGAATGAAATAATTATGATGTAATAGAGAGCAATAACTCACCAGATGCCTGTGTTATTACAGTGAGAGTTGACCAGAAGTGAAGAGAGTTCAGTAAGAACTAATAATTAATTTCTAATGCCAACATCATAAGTTTACAAGTGGATCATATTTGCTGAATTTCTCCATGAATGGGGTGACATTTCTTAATATTTTGTTTCAATGGTGGATACAAATAGATGAATTTTAATACATATTAATAAAACCTGAAAAAAAATGAGGCCAGGCGCAGTGGCTAATGCCTGTAATCCCAGCACTTTGGGAGGCTGAGGTGGGCAGATTACTTGAGGTCAGGAGTTCAAGACCAGCCTGGCCAATATGGTGAAACCCCGCCTCTACTAAAAATACAAAAACTAGCTGGGGATGGTGGTGCATGCCTGTAATCCCAGCTACTCAGGAGGCTGAGGCAGGAGAATTGCTTGAACCGGGGACGCAGAGGTTGCAGTGAGCTGACCAAGTTCACAGCACTGCACTCCAGTCTGGGCAACAGAGTGAGACTCTGTCTCAGAAATAAATAAAATAAAATAGAATAAAATAAAATAAAATAATAAATACAAAAATTGAATAGAAGCACAGAGTTCCCATATAATGACCAGCTTTCCCTGTTATTATCAACTTGCCTTGGTGCGGTACATTTGTTATGATTTATGAAGCAATGTTGATACATTATTATTAACTAATGAGTATCGATTACATTGGAGTTCACTCTGTTGTGTTGTAGAGTTCTATAGGTTTTGACACAGGCATAATGTCAGATATCCATTATTACAGTATCCTATAGACTTGTTTCACTGCCCTGAAAATCCCCTGGTCTCCACCTATTCATTCCTCTCCACTACCATCTTCTGGCAACCACTGATCTTTTTAGTTTGTCTATAGTTTGTCTCTTCCAGAACATCTTATACTTGGAGTATTACAGTATGTAGTTTTTTTCTGATTAACTTTTTTCACTTAGCAATGTCCTTAAGGTTCCTCCATGCATTTTAAATGTATTTTTGGTTGTTTGGTAGCTTATTTCATCATTCACTAATCGTCCATTGCATAGATGTAACATTTTAAAAAATCTACTCATTCTTTGAAGTAAACCTGGGTTGCTCCCAATTTTTGGCAGCTATGAATAAAGCTGCTATAAACGTTTGTGCAGGTTATATGGACATAAGCTTTCAACTCCTTTAGATAAATACCAAGGAGCATGATTGCTGAATGGTAAGAATGTGTTTAGTTTTGTAAGAAACCGTCAAACTATCTTCCAATGTGTTTATACCATTTTGCATTTCTACAAGCAATGAGCAATAGGTCCCATCCCATTGCTCTGCATCTTACCAGCATTCCATGTTGTCAGTGTTTGGGATTTTGCTCATTCTGATATGTTTGTGTGGTACTTTAAATATGTTTGTATTGCTAGTAATTTCCATGTGTTAAGAAATTGGGGTTTGTTGGGTTCCAGCTTCAGCTCTTCTTTCCTCGATGTACTTTTGTAAATAATAAAGTATTTGCAAAATATTGAAGCGGATGGTCATATTTTCCATAATGATTTGCCCAGTTTGGGCAGAATCTGAGCAAGTGGTCCCTGAGGACAGGGAGGACAGCAGATCTTGGACCACATGCATGCAGGGCAAGCTCCTTGTCTCTTACTTTTTGTTCTTTTCTTCATCTCCACTTTGCTCTCCAGGAATGCCATGGCTAAATTCAGGGCTGAGCAGTTTTCAGTTCAGTAAGTCTTTGTCATTGCACGTAGGCATCATAGACTGAGTCTGTTAGTCTGTTTGTGTAGCCTCTGGCTTCCTCCCTACATTTATATCTTTCTTCTAAGAATTACATAGCCTTTTATTCATTTGTAACTTAAATTGACTTGAGTGATCCTAAGTCCAAGGCTTAGGAAAAACCTCTTCCTCTGCTCAGTTCATTTTACATAGTTAAAAACTAGTTTTTTCTCAATGTATCTTCCTAGGATGACAATACTCTGAAATATGTAAGGAAAAATCTAGAAAGTTCTCATCTTTGTCAGATGGAGTCACATTATTTGTGACAAGATTAAAAAGAGAGAGAGAGAGAGAAGCAGTTATGATTACCCTTATATTTACTGAGGAGAGATTGCAAACATCTGCAAAAATTGCCCAAGAATAAATGACCAAACTTTTACGCCTTATAAGAGTCTGGACTCTCTGTCAGACTATATAAGGGAAAATATCACCCCATTTAAAACAAACAGGCAAAGAACTTGCAAATGGTGAAATGAATGCCTAAATAAAACTCAGCCATTTGTATTATTGTTTGTAGACTCAAAACTACCCAAGAGCTGTCAGATTTTTCTCCTCTGGAAAATGTCACAGTTACTAGATTGACTCAGCACAGAATTAGGCTCTAGAAGCATTGTTATTCAAGTTTCTGTACTTTAGAAACGCATTCCCTTTAAATAACACCCAAGGATATCGCCAAAAGATCTCTGAACTAGTAAGAACAAGACATAGATTGAGAGGAAAATAAAACGTATGGGCTTAAAGCTAGAATATAAAGAGTTGTGTGACACTGGTGGTGATATGGGAAGACAGATTTTAAACTTTGGACAATATCCACCTATCCTACCACCAAAAGAAAAAAAAAAATCGTAGAAAAGAAATGAAAAAGAAAGCACATGTTCTATAAAAATTTAGAGTCTAACTGTCAGTCCTTCTTTGGTTAAGAGGCTTTCTTTATAAATATTATTTTTCTGAAGCATTTATTCCAAAATCAGAATCATTATAATAAATGCCTTTTAAATACCCAAAGTTGATTTTTAAAAACAATGATTTAGAAACTTTGAAAATTTACCTTAATTTTAGAGGGTGTAATTTTGTGCTTTTTTCTGTGATAGTAAGTACAGTTCTACAGAAAGCAAAATTGAGAATTTGCGACATGCACACCTGATTACATTCAGGATCTTGGATTTAAGTTCTTTAGTAAATAGTGAAAGACACACATAACTGTAAAATAATATAGAATTTTTATTGACATGCAGTGCAATTGAACTTTGTTACCATCTATAAAATAATAGTTTTTAATAAAATTATTTAAATATAATTTAGGTAGTTTGAAAAATAAACAGATCAATAGAAAATTGTACTCCTAAAATTTCTGGGTAAAGTCAAAAATGCAACACAACCATTTTGTTGATTGACTTGATTATATTTTATTTTACTATATTATGGTTTTTGAAAACATTCTTAATTGTCTGGAAATTTGAAGTCATACAGCATTAAGTAAATCACGAGAATGCTACTAAGAATACTACTATATGAAACAAAGTCTAAATTTTGACACATGAATCAAAAAGAATTTAAAAAACACTTTTAGTCTATGTAAGTATTTGTTGACAGTAAAAAAAAGAAATTAAAGATCTTCTTGATCCTCTGACTTAAAAATTCAAAGTTTTTTCACTTATACTGGGTCAAAGCAATTTTAATAGCTTCATTGAGGTAGAATTGGCACACAATAAACCGCACATATTTAAAGTGAACAATTTGATGCATTTTAAAATATGTATACACCAGTGAAACCCTCATGACAATCAAAACAATGAACATATTCGTAACTTGTAAACTTTTTGATGCCCCTTTTAAAAACTCATCTCTTACCCTCCTATCTCTCTGCCCAGGCAACCTCTTATCTACTTTCCATCACTATATAGTAGTTTGCATTTTCTTGATTTTGTTTAAAAGGTAAACTGAGGCACAATAAAATTATAGAGTTTATTTGAGTATGCAAGAATTCACGAATGGCACCAGACTGAGAGTAGTTTGGAGGCTCTGTTGAAGAAGCATAATGGACAGGCTTTAACAGAGGGAATAAAAAAGTAATTCAAAAAATTTTGATCGGTTATAGTTGCAAAGTTGCTTTACTTGGTCTATGCTGCTGGAAAGTCCCTAGTTACAAAATTATAAATTAGTCGCTGAGTTTGATTGTTTGAGCTTAAGTTGTTTTCTTTAATATAGGCATTTACAAGAAATAGCTCAAGTTATGTTATGTTTGCAAATCAAGCAAGGTTAAGGTCACTTAAAAGGCCCATTTGGCTTTGTCTTCTCAGGGCTTCTTTAGGCCTGGTCTCCATTTTATTTAACAACTTTCATATAACGAAAATTATGTAATATGTACTTATTCGTATAGTTTCTTCCACTCAGTAAAATTATCTTGAGATTCCCCTATACTGTTGCATGTATGAGTAGTTTCTTTTCTTTCATTGCTGAATAATATTCTATGGCATGGATATATTGCAATGTGTTTGTTCACTCACCTGTTGATGAACATTTGAGTTGGTTCCAGTGTTTGACTATTACAATACAACTGCTTTAAGCATTCTAGTACAAGTTTTACATAAACATATGCTTTCTTTGCTCCTGGGTAAACACCTAGGAATAGAATGGCTGGATTAAATAGTAGGTATATGTTTAACTATGTAAGGAAACTGCCAAACTTTTTTTTTTTTTTCCCTGACGTAGTTGACCCATTTTCTATATGAGAGGTACAGTTCTTCCACATCGTCTTCCACACACAGTGTGGTTAGTCTTCTGATGATAGCTATTTTCTAATAAGTGTGTAAAAGTATCTCATTGTGGTTGTAATTTTCATTTTCCTAATTGCTAATAGTGTTGAGCATCTTTTATGTGCTTATTTGCCATTTGTTTGTTTGGGGCCAAATTTCTGTCCATATCTTTTGCTGCTTTTCGGTTTGCTGTCATAATCTTACTATTGAGTTTTGAGAATTCTTTACAAAGAGACTTTGAAAATTTTTGGGCAATGACATATTCATTATCTTGATTCTGGTGATGTTTTCACACGTATGTGTATACATATGTCTAAAATTGTGACATTATACATTCAAAAAATACACAGCTTTTGGTGTGTTAATTATATCAATAATAAAGATAGTCCCCACGAATATTTGCTTTTTCATATATTTGTAATATGCAAGGAAATTTGGTTAATTGAAATAACAACTATGTAAATGCATTTAAATTAGTAGTCAATAGGTTTACACTGACACATTTGAGTTGAGATGTTGCAATGTGAGTATCAGTATTGTGATATCTAAGAGAATTTTAAGTTCGTTGTTTTTTATTAAATTTATAAAAATTCATTAGTACTCGAAAAATACGTATTCATTTTATTATCTAATTGAAATACTTGAAAGGAAAATTGTTTATAAATGTAGTTTAAAAAGTTTTAGAGCACCTAATTGACTGGGTTTTAAAAAGATAACAAAATTTTTCAGAGGCTATTTAACAGTGATTTTTAAAATAAAGTCAACCTAAAATGTCTTGTAAATGGAACAGCAAATTTTCAAACTAAATTTAATTGCTTGAAAGGGAATCTGTAAATTTTTACTGCCTGAGACAATTTTAATCTAGAAGAAAAAGATGTTACTCTGTGACTTCTACAGCCAACTTCAAGGTGGCTGCAAATAAAGATGTGGTGACAAAACAAATAACCTCGGGACTTGTGGTATTGACCAGGACAACCACAAGGCTAATAGCACCCAAGGTTGACATTTCTTCCCTACTTCTCACTATGTTCACACCCTCCCATTGTCTTTTATAGTAATGATAAGCAATTATATCATCAGTGTAAAATTTATAGCTTAGTGAACGTATAGATACAAATATGTTGATTGCATTTCTGTGGACTGGGAAACCAAACATAAGGAATCAGCCCATCAGCCCTCCAGAATATGCCAGTGCCTTATATCAATGCAGGAGGAGTGGGCAAGTGGGGAGGAGGGTATAATTGAAAGTTTCAACTGCAGTCTTCCTTTATAAACAATATGTCCCCTTTACATATCATCATGTTTTACTGGACAAATTCACAATTTATTCCAAATGTCTATTAGGAGCACCTTTCCAGATAGTGAAACAGGAAAGGTTCTCTTGTCCCCCTCACAGGGTGTGTGATGGGGGTGTGGCTCGCTTCTTCAGTACCCTGCTGCTCAAACCTCTAGGGGAGCATACAGGTGGGCAGACTGTGGGGCTCCTAAGCCACTGCGGTGTCTAGGGGTGTTTATAGCTCCTGAAGCCCCAGTGGACGTGTGTTACGGGGTGATCTATTAGCTTGCCATCTATAGGTGGCTTGTGGTAAGCAGCCCAGTTAAACACCCTTCCTTATCACAAGGACAGAATGATTTCTATATAATGGAGTTTCTTGCCTTGGTGTACCGAAAGAATTGGATCACATGTGGGCTTGAAGAACGAGTGCAAGGTTTTACGGAGTAGAAATAGGGATAGGGAGCAGATAGGGAAGCCTGAAGAATGGTTTTCCTCTGGAGTTGGCCCACTCCGGGGCCTCTGACCGCTTTGGCTAAACTCCAAGGTGCTCTGCTGATGGATGGCCTGCTGACCTGCTTGTGGCTGTCTGCGTGCTCTTCTGCTGGCTGGCTCTCGATGACCAGCCGCTTGTGTCTTCTTCTACAGATGTGTTCCTCACAATGTCCAGCCACTTCTGTGTCTGCCCGCTAGGGTCTTGGGTTTTTATATGCCTAGGATGGGGGCCTGGTGGGCCAGGGTGGTCTTGGGAAATGCAACATTTGGGCAGGAAATGCCTGTCCTCACCTAGGGCCATGGAGGTGGAACCCCAGTCAGGGACCACACCCTCCTTTACCCAGCACTTCCCTTTCCCACTTCTGTATTATTTAAAGGGACCAACATCTTCCCTTCCCAGCACTTCCGTAGCAGTAACTCTTTGGAGTTTGCTACTCATGACAACAAGGCCCACCCTTTTCTCCCTTGCCCCAGCATCATGAGGCTTTCTTCCCTACGTATGTACCTCAAGACCTCTCATCTCGTGGCAAAAAGGCAATCTGAGCAGGGTATTTATGTTACAGTTTTGTGTGAAAGAAAAAGTCTTTAACTTTGATGTTTTAAGACAGTGACATAAGGCAGTTGGTTCTCACCCTTCCCTGAGGACCACTAATTTCCTTTCCTCTAGCAAAGCAGTTTTTGAAAAAATAAACTAATAAAAGATAAAATGTTGATTTGAAAATTTGAAATCTGTGATCTCATTTATCATCACACAAACTAAACAGCTCAGCCACATAAAGGAAATCACAGGAACACTTTAGTGCAAAACCTGCAGTATATGGGATCTGTGACCAAGAACCTTTTCCTGTCTGGACACAAATTCCTTCAACTATTTGAGAGGGGGGCTTAGAGCGGATTGAGCACCAGTAATCCCTGACCTTAATGTACAAACCAAAGCAGCATGGAAGGGAAGGGGTTAGCTATTCCATATGCATTCAGACGCTCTCCAGCTGGTGGAAGGCACAGTAGAGTAGAGATTTGTGATTTTGGTGGCCAGATGGAAGATGATTTTGGTTCCGGACACTCTGTTGCATCTGAAATGTATTCTTTACTGGAAACAGATTACTCTCCTGCTATGGAAGGTGGTTTTTCTTTTTGTTTCAAACTGCCAAAACTAAGACCCAGAAAGGTCAGACACTATCAGGCAATTTTTACCTTTTGGAGTGATACCCCCAAAAGCACAGAAAAGCTTATGGTAAAAGCTTATTCAGTTTCCCTACGGAATCTAGATGTGGAATGCTTTGTTTAGAAGTAGCCTCATGTCCTAATCATAGGGGTCAGAAGACTTGTGTGTAAAGGGCCATACAGTAAGTATGTTTGGTTCTACAGATTGTAACTTATCATCTCTGCTGTCCTGGTACTAAAGCAACCATAGACAATACATATATGAATGAGTATGGGGATGTTTTAATAAAACTTTATTTACAAAAACAGACAGCAGGCCAGTTTGACTCATGGGCCATAGTTTGATTGTTTTAATGAGTTGAAAGAATATTGGCATGAATATGAAGTTGATGGTGGCCTCATCTCAATCCTGCTCCAGGCCAAGTATGTGACTTCAGGAAATCTTCTTTCTCTCCCTAGAACTCATAGTAAATATTTATTGAACATTACCTATGTTGTCATAACTTTATAATCTCATTTACTTAATGTTCATAGCAGCCCAACAGTGCAGGCACTATTATTAACTTAGAGCACAGCAAGTGAGTTTCAAAGTGACAACTTAAACCCACCTAAGTCTGTTTATCTTTAAAGCTAATGTTCTTAGTTATAACCACAATGTCTCCCAGTAAAGTCGTGGATTTTGATTTAATATTCCCTAATTCCTCTTCTATAGATGACTATCTGTAAATACGGGGGAAGAAACAGTGTTCTCTGTGGGGTGTGTCTCCATCTTTTTCTGGTCTGGTACTTAGAGCTTCTCTTTAAAATTTTCCTGAGTTTCCTTTGTTTTGTTTATTAGTTCTAAGCTGGTTTTTGCACTTGGTCAACCACTGGAGTGACAGACTTTGAGGAAACACTGATGCCTCCCTGCTAAAAACAAGGTTAACCAAACTTTCCCACCCTCTGTAAAATGACTCAACTGTGATTGACTGCCTCTTCCTAGCACCAATGCTTACTTGGACTTTAAATGAGAATTTGTGTTTTTCACTTTTTAAAGAAACATCATTATATTTTAATATTTCTAAGGTAATAAGAGAGAAGATTCAGGCATGCATTAAGGAGGCCATGCAAAGGCCTTTAGGAAGGCATGCATAATTTTCTGTTCAAGACCTACAGGCATTCCATGTTCATTAAGAAGGTGATAAAAATGTAAATGCTCTAATCAGTCTGTGCTCACTTAAAAATGAAGGTTCCTATGAACTGTTTTTAGAAATCAGATTAAGTGTAGGACTGGATAGAAAAAGCAAAGGCTTTAGAACTTGAGTACATATTAAACAGCATGTATATAGTAGACACCATGACAAGAAATGACAAGATTTTTAAAAATGCCATTGTCATCTGGTTTTAACTTAAAGAGAGCTAATGTAATAAAGTTATCCATTTAGAAGGAATATATGATTTGTAAAACCAGACATAAAATAATGTTAAGGTTGTATTAATATGTATGTAATACAATGTTTTCTAAAAATTCTGTTGCCTTCACATTAAATAAAATGCTTTGATAATTAACTGAAAAGCCTGTTGGAAAAAAAGTGCTCTAAAATAGTTCTTTCTTTCCTTTTGGAAATTGTAGTTTAGAGGAAGATGGATGTCAAGAAAAAAGTGGCACAGAAACTGAATCTTGAAAGATAAGTAGGATCAGAGAAAGGGGAAGAGGAAAACAGTGTTCGAGACAAAGGAATTCTAGAATCCACTTGAGTTAGAGAGAGATGAAAATGAGATAGAAGGGATTGAAAAAACTGCAGAGAAATGATGTGGAGTCTATTAAAAGGGAAGAGGAAATGTAAAAAATAAGTTGAGAAAGAAAGAGGATAGCAAAAGACAAAGGAAGATAGAGGGGCCACAGAAAGGAATAGAGAAGAAATGAGAAGCTGCTGCAGAGGGAAATGGGTGGAAAAACAGTCAAAAACAGGCACTGAGATAGGCAGGTGGGAGAACAATCACAGAAAGAATGGGAACCAGAAAGAAGAAACTCAAGGAAAGAAAGGAAAGTGGGGGAGATGGAATGTGAGAACAGATTATGAGTGGCCTCCCCAACCAACTCTTTTAGCTTCTCCTCTCACACAGCTTCCTCACTTCCTCTTCCTTTTCTTCACTTCTTTCAGTTTCAAACCTGACCAAAAAAGGGTAAGCAGGTGAGACCGTAAAAGTAGGGCAGAGAAACTTCTGGCAGGAAAGCAGTAATCATTGTGTCTCATGACCTCCTCCAGGTTGCCAAATGAGTTTCAATTTGAATTCCAGCTTGATTAATGGCAGTGGCCTGACATAGAGGGATCTCCTGGGCTTAGGAGAAAAGAGGTCAGAGATTACGCATGGATGATTCTCATGCCTTTGGCAAGGGGCAGTGGTGTCTGGACAGGTATTTGCCATCCTTGGGCTAGAACCAGAAATAAACTGACAACACTGTCTCTTAAGACCTGGTTTTGTCTTTTATTTCTCTCAAGGTTTTTTTTTTTCTCTGTTTTGATAATGATTTTCTCAATTCTTGGTGTTCCACCTCTGAATATGAATAAGTGAAAAGTCTTATTTTTCAGAGATTTTGTTACTCTACTCATTTATCTCACTTACCAAATATTGAGTATTTACTAGATGTCAGACACATGATAAAGAATGGAATTAAAATAAAGAAAAGATGGAGTTCCTGCATTCAATGTAGCTAGTAAGTTCAGTGACATAAACAGGCAAGAAATAGAGTAATGCCAGCACTGTCTCAACAGTAGAAAGCACGGTGTGCTGTCTGAGGGCATAAGCAGAACATCTCACCCAGGCTTTCAGGGAGGAGATTTAGAAGGCAATGTATATCCGGAAGAAAGGCACAAAGAAATTGCAACTAGGAAGATTACTAAGAATAAGGCTGGGGGCAGAGGAAATGGAAAATTGTGTTCTAGGCAAAGGAATAGCATAACTTATTGAAGAACAAAAAGTAGTTCAGCATGGTTGAAAAGAAGAGGGAGGATGTGGTTAAATGATGAATCGGTAGTGTGTTGGTAAATCCGTTCTTAAAAAAAGCTTTTGTGTGTGTATATATATATATTTTTTTTTTTCACCAGTCTCTGATCAGTATTTCCACCATGATCAAATTCAACCTACCAATGATTCATCAACTGACTTGCAGAATTTCTGCCTATTTAACAATTGTTTCTGAAAGGCCAGTAGATGCCTTGTTTAGTATACCAGAAATAAGCAGTAGCCACACTAAGATGGATTTTTAAAGTCCTGGACTTAGCCCCAGAGCTTTGAACTCTACTAAGCCTCAAAGTGGCCTGGTCAGATCTTTCATTAGGAAGATCATACCTCTACTCTTTTGGGGAATGGATTGAGAGAGGGCAAGGCCAAGGCTGCCTCTTAAGGGCTTCCCTGAGCTCAAACTTTGACTTCGTTCCTTGGAGCTATGTGAATTTGGACACAGCACAACTTTTTTGGTCTTTTGTATTTATTTAGCAAGACAGTATTGATAATATGACACAGGTTTCTTTTTGTGGGAAGGCAAATGAGAAGAGATTATATGGAAATGCTTTGTTAAATATAATATTTTTAGTTTATTCTTTCTATACTCATCTCATTCTGATTGAGACAACCAGGTAAGAGAGATCTTTGGAGAAAGTTTAACCAGCCTGCCCACTGAGGTGGAGCCTCAGAAAGTTCGTGCCCTTTGCAGTGGGGAGGAGCCCGGCCTTGCCTCTTCCTCTGTGGAAACTGGAATTCAAACTGCCAGGCAGGAAGCGCTCTAGCGGAGGGACTCTGGCCTTGTGAGAGTCCCTGTTTCTCCCATTTTTCCCTTTTCATCCAATAAAACTGTGCTTTACTACCATTTAAGCCATCTTCAGGCCTAAATTTTCATAGTCATGGGATGGACAAGAACTCCATCTTTAACTGAATTAAGGGAAAATTCTGCAATATTTTTGGCACCCAACACGGGGCTCAAGAAGTGGTGAGTGAAATGGGAACTCAAAACCTCTCACTGTTGCTTCTAAGGCTTTTCATCCTTTGACTTCTGAGGGGGAAAACATGTCCCCACCCCCTGTCACTCCCAGGCCTTTTCATGACCTTTTTCTTCCTTTTTCAGGACCCACTGGTGAGCAGCAGCTCCCCACTGCCCACTCCCCACTCCCTGCTGGGGCTGGGATGCATGGCCCAAAGGTCCCACAGAGCCAGCCGGCTGGGTTCCCAGCCACACACCACAGCCACTGCCACAGCCTTCCCCTTCCCCAGCCAAAGAATTTTACTCCATCAGACAGTAATTAAGTTTCAACTTTTCTCCCTGGTAGAGGAACCAGTCCCATAAGAATAAAAGGTTCTTTCCTAGGGATTTCTAAACCTTTTTTCATTCCCTTTATCTACCCCATCAACAAGTTAATCCTTAAAGTTTTTTTTTTTTCCCTTAGAAGATGTTTTACTAGGCCAGGTCCCCCAGACTATAACTGTTTGTATTTTCTGTAAAGCTTTAATTGTGAAAAAGGATTTGGCTAGTCTTGGGCTGTGGCCAATCTGGTATGCTTTGCATTTCTGTATGGTTTATGTTGCAAGCCTCCATCTTGCCTTACATACTGGGGCATGGCCAGTAACCACTTGGCAAGGTTTTGTTTAGCAATCCTGCCTGAGGGGATGAGCCCTCTCAGGTTCGATATCTGCATGTTTTCCTAGCCCTGTCTCTTAAACGGCCTCACCCAGCAACTGGTTTCTCTTCTGCCTGTCTATGTGTGTACTGTGTGTGATGTCTATAAAGGAAACTCTAATTAATTTGGCCTAGTGAAAGACAAGTGCTTGGATCAAATGCTTTTTTTTAAGGAAAGGTAAAAGCTGTGGTACCTTTCAGTTCACGTGACTTTAATCTTTGAGAAATAAAAACAGCCCTAAAGACTGTTAGTAAAATGCAGGCCAGCTGCAAATTTTGCTAAGTGTTTTGAGGTTACAAACTGCTTTTTGGGTTTTGAAAACTATTTGACTTGTGGGCTTCGCAATTGTCAAGGCCTAGGGACATATGGAAGAAGCAATGCCCTTAACTAAGAAGGCAAACCTTGGCTGCAGTTAGCACACAATTAAAGCAACTTACCAAGTTTTACCTTAAAGTTAAAAATTGCTAGGAGTTAAGTGAAACTACTTGAAATAGATTTACAATCAAGGTATGTAAAAACAGTAAAGTGTGTCTATTTTAAATAAAAGGTTATAAGAAAGTATGAAAATGTAAACATCTGCCTATGGTTAAATAATTGTTTTGAGTTAGATAGGGAAAGCTGAAGGTTCAAAGAAGTGATGGAAGAACTGTAGAAATTAATCTTTGAGAAGAGGTTCTTTGTGTGAACACATTGAATAAATTCAATGGGGTTATAAAAGGTTTTTACTTCTTTAAAATTCCTGAGTCGTCATTTTGGCAAAATAAGTAACTCATGGTAATCTGGAATTCTATTTCATAATATCAAGTGTTTTAAACCTCAAACATATTTGACAGCATTCCCAAAATCAAACTTCAGTTTCAAAATTGTCTTCCCTGGCACCTGATTTTTTGAATATTTCAGAGGGCCCCTGAAGTGTCCAGAAAATAGATATAAATAGAATTATTTGACATGTGTAGGAATTGCAAAAATGATGTTCAGTCCTTTTTAAGTTATATTTTTGTGAATAATGCTGGGGTATGTTCCAATTGTATGGGATTTCTAAAATTCTAATGTCTGAGTGTACGCTATCAATTATAATTTAGATTGTTAAGGTTAAATTATTGTAAACCACAGAGACAACCAAACTTTTTTGTCAGTTGTGTTTCTAACTGTAATTGTTTTTTTGTTTTAATCCTTTTCAAAGGATTTATAATGAGCTGTAGAACTGTAAAAGGTGCTCTGAAATACAGTCTTCTGGTAACTTTGGAGATTATGATGTGAATAAAAAATGTACAGGACTCATAAAGAGCTGAAATGTTTACAAATATCAAGCAAAACAAGAGTTAACTAAATGGACTGAACGCAGGAAGCTGAAACAACCTTTTTGACTTTTGCTTCCAAGCAAAAGCAAAATATTGCTGATCCTTGTTTTGTTTTTCAGAGTGAAGGAAACTTATTTTGAGCTATTTACAGCCCTTAATAATTGAGTAAGGCATACTCCTATGAACAAAATTTGGAGCATGTTTGTTTCTCTTTGTCTGGTTCTTCTAAAATTTAGAAACTTCCTGTGAGTGTTCTTAACTTATGGCAATACAGTTGTTTGCGTCAGTGCAGTAAGAATCCAATTTTCTTTTGCAACAGGACACAATTAGAAAAACTGGTAATTTTACCAAGACTTTGACTGGAAGGGTATGCTTCCTTTTAAGGAGTCAATCTCAACTTGCAGAGCCAATAAAAGCCCAGCGGGGAAACTGGTCTCATACTCTTGCCTACGCAGTCCCTGTACAGGGTTCCTGACCTGTGGTCAGTAAAGAATGTCACTTTCTAACAGGTCTAGGAGCTCCAAGTTTATCTTAGGACCTTATGAGGAGAGAATCACCCAACTCACAGGTGTTTGAGGATAAAAACCCATGGTTGGGCTTGGCTTTAAAAGTTCTTATCTGAGATTCCCTGTGGAACAAACTTCCATCAAATCCAATTCAAAAGGCCTGTGTAGAAATAATTATTCTTGCTGCACTTTATGCAAATAATCAGGGCAAGTATAAGACTGAAGTCTTATTTTGCTAACCACTCAGCCCTTATCATAATTTTTTTAAAACAAAAACGAGGACTGGGGAGAGAGAAATTATGTTCCAAAACTTATGATATTTTTTCTAAATGGCTTTCTAAAAGCCATTAAATTCTAAACTCACTAGTTTCAAGTTTTTGCCTACATTTTAGACTAACCCTGCTGGTTCCTGTGAACCAACCAGGAATCTCCAGCCGCAGCTCAGAAAGAGCAAGAGGGATGGGTAATGTGAAAATCTGAACGAATATTCTAGTTTTAAGCAATTATCCTGCAAATACTGCCAGGTTATGGGAATAAATAAGATGCCTATTACTTGGAGGTTTCCTCTGGTAAAGTAAGACCAAGGAAACTAACCAAAGCCAAGCACCATGCACCCAAATCCTAGCAAGCTTAACTACAGCTACCAGTTATCTGGTTGTGTCACAAGACATTCTTCGCTCTGCCTTATTGGAGGAGGACTCAGTTCCACAGTTTCACCTTAGGATTTGGCTCATGATAAGGAGTCCATGCAACCCCCTACCCAGAGACACGTTTTTGTCCCAGACTCAATTCCAAGCTTTGGATCAAAGCCCTAGGAAAAAAAATGGATCTGAGGGGTCCAGAGGCAGACGATACGGAGGTTAAAAGGCACAGCACAGATGAGCGTGGCTGATTCCTGCCGATTAAGCTAAACCCAAGCTTCCTGTTTCATGGATAAAGGACACATTAGTATCCATGGTATAAATGAGATCTAGGGAGCTCCAAGGCTACTGAAAGTAGGTGGGAAAGAGACATAGGTGAGAGCGGATAATTCCTATTATCTAAGCCCTTCATGTTTCATGGATGCAAGACTCTTTGGCACTCACAGTGGTGCCCGCCAAGGTCGCCGGGACTTGGGGATGCAAGGATGGAAGACGGAAAGAGGATGCTCTTCCCTCTCTCCCTCGTGTATCCTGGGTATCTGCTAGGAAGAGAAGGGAAACAAGGACACCTGCTCCCCTCTTTCTAGATAGGTAACCATTCATCTTCAGTCTGTACCTCTTTCAAATGCATCCTGAAACCCTGGGAAAACCCTTCTTTTCCCTTTCTCCTCCTCAGTCCTTTCTTCAGTTAAGTAATTGTGTCTCTGTACTATGGGACTCTCCCCTCAGATGCTTCCTCCAAACTGGAAGGAGTTGATTTCCCAACCTTAAATTGGTTGGTTTAGGATTGGGCTCAGGCGAAGGGAACACAGAAGCCCAACATGCCGGCAACAGGGTAAAATGTTTTTGCCAGTTGGGCTTTTGGCCTCCCTCCTCCTATGCAAATTGGTAAAAGGCCTCGGAATTTTTGAGCTGTCCTTACCCCTCCCCTTGTTTCATTTGGATAAATGTTTTCTAATAACTCTGTTTGTCTGTTCTTGCCTTCAGGACATCAAACTCCAAAGAGTCATGCAACTGGAGCCTCTGAGGATGGCCCCTTCTGCCAGGAACCCTTGCATAGGCCTCTGAGGGAGATCTGACCGCCATTGCCCCAAAACAGCGCCCCCTGTCAGCAGTAAGCCCTTAAGATCGGTCTTCATCCTTATCCTTAATCTAATGGCAGTTAGATGTACTTCTTTAGAGAGGGGAATGAGACAGCCAGGTGGGAGGAGGTACCTGGAGAAACTCCAACCAGCCTGCCCACTGAGGTGGAGCCTGGGGAAGTTCACGCCCTTTGCAGTGGGGAGGATCCTGGCCCCGCCTCTTCCCGTGTGGAACCTGGAATTCAAACTGTCTGGCGGGAATCGCTCTACAGGAGGGACTCTGGCCTTGCAAACAGTGCCTGTTTCCCCCTTTTTTCCCTGTGTACCCAATAAAACCCTGCTTTACTCACTTTTTAAGCTTTCTGTGAGCCTAGATGTTCGTGGCCATGGGACAGACAAGAACCCTGTCTTTAGCTGAACTAAGGAAAAATCCTGCAACACCATCTCTTTCCCTTTCTCTGTCTACCCATCATTCCTAAAATCCTCCTCTCTCTGGCCATGAGTGCTGGAGAGAGCATTAAATTGGAAGTAAGAATGCACTGGATTTCACATTGCTCCACCACTGACTTAACCTCTCTGGTATCTTGATATGCCATAAATTAGATAACTTTTCTAATTCTGAGAAGATAAAAATACTTGCTGCCTGATTTATGGACTAGTGCACATATTACAGATCTGTTTTGCATAATGATTCATTTCTATAAATGAAATAAATTGGAACAAATGAAACTTTGATTTAACTACTTACATGTCTTTGTAGAGCAGTTGTATTGATTGGAATGATTGCAAGCTGATGCTTTTTTCATACCCCTTTCTCCTTTTGTTTAGCAGGGAAAGTAATTTGTGAGCAATGTAGTAATATATATATTCTGACTTAAATAAATAAATACAAAAATAGCCTATAGATAGAATACACTCTGGAACTGAATACAAACCTGCTGTATTTATTTTCCAGATAATTTAAATATTGGAAATTTGGCAGCCTCTGTTAATATTTCTCTTAGCTGGTAACTCAGATATTTTGCAAAGTAAGTATCATAATTTGCTTCTTTTTTTTTTTCTTGAAGTGTGGTTTAGCACAGTGGTTCCTGCTTTCATTACCACCAAGTGCAATCTGTTGTCTACTGTTTTAAAAACCCACCCAGACAAATGTGGAATGATTGATTGTCTTTGAAGGTGGGAAATCTTCTAGGTATACAAGCAGTCTACAGGGCCGCAATCTGGCAAGGCTGTACAGCAGGGGTCTTTAAATGTTTTGTGTATGTGCCACGGACACCTGTGGTGGTGGGATGACACCTCTAGTTTGCTTCTCAGAACACTTACAAATGCATAACATAAAATGCATAGGATTACAAGGAAACCAACATATTGAAATGCAGTTATCAATATATTACAAATCTGTGATATCCAGTCTTGCATCTGTTTGTTCTTTAATCTATTAATAATAGCTCCTCTAGTGATTGCCTCATGATTTCTAAATAGTGGAGATTATAAATGATATTTTGAACAATATAACATGAAATATCTATTGGTGACAGTGAGGGTACTCATATTGCTTATACTACTGCCTCTATCATCATTAAAGAGTGTGGTAAATTTTAGTTGGAGATTAATAAAACATGATAAAATATAGTAAGTCATAAACCACAAATTTAAAACACTTTTAGGGGAAATTTAAGCCTTGAGCAGTAGGACCTGGGAAAGGTTAGATTAGATGAACTTTAGCAATTTTAAAAATATTCCCCAGATTTTACAATCTGTGGTCCTAGAAGATGAACTATATCAACATTTCATGGCCAAGGTGATGGTAGTGTTGCCACTGATGATAAAATAACAACACTTATTGAACACTTCCTATGTACCAAGCACTATAGTAAAAGAATAAAAATTATCACTGTATTAGTCCTCATAGCCAACCATGGGTAGACACTTCTAATATGCCACTTTTGCCAGCAGTAAAAGTGCATCCCTGAAGGAATACATAAACTACCTCAAATCTTAACTTCTATAAGTTGGGTTAGAAAACCAAGTGTGTTTGACTCCAAAGCCTGTGTTCAAACCATGATGTCAGTTTCTGCCATACTTGAATCATTCTTGTACCATTTTCAAGATTTTAAAAAGTCATATTACCTGTACTATCATTTGCTTAATATTTTATTTAAATTGATTGATTTCAGAAGAAAAATTTATATCAGCATCATATTCAGAAATCTTATATTACTTGCTATAAAGAGAAGGTAATTATAAGAATAAATATAATAAGACAAACTGATTGCTCTCAGTTTCTTAAAAAAGGAGATCATCAGGTTATAGAGGTGCTAAGGCCATATTAGCACCATTCTGAGACTTTCTCTTTGAAGGAAGTAAAAGGATCGAAGAAGAATCAGTAAGAATTTACTTTTTCATTGTGTGATTCAACATAATCTAAAACCAATTCAATCTTTTTCTAGGTTGATAAGGCAGAGGGTCCCAAACTTTGAGAAATACTGCCCTGCCCTGCCCTGCCATGGAGCCGTGGGGCCATGGATGAAGGTACGGCAGCAATAGCAGCACTTGTACTGTTTTGAGGAAGCAGAGACCAGAAGGCCTAAGCATTCATCTTACGTAGTGCAGTGTATTAGTCCTTCCTCACACTGTTAGAAAGATATTATCTGAGACTGGGTCATTTATAAACAAAGGAGGTTTAACTGAGTCATAGTTCCACATGGCTGGGTAGGCCTCAGGAAACTTAATCATGGTGGAAGGGGAAGCAGGCATGTCTTACTTGGTGGCAAGTAAGAAAGAGAGTGAGCCACAGCAGGGAAAACTGCCTTATAAAACCATCAGATCTTGCGAGAACTCACTCACTATCATGACACCAGCATGGGGGAAACCACCCCCATGATCCAATCACCTCCCACCTGGTCCCTCCCTCAACATGTGGGGATTATGGGGATTACAATTAGAGGTAAGAGTTGGGTGGGGATACAGAGTCAAACCA
Organism: Piliocolobus tephrosceles; assembly: GCF_002776525.5. Taxonomy (NCBI): domain Eukaryota; kingdom Metazoa; phylum Chordata; class Mammalia; order Primates; family Cercopithecidae; genus Piliocolobus; species Piliocolobus tephrosceles. Next base: position 142,773,120 of record NC_045437.1, on the reverse strand, counting down.
TATCATGCAGTAACATTGGAGTATTTCACCTGCTCCAGCCACTGTCTTGTTTTATTACCTATAAAAATTAGAGAGGGTAAAATCAGTATTTATAAATTCCCTTCTGCCTCTATCACTGTAATAATTTGGAGAAACTTTATTGAACCTGTTACTTTTTCTTGCTATCTGAAAGAAACAAGGAGAGATGTTTATTTACATGTTACATCCAGTTTTGCTCCTGGAAGAATTTTGGGATGATAGAAAATAATAATAAGAAAATGCAAGAGCATTTGGATAGAGAAGTGAGAAGTGATGTTATGTTACCTTTCCTTGATGGATATTTCTTTGTTGTGAGCTAGAAATCCTGGAAGCATTTGGTTGAGCTGTATGCTCTGGGAAAGTTCTTTTTCTGAGTGGATCTCAGAATCATTCTTAAGAAGGACAGATTAGTGCACCAGAAGTTAACAGTAAAGAAACTAATACCTGGGGATGAAAAGTGACATTTCCAAAGTTATACAGCCTATTGGAATCAAGAGGAGAAGAAAAACTCCAGGAGTCTCAGGTACCAGCAGATACTCCCACCTGGTATAATTTTGGGATTGTGATGTAAAACTTAGGTTCTAAGCTTTTAGTCAGTGGATTTTCCTATCTATACAATGAAAGCTTCCAGGTAAGATAAACTTCAGAAGGTTTTTGTTCATCTGTGTTTACTAGTAAGATTTTAATCTTTTCTCCATAATGGTTTAGGAAACATCATAAGGCAGAGTAGCACAGCAATATGTTAATAGACAGTAGGCAAAAAATCCAGTGAAATGCACAACTTTTGGCTCCATCTCAAAGATTCTAATTTGGTAGTCCAGGATGGGACTAAAGAGTTTGCATTTTTAACAAGTATCCCAAATGCTATTGATATAGCTGACCATAGACCACATTTTGAAAAACATAAGCATAGGCTTTGGAGACAGAAGAGTCTGGGTTCAGATCTTTCATCTGTCATTACTTATATACCTGGGGCAAATTACTTAACATCCTTTGAGTTTCAGTTTCCCAATCTGTAAAAAGCAGTGATAATAATAATTATAACCACTTCAGGGCTTTGTGATAATTAAGACTTTATTTGTAAAGTGTCTAAGTACTTACTACAAGGAATCTTGTTATTACTAATTTTTAACTAAACATTGGGCTCCATCTTTAAATTATCAGAATATTCTTTATAGAGAGTTGCCTGTCAAATTTTTAGCAAATATAGCTTATAGTTAGCTAACTGTCATTTGCACTGGTCTTGTTAGAGTTGTACTCGGGTAACTAGCCATGCTACTGATCCATGTCTTTATGCAATTTCATTTTCAACTAGAGTATACAGTTTATAAGGCATAGACTGTTGAAATCATGTCTACATAATAGGGTCAACAATAAAAATTCTCCACTCTAATATTGCTGTGATGAAAGTATGTATACATTTCCATATTACATTTATTAATGATTTCTCTTCATAAGTGTATACACACATTCATTAGCCTAAAGCAAATGTATTAGGCCATCCTTCCACACTATTGTATAGTATAAGAAGAAACACACTATATTATAATAATTTCCATCTGTCTTCCCCCAACCATCAATACACACATTGATTTATTTATGTTGGTATGCCCAGTATCTAGAATGTTATCTGGCATATAGCACTTGCTCAGTGAGTTTGTTAATAGATGAATTTTGCAAATGAATTACTACTAAAACTGATATGCTGTTATTGCAGTTCTTGCATCTTTTATAAATGATAATTTTCTGTCATCCAAGTAAATAAACTATGAAAAGGCATTTATTGTATTCCTGCCCTAAAATATCATGTATTGGCATTTTTTTTTGTTATTGTTGTTGTTTTTCATTTTTTGAGATGGTGTCTCACTCTATCACCAGGCTCTGTTGCCAGGCTGGCGTGCAGTGGCGCAATCTCGGCTCACTGCAACCTCTGACTCCCTGGTTCAAGCGATTCTCCTGTCTCAGCCTCCCAAGTAGCTGGGATTACATGCACGTGCCACCTCGCCCAGCTAATTTTTGTGTTTTTAGTAAATACAGGGTTTCACCACGTTGGCCAAGATGGACTCGATCTCCTGATCTCATGATCTGCCCCCCTTGGCCTCTCAAAGTGCTGGGATTACAGGCATGAGCCACTGCACCCGGCCTTGGCATATGTTTTAAAGACATTTATGAAGCAACTTCTATTGTCTAACATGAGGGCTTCCACGGAAGCATTCTTTCATATGGGTCTTGTTTCTACATTGCAGATACACCACCTGTTGTCCTCTAGTGAGCACTGTTATTTCTTTACTCAGCATGTATTTCACTCTTCACCTAGCAGATGCTAATTTTGTTCTTTATTTATCTCTTTCTCAACCCTGTGGTTCCAGAGAAGCTGATCTTACCAGAAACTCCAGGCTGGGCCTATTGATGTGAGGGAAATTCTACTGACTTTGCTAGTGATTAGCTTAGGAATTACCTAAACTCAACACAGGTAAATGGGATGTCTGCCATAAGCTTTTTCTAAAAATTTCTAGGAATTACAATTCCTGAAGGAGAGATTATCTTTTTTTTCCCTGTGGTTTGATGCCTGGAACTACTGCATCAGTTGACCTCCAGCCTGAGGATGATGCAAACCTTGCTACTGAGTCACCCAGTCTTGAGGCTTGCTCCACCTCTGGACTTCCTGTTATGTGAGATAATAAATCTCTTGCTGATTAAGATCTTGTAATTGAAACAGGCTCCCTTCAAACAGATCACTTTGCAAACCATGTTAACATAGTTGTTCCTGATAAAGGGGATCAAATTTTGCAGTAAGAAGGGGTCCCTGAGGCTTTGCAAACTGCTGGAGGCCACATGCATATTAGGTATTATGGCTTGACTGAGTAAATAAAGATACAACTTTTGAGTTGTGGCATCCAAAAAAATTATTTGATAATGTTAATACAGGATGCTTTGAGAACAAAAAATAATGAAACAGCTGATATTGAGTCCTGGAAAATAAAGTTTATGTTTTAGATAAAGTCCTTAATTAGGTCTGGACTTCTCTAGCTCCTATACAGGAGTCCTCAGGCAAAATACTTAACCTTATTAAACTTTAGATGCCTGTTTGTAAAATGACAAAAATCTCACACTGACTTGCCTCTCTAGGAGTGTCGTTATGAGGCTGAAATGAGATATGGTAAATAAAAAGGCTTCGTAAATAAGAAAAGCCCTTCCCAGGCAGTAGTTTGAGGAACTTTCTCCTTTTCTAAGTTTACCAGTTTTTTTTTTTTTTCGTTTACTTTCAATGCTAATAGTACTTCAATGAAAATGTCACTTCTACAAATCTTGAACCCCTTATTTATGCTAGACATTGTATACACCGAGAGGATTATAGTTGATTATTCCTGTCTCATCTGTAAATTAAAGATTGGAAAATGACCACATCTTCAGTTCAAAGGCTTTTAATTCAAATGTTTCATATCTAGAGTTGATAATGAAATCCCATAAAGAAAATATGCATACATATTTTCCATAGAAAATGCTGGCAGGCCTTGGAAAAAATAAACAAAAATATATGCAAAACTTATTTGTTCTTTTTAAAAGGACTTGAAACTTAAATCACAAAATAGAATGCTGAAAAGCAGAATACTAAGACTTAGCAGCCATAGGCATAGGAGGTGAGCCATTTCACCTCCACGATGTCAGCTGTGTGAACCTTGGCACAAACATGCAGGACGAAGGGGAAGAAGATGATTGTTCATAGGAAGTAAAATTAAAACAGGTATGGTACGCCCTGTGGGAGTGCTGCTATAATAAGAGGGTGCAGTTCGGTTAAGCTGGGCACAGAGCCAAAGCAGAAATATATATGAATATACATACCTACATTTGTACATATATGTGTCCATAAATATGTACATGCATAGTCACATATATGTACATACAGACATACACAGATACATATATATGAATATATACATACATATGTATATAGTATCTGAATTTTTATAATTACTGTATAGACTAATATTAATACAGAATAAAATTGTTGCTAAATATACAACTTCATATGTTCCTTATAATGTTGAGGCTTATATAGGGCTTATTGGCCTTTTTATCTGAATAAAGAAACTGAAGCTCAGAAAGATTAACTGATTTATCCATGGTTGCAGAGCTGGTCAGGTTTTTTTTTTTGTTTTTTTTTTCTTTAAACAAAAAGAGTATGATGCTGCTTTTCTTTTTTTTCCTTTGCAGAAAGAGTTTGATCTAAACTGGTTAGGTTTGAGTTGGGATTTCAACTGATAGGTAATTTTGGACTCCGAGTCCAGGATTCATGCCCCTCTCTATCCAGGGTCATAGAGTCTCAATGTTTCCAGGGATCTTAAAGTAGTCTCATCTAACCTACCTTTAATTTAAGGATTAATCCTCCATTTGAATAATTAGTTGATCAGTTCATCATTTCGTACTCTTAAAAAAAATAGAAAAATGGCAGCCATTTGGTTATACCAATTTTTCACCATTCCTTCTCACCAAAGAAAACATTCACAATGCTGAAAAGACAACAATCATCCTAGTATCTTGCTTTCATTTGCTGTAGTTCATAATTGAGTACTCTTTTGTAGCATGCTAATAACATAAAACATAAAATTATAAGAAGAAAAACATGAATTGAATAACTCCTGAGAGGAAGGAAGAGTACACTAGGTTCTTGTGCCTCAGCTTTGACAGTGACTCACTATGTGAGCTTGGGCAAGTCACTTACTCTTTCTGTGCCTCAGTTACACCACCTGTAAAATGAAGACATTGGAAGAGATGCCACTTGAGGCCCTTCCTACTTAGTTTCTACACCACTCTGAGAAACTGAGTGGAGGGAATAATGTCTCCAAGCAAGGGTACAGAATGAATGGTCTCTGGAGGTTTCTTGTCCACTTATAAGTTTTCTGTGAAAAATACCACGGGTTGGGCGAAACCTCCCTGTTTCCTGAGTTTTCATCAATAGTGTTGATTGCATCTGCTATGATGGGGCCTGGTCACATGTTGACATGGCTCATCCAAAAATAGTTTGAGAAATCTAGGTTAACCTTGGAAAAAATCTGTTTTACCACAGTAAACTTTCAATCCCATTAACAGAATTTTTCCTTTCCCAATTCCTGTCTAGAACCACCCAGGGCTCTTATTCACTTTACTCTTACTTCATTCCTTTGTTTCTCTTCCTTCCATTAATTATATCATGTCATTCAAATGCACTGGGTCATAGGCTCTGGATCATTGAGTGTAACTGCCTCCTACACTGCATGGATTAGCATTGTTCTAGCATATGGGCTAATGTGGTATAAAGAGGTGGTGAGTAAGGGTGAAGAGAATGGTAACATCTTAGCCCCAAGCAATTGTATAGAACTGCATTTATATGCACTTCAACACAGTGATGTATTGAACTCTGTGTGTGTGTTTTCTATATGCCTTGTCTAGCTTAAGTGTATTTGGTGTGAATTTAATGCATGAAGTTTTAGTGTTTGAGTCAGGAAACCTGGGTCTGGTCATGGCTTTGCCACTGGCTAGCTATATTTAACCCGGACTATTCAAAGTAATTGTTTGTGTCTTGGCCACTCTCATATAGGGAGTGGGACTTATGATCTATGTGGTGTCAATTCCACCAAGATTTTGAGAGGATCAAATAGATGACATGTTATATATTGGGATAATTCTAGGCATGGCCTGGTTAACTTCAGTGGGATTTAATGACTGGGAGAGGCTGGAACATGGGACTCTATCCACCCACTGGGATGAGACAATGGCAAGCAGGAACTCAATCACAGATCATGCAGTTAGAAATTTTAGGCCAGCCAACATAGTTCAATATTCATAGGAAGGTTATGATGAAAGGCAGGTGATGATTAAGTTAGCCTGTTTAGCTGCTAGTGAAGAATATGGGTTTTAAAGTTCAACCAATCTGAGTTCAAGTCTTCCATTTTTTAACTGTGTAAACTTGAGTCAGTTTGGGTTGAGCATCCCTAATTTGAAAATCTGAAATCCGAAATGCTCCAAAATCTGAAACTTTTTGAGCATTGACATGATGCTCAAAGGTCATGTCCAAAGAAAACGTTCACTAGGACTTTTCACATTTTAGATTTTCAGATTAGGAATGCTTAACTGGTAAGTCTACGTGCAAATATCACCAAATCTGAAAAAATCTGAAATTGGAAACACTTCCTGTCCCAAGCATTTTGAATAAAAGATACTCAGCCTATACGTGATCTCCCTGAGCCTCAGTTCTCTTATCTGTAAAATGAAGGAAATAATATTTTAATAGTATTATTGTGAGATAATACATATAAAGCACTTGGATAGCTCCTGGACACAGTCAGTTGTATTGCTGTTATTATTAAGCTGTTCCCATTACAGGAGTTTGGCATTAAATTTTGGGGGAGTGCCTTCCTATGGAGGAACTTGAGCATTATGGTAGGGCATTGAGAGGACAATATTTGGGCACCCAGTCAAGTTTACAGCCTCAGAGAACTCTGTTAGCAAGGAATTAGGCTCTGCTTAATGTTCCAGCGTAGGACTCTAGGCTGTGGGGAAATGGGGAGGAAGCAATGCAAACCCCAGGCTCAAAAGGGCTGGGATTTTATTCATGTAAATAAGACAGGAGACCAAGCAGAAGTCTAGTTGGCTGCACTGGCTACAACAGGTGAAGCAGAATCTCAAGAAGGGTGACTCATGGGGAGCCCTGGACACTAGGCTGAGAAGGATTTCAATCGGGAGCCCAGAAACCTCAACAGCTACAAGAACATAGCAACAAATAACCGGCTGGGATCTGATAAAAAGTCTTTGAAGATCCTTTAAAAACTGCACAGTGCTAAACTTAATGTAAGATGGTGTTAGTGTTTGCAGAAGGAATGCAGATGGGAGAAAGAGGAGCATTGGCAGTGTTGACCTGTAACATCATGGAAACACCTGCAAGGAAGCATCTATTCAAAAAAGAACACACAAAAGCAGGTAGCAGTCATGGGAGTAAGTTCCTGAGACACCAAATATTGGGTTATCATAAGATACTCTTCTCTAAGGTAGTTTCAGCATGTCATTCTCATAAGACATGTTTGGCCTTCGTTTCTTCTGTTTTCTTAAAGGGAACATTGACTTTGACTCTACAATGAATTAAACCACGTAGATAGGCACTGACAAGCATGTGTTCCCTTTTTCATACATCGTAAAGAGAATTTTAATTTCTACCAAATACAATTCTTTTATTTAACAAATGAGGAAACTGTAGTGTAATGGAAAGGAGTTCTGGTCTCGTCTCGTAGTGTGACTTCTTACAAACTACTTAAACTCACTGAGCTTTAGTCTTTTTTTTATAGAAAATAGAAGATAATTGCACCAGTATTCTATGAGATATTGTATGTGAAAGTACTTGTAAGTGGTGAAGTATAATTCATAGGTAACTGACTAATTAGTTGGTAAGAGTCTGAGATATATCTTGACTGGAAGATTAGTCTCTTTCCTGGTTATGGGAATGTGTTGTGGGGTGTTAACAGTTTGCCTTACTAAATTCCATTAAAAATCTAAATCCTTGCTTTTTCCTGTCTATTCTCTTTGATTTGTGCTCCTCACATTTCATATTAATGAGAATTACCTTGTATTAATATGTATTTACCTCAGGGAACTTGTTAAAATGCAACTTTTATAGCCCTTTCCCAAGAGATTCTGATTTAGTAGGTCTAATTTAGGGCCCAGGATTCAATACTGGTGGGCCATGGATCTCAGTTACAGAAATGTGTGCCTGGTGAATTGTTTGCTTATTCAGTGCTTGGCTGCACATGTTGTAGCACAGGGACTCAAAGCTGGGAGTCTGAAAACCTGGAATTTATATACGGCTCTGATACCAACATAATTATTGGTAGAAGGTAGAAGTTAAAAATAAATATTTGTCTTAATGAGTGTATGAAATGACTTGTCTGGTGACCTTGTATCTCTTTCCCTCAGTCTCTTCATTAGTAAAATGAAAAACTTGAACTAGATAACTTCCAATTTTTTTTTGAGACAGAGTCTTGCTCTGTCACCCAGGCTGGAGTCTGTTTGCCTCCTGGGTTCACATGATTCTTCTGCCTCAGCCTCCCAAGTAGCTGGGATTACAGGTGCCCGCCACCACACCTGGCTAAGTTTTGTATTTTTAGTAGATGCAGGGTTTCACTATGTTGGCCAGGTTGGTCTTGAACTCCTGACCTCAAGTGATCCACCTGCCTCAGCCTCCTAATTTGCTGGAATTACAGGCATGAGCCACCACACCTGGCCAATAACTTCCAATATTCTTTATAGCTTTGACAGTCTTTGACCCTTCTAGCTCTTAGACTTACTGTGGAGATAATTAATAGCTTCTAGAAAGTTCCTTAAACATCTTGAAAAGCTGCACTTCTTCTTTCCAGCAAATAAATAATTTTCAGTATTATAATTTCATAGCTAAATTGGCATCCTGTTGACTTGTGGTTAATGCAATTTAATAGTGTGACAAATTTCATCTCATAAAATTGTAGCAAAAGGGAGAATACTGTGGGTTAATTTCTTAAGATAAAATATGTAATTTTTAGAAATTTAGAAGTAACTCCTTAAAAGATTCCCATGCCTTTCTCATGCTATTAGCAAATAAGCATGTTCTATCTGAAGTTAATCAGCAATCTAACTCATATTTAATAATACCAAAGACCAGGCCTGTCTCAGCCTCCCAAAGTGCTGGGATTACAGGCATGAGCCACCACACCTGGCCATCTTTTTTTTCTTTTATTTCTTTTTAGTGTTCTTCTTTATTTTAAATGGAAGGCACAACTCTTCAAATCTTCAGTGCCTCTTATTAGGATTTTGGGATGACATTCAAAATATCTCATTATCTCTCTACATTCAAACTCACCCTTTTCTGCTGTTATACCTCTCTTTGGCAACAGCGGAGTTCTTGAATTTGTGATTGCCCATTATATTTTAGTTCAGCAGTTTCTTCTGCTTCGAGTGACCCTCATTTGACTGTTTCCACTTCTCAAAACTTAAATCCTGGTTCAAATGTCACTTCCACTTCATGTCCTTCTTTGGTTCCTCTACCTGAATTAAACTTCCCCCTCCAAACTTCCACATTACTTTGAGAACAGTAAGATTCTATCATGTGAAAAAAAAGGAAGGTCACTTCAGGCAAAAGTTGTAAAAAGGACCAAAATGTAAACTGAAAAACAATTATATGTTATAAATTTAAGTATTTACTACATATAAATAATACTAATATAACACTAATAATATATACACAGACTATGTTTATGTAGGATAAAAAATATATGATTAAGACTCATATGCTTATCATCTATCTTAAGAAGTAGATATTACCAAATATGTTGAAGTTCCTAGATCTCAGAGCGTCTCTTGTCTCTAAAGGTAACTACTATCCTGAATTGTCTGTGATTTCTTTGCATTTTTTGCTTTTCTCTTACAAATGGTCATCTAAATAATTTGTTTAGGATTTTGTGTGGAATACAATGTATGATTTTTATATGGAATATAAATAATGTATTTCTATTTCTGCTACTGGTGTTTTTTGGTAATGTTGTACTTGCGAGATTTTGTCCATGACTGTTTTTATATGTATCACATTTTTATTGCCATGTACTATTCTACTGTTTGAATAAATCATAATATACTAATGTAAATCTTTTATTGACAAACGTTTGTATTGATTTAATTTTTTCTTTTTCTCTTCTGTTGGAAAAAAATTTATTTGAATATTTTTATACACATCTCCCAGTACAGAGGTGCAAGGATATATTTGAGAGGTACACCTAGGATTTGCATTGTTTTCTTAGGTGGTGTGTACATCTTTGATTTTGATGGATAGTGTTGTGATTTTGGAATGGCAATTAGTAACGCTTAAACCTTTGTGTTTAGCAGGACTATTGGAAAATAAAACTGGAAATGAAGGTTAGAATCACACCTGTACAGTAAGTTGACATGCCGCAGCATTTGGATTTTATTCTATAGGTAAAGAGAAACCATCAGTTGTGACACCCCATAGGTTACTTACTTTATCTGAATCTTAGTTTTCTCTTCAGTAATTCTGGGACAATATCTTCCTCACAGTCTTGTGAAGATCTTGGCATGTAATAATTGATATTAGTGTTATATATTAGTATTAGAAAGAATTGTGAACTGGGTGTGACATACATAGATTTATATTTTAGAAAGCTAATGGCAACTGGGTATAGAATAGATGTTTGCAGAAAGACAGGAAGTTATTGTGGTCATCTAGCTGACAGAAAATCTTCATTTTAATATCTAACTCAGGGTTTCTCAGTCTTGGAACTATTGGAATTTTGAGCTGGATAATCCTGTTTTGTGGGTGTTGTTCTGTGCATTGGAGGAGGTTTAACATCATCCCTGGTCTCTATCACTTGATGCCAATAGTCACCTGCCCCCTACAATTGTGCCAATTAAAAATGTCTACAGACATTGCTGGGGGATAAAATCACACTCATTTGCGAATGGCTGATCTAATTCCAGTGTCAACTCCTTTATGAAAATTTCCTTGTCTCCTTTTAGAAAGATTCAATTGTTCTCTTCCCAAATACCTTTTAATGGCATCTCCCCACATAGTTTTAGAATTATCTGTAGACTTTTCTAAAAGACCAAAGCCCTTAAAAACAACAATTAACAATTTTTGTATTTCAACAATTTAGAACATGGTAATAACTAATGTAGATGTTTAAGATGTAAATTATCAAATAAATGATTCGACAATTATTTTGAGATAAGAAGTAGGTTATGGGAAGAATCAGGTAAAAGAAGAGCTTTCCAGGCGAGAGAACTAGCAAGAGCAAAATCTCTGAGTTAGAAAAGAGTTTTCTGTGTCTTAGAAACAGAAAGCTAGTGCAATCAGAGCCAAGTGTGCAGGAATGAAAGTAGCACATGGTAAGAAATGAAACAGACAATAAAAGAATTGATCTTTAAACAGTTATGCTTAGTGACCTTCAGTAGAGTTATGGGAAAGAAGCTAAACTGAATTCGTTGAATGGTGAATGAATGAATGAGAGGCAAGGAAGTAAAAGCCATAAGTAGATGCTACCCTTGCCAAGAGCTTGGCAAGGCAGGCAGGGGACAGCTGAGGTAGTACAATATAGGTGAAAGATAAAGTATGTTTGTGGGTTGAAGGGAAAACATACTGTTTTGGTAAGAATACAATAAAGAAATTTGATAAGGCAATGCATTGAAGATGTGGCAGTGCATGGAATGTAGCGAAGAGGTGTAAGATTCACCTTGGAGAATTGCAGTCACTCTTCACCTGAGTTGTAAATGGGGGATAAAAGTTGCCTGAAATTGTGAACATATTTTGAAATGAAGAAAGAGGACATTCCATGAAATTAATAGCCTTTTCCATGAAGTTAAATAGGTTAGTGTTAATTTTTATTCAACAAATATTCATCTTGCATCTGGTTTTGGTCAGGCAGTGTATTCTATACTGAAGACACAGCAATTCATATGCCATGCATACAGAACTGAGTCACTGAGAAGCTGAATTAACGGTCTCAGGTCATAGATGGCTGGTAAGTGGCAAAAATGGAATTCACAATTAGGTGTTCATGAATCCAGAGCCTAGTTTTTTAAAGGCTGACCTTCGTTGACTAGAGTTAGAAATTTGCAAAGAGACTTGTGGAATTTATGATCATGAGGTACCTATGGGATAAAGAGACAGCAAAGCTAAAAAGGGATATTTCACAAAAGATAACATAGGAAGTAAAGAAGGGACCTTGGGTGTGATTAATAAGAGGAGCAATTTGAGTGGGAGTTGGAGGCTGGGAAAGATAGAAAGAAGATGATATGATTGGAGAGTGTACTTAAAGTGTTGTATCTTGGGGTTGAGGAATTCTGTGTAATGATGCAGGTGATGGTGAGGCTATGCATATAAGTTGCTAACATAGAAAACTGAACAAAGAAAGTTTATAGGAGAACTCAAGTAACACATCAATTTGGGGTTAATATAGTGTATGGCAAACAACCTCATGTGCCTCAATACAATCCAGAGGGTACAGCTATATTTTGTATAGTTTTTGAGGATAGATTAAATTATACTTATATTATTTTTTATTCAGGGAGGCAAAATGTGTGTGTATCGATTTTTGGAATGTTTTCCTCCTGAACATGGATAAACCATACAGCATGTAGGGAGTCAGTTCTAAATTATTTAGAAATCTTGACCATATTAAATAACATATTATCTAAGATACTGCTTTACTGATACCACTTTCTTTAAAAATATTCCCATTTCATTTATGTTTACCTAATGTGTTAATCCCAATGGTTTTACTGATTCTTTTGTTACATATGGCCAAGTTGGCTATATTATCTGTCGAGTAAGGTGCCAGCAGGTGCGGAAATCCTGATTCCCAGGAGCCTTCTCTGCTTAGTGACCTCCTAATTAAGCTTCCTTCCATCATGTCTGATAAACTTTGCCCTCTTCCTGATGACATCTCAGGAAATGCCCACCCACATTCCACCTGATAATCTCAGCTTCTTCCTTCCTACTCAGATCTTTTGGATAGTTCCATAAATATCTCCTTGTCATCTAGCTTTTCTATTTTCTTCCTGACACAAGCAAAATTTCTGAAGTAATAAGAGCAATAACAAATATATAAATACTACAGTTTTGAAAAGCTTCTTCATGCACATTTTTTGATCTCATTCTAATCACGTGATAAAGCTGAATTATTTCCAATTTTCTGACTGATGAGAGAGGTCAAGAGACTTGTCCAGGGTCTTTTGTCTTGGTAAGTAAAGGTATCCATTGTGAGAACATAGTTCTTCTAAAGTAAAATGCCACTCTCAGAAGCTTCACCCTTTTATAGAAATATGTATCTGAGAAGTGGAAGAAAAAAAATTTGGCATCATGGATTTTAACTTTCCATTTATTGCTAAAATCTCATCGTCTGTGTCTTTGCAGATGTAGGCAATATATTACCTGTTGCGGCAGGTCAGTTTATCTTGGATTATTTGCTTTTCTTTATAATGAGCTGATACTGGTCTCCATATAACTTCTATTCATGAGTTCTAGTCCATCTTCTGCAGCTATACAGACTAAAGAAATAAGCACTCACTTCCCCTAGACAATCTTTCAGTATTTTCAGGTACTCTTCTCTGGATGCCATGTCACTATTATTATTATTATTGTTGTTTTACAGGACATATTTTTTAGGCTGTTTTGTGGAAGTCACTCTCTTCTGGACCTGGTCTTATTTCATTAATCATAACTCTAAAACATGAAATCTACACTTGAGCATAATACTTTAGATGTGTTATGTTTAGTGGATTAGATAACAATATAATGATCACCTCCTTTGTTCCAATGATGTGTAAATATGTTCAAAGTTCATGTTTTTTGGGGTAGCCACTAATGATTCATATTGAACTTAGAAATCTCGATGATTGAGTTTCTTGTGATAATTCTATGGTAATTATGCCTCTAAATACATATATATGATAAAAGTCCATCATGAACTTTCTAGTAATAATTACTGAGCATGGAATAATGACATCTATAGTCTCTGAGTTTAAAAGTTGGGACATTATGTCTCATTCACATAAACTACAGTAAATCTAAGTGTTACACATTGCCTATTTATTTTTATTTTGTTAATTTGATTACAAGTTCAACTTAATATTTTATATTCTCCAGTTTTTATTTTTAAAATAGTTTAAATTAAACTAAAAATAAATACTTCTGGTTCTATGCATTTTGCATAATGGATATTCAACCTGTATTACATTGTATGAATATACCACAATTTATTCCACTCTACTGTTGATAGACATTTGTGTTTTTCTGGTTTTGAGCTGTTATGAGATAAGCTGCTAATGAAGATTCTTGGACATGTCTTTTTTTTTTAGTGAACATATACACCAACTTCTCGTGAGTTTATACCTAGAAGTATAATGGTTGGAGGATAGGGCAAGCAAGTGTTTAGCTTTAGGAGGTATTGTCAAATAGTTTTCCAAAGTGGTTGAGTCAATTTATACTCCCAGCAGGAGGATATGAGAGATCAAGTTGCTCAATATACTCTCTAGTACTTGACATTGTCTGTCTTTTTAATTTTAGCTCTTTGAGTAGGTGTGTTATTTTAATTCAATATTAATTTGCATATATTTGATTTTTTATGATTATTTGTATCTTTTGATATGCATATTAGCCTCTTGGATATTCTCTTTTTTGAAGTTTTGGTCAAGTCTTTTGCACATTTATCAATTGATTGTTTTTCTTTTTTTAACAAATGCATAAGAGCTTATATAATATGTTATATATGTTAGCTATGTCAGAATTTATGTATTGCAGGATTTTTATCCAGACAGTGGCTTACCTATTTACTTTCAGAATATTTTTCAACAAACAGAAATTTTTACATTTACTTTGTTGATTTTTTTCCTTTTGTAATTTGTCATTTATATGCTCTATAAAATTTTTTTCCTACTCCAAGGTCACAAAGGTATTTAACCATATTTTCTTCTGGAAGCTTCCTTACTTTGGCTTTCACATTTGAGGTATGAGCCACCTCACATAAATTTTGGGTTATGCTGTTAGTTCAGAGTCAAAGTTCACCTTTTTTTCACATATGTATATCTAACTATTTCAGTCTTTATTGAAAAGACCATACTGCTGCCACTGAAGAGAACTGGTGCTTTTACCTAAACCAAGTGACCGTTTATGTGTGATCTCCTTTCTAGTTTCACTATTCTTTTCCATTGATATGTTTTTCCACCTTTGCACTGAATGCATGCTGTCTTAATTACTGTAGCTTTCTAGAACACACTGAAATCTTGTATTTTAAATCATCCATATTTCTTCCTCTTCTTTAATATCTTCCTGATTATTTCCACATAAACTTTGGAATCACATGTCAATTTCTACATGCAAAAAATGTCAACCTTTTTTATTGGGCGTACATTGTACTTATAGATAAGTTTTGAGAGAATTGATATATTGAATATTTAATTTTTTGACTCAAAAACATGGAATACTTCTTTACTTATTTAGATTTTAATGTCTCTCAGTAGTGCAATAGTACTTGCACAACTTTCTTAGGATTTACTCATAAATGTGTGATTTTCTAAAAATGCTGCTGTAAATAGTTCCTATGTTATCTTATTTTTCGATTATTTATTTCTAGTATATAGAGATTCAATTGTTTATTGTTATTGACCTTTGTCCAGTGACCTTGACAAATTGATTTATTGATGGTAATAGTTTGTTTTATCTTTTTATTAGATGTTTTATGTCCACAATTATGTCATCTGTGGGAAAAAAAAAAGGCAGCTTTACACACTGCTTTCCAAATATTGTAACCTTTTCTTGACTTACTGGGATGGTTAGAACTTACTTTATAATGATGCATAGAAATAGCAGCCATTGATGCTCTTTTCTTATTTCTGACCTTTTGGGACAAGTGCTAGCATTTCACTGTTGAATGCAGCAATTTCTCTCTCTCTCTCTCTTTTTTTTTTTTTTTTTGTATGTATCTTTTCTAAAAATCAGAATTAGGAAATTCCCTATAATGCCATCTTCCCGTTTACCATTTCTTCATTCTATTGTGTCCAGCAGTTTCATAACTTCATGTGCTTATCTTTTTAAGTCCTGGAATGTCATTTGATTAATTTTAAAACCTCTATTTATTTGTTTAAGTTCCTCATGCTTTCATCTATTTTGTGGCTGTTTTCTTTCAAATAACAAATGTATTAATCACAGTTAACCAAAATTCTTTTTCTACTAATTACAATATCTGGATTATTTTTACTTCTGCTCCCTTTGCGTATTTTTCCTCTTGCTAATTGGTTTTATTTTGTTACCATGTTGCTTGTCTAGTATTTTTTAAATTAGTATTTTGGACATAGTATGTGATGTAATTATAAAGTCTCTATCTAGATGATACCATTTTCCACCAATACTGTCGAATTCCTCCTCCATTTCATGTTTTTCTTTTAGACAGGGTGAGAGCCTAATTACATAAATATAATCAGGGATTAAATTATCTAAAACTGGGCTGGGCACATTGGCTTATGCCTGTGATTCCAGCACTTTGGGAGGCCGAGGAGGGTGGATCACTTGAGGTCAGGAGTTCGAGACCAGCCTGACTAACATGGTGAAACCTTGTCTCTACTAAATACAAAAAGAAAAATTAGCCGAGCATGGTGGTGCATGCCTGTAATGCCAGCTACTTGGGAGGCTGAGGCAGGAGAATCGCTTGAATCTGGGAGGAGGAGGTTGCAGTGAGCGGAGATCATGCTATTGTACTCCAGCCTGGGCAACAAGAATGAAACTCTGTATCAAAAAAAAAAAAAAGAAAAAAAAAGTTATCTATAACTAAACAGTTTCAGTGAAACTCATTCTACACTTGGATTGTATTATAGCCTTTCTGCACTTTTGGTTGAGAGGCTGTTGGGTGTAGGCCTTGAAAAACTGAGGGAGATCAAGTTCTGTTTTTCAAAGATTATCAATTTAATGGTTTTTGTGGTCAGAGAAAAATGCTTTGCACAATGAAATCCTTTTGAATTTGTTGAGATTTGTTTTATAGCACATAATATGATCTATCTTAATGTTGCTCCATGTGCACTTGTAAAAAATGTAATGGCTAAGTTGGTAATAGTGGTAAAATCTTCTATAGCTTTGCTGATTTTCATTGACTTGTTCTATTTATGGCTAAGAAATGGCTGTTAAAATCTCCAAGTCTAATTGGGATTTGTCTATTTCTTTTTCAGTTTCATCAAATTTTGCTTCATTTATTTGATACTGTTGTTAGATGCAAACAAATTTAACATTATAATTTCTTTATGACTTAATTTCTTTTTCTTAATGTAATATTCTTCTTTATCCCTGGTACTATTTCTGGTTCTGAAATCTATTTTGTCTAACATCAGTATAGCCACTGCAGCTTTCTTTTGATTAAAATTTACATTGTACATATTTTCCATCTTTTTACATTTAATCTATGTTTTTATGTTTAAAGTGGTTGGCTATAGATATTATGTAGTTGTGTCTTTGCTTTTTTATTAAGTCAATTTATGCTTTTTATTCAGTAAATACTACCTAATTGAAGTATTTAGACCAGTTACATTGAAGGTAAATATTCCTAATACTGGATTTGGGTCTATTATCTTACCATACATTTTATATTTTTTTTGCCTTTTTTTCTTCCCTTTCCTGCTGTCTTTGGATTTTTTTTTTTTTAACGATTCCATTTTATCCCCACTATTGGCTTAATAGTTATATATCTTTTTAAAAATTTATGTTTTATTTTAGTGTTTACAATATATATCTTTAACTTTTACAGTCTGCTATTAAATATTATGCCATTCCATTTAGTACGTAATAATCTTACAGTAGTATACTTTCACTTTGTTCCATCCTTTGTGCCATTGTTATATATTTCAGTTCTCCATTTGATAAACTTCAAAATATATTTAACTATTTTTTTAGAGCCTCACATCTTTGAAACATATTAAAAATAAAAATAATGCTTACATTTGAGTTTGGGAGCTAGTAAAAGTGGAATCTCATCTCGTTTCATTTATTTTTATTCCAGGTATTCTTGGCTGAACTTGACGCTTTCCCACATCCTTGAAAAAGAGATATCTCTTCCTTTCCATTTATAGCAAGATGTTGAGATGGTCACTGAGATCTACAAAAATATCTGTATTCCTCAACAAAAATCTTTTCATAAATTAATGAACTTTCATTTATTGCTGCAATATGTAATTTATGGTTCTTGAAGCCTGTCTACAGAAAAATTCCAATGAAGGATGAAATGCCCCCTTTTAGGGGGCAACTTATGATTTATTAACCCAGTGAGAGTAACAAACTGAAATTTTATTAATACAGCATAGTTCCCAAAGTATATAGAAATATTCCGTATTTCTGCTTTGTGAGATTTTAGTCAACGTTCTAATCTGAGAGGATTTAGTGATCAACGGGTTTTAGAAAATGCTACAAACTTTATTTTCCTGCAGGAATTTCATTTAGCTGAATCTCTTTGGTCTAGGAATATTTTTTAGCACTTAAACAGAAGTTCTGCAGACAAGCAAAGTTAATTTGCTTAAACTAAAATTGGCAAACACATTGGACTTTAGAAAGCTGTTTTCTTTCTTTTTTCCTGAGACAAGGTCTTGCTCTGTCACCTAGGCTGGAGTGCAGTGGCACAATCTCAGCTCACTGCAACCTCTACTTCCCAGGTTTAGGCGATTCTCTTGCCTCAGCCTCCTGAGTAGTTGGGATTACAGACATGTGCCACCACGTCTGGCTGAGTTTTGTATTTTTATTAGAGATGGGGTTTCACCATGTTGGCCAGGCTGGTCTTGAACTCTAGGTCTCGATTGATCCACCCACCCACCTCAGCCTCCCAAAATGCTGGTATTACAGGCATGAAACACTGCACCCAGCCTAGAAGGCTTTTATCTAATGGTACAATTGTAAGTATCTCATTTTTTATTGAATGCATTTTGAGGATTACTGATTTAAAATATTCAAATGCTTTTCATTTTTATCATTCGTAGATTTAGAAAGGGTAAATGATTTATATTTAGTTCTATCTACCCATTCACTCTCTTAAAAATCCATTAAATGCCTGCCTTGTGCTAGGCATTGTAATTTATACAAATAATGGTATTACTGATCTTTGGGTACAAATTATCTGGCTTCAAACTCAGTATTGGTTTTACTTTGCTTTATCCACTTTATCACAAGGGCCTCCACTGAAACTTATTCATAATACCAGGTATTTCCAAGTCATTATGGCATAGAAATGTAAAATCTAATTCTAGTTCTTTCCATATTATATGATCTTGAGAAAACTTGCTCTCTTCTTGGTACCTCAATTTTCCTTGTCTCCAATTCTAAACGTAATTCTAAATGTGCCAGAAAAGCATCTCTAGGTATTATTCCATAAAGAATGCAATTCAGACAGGTTTCTTAAAATATAGGCAGGGATTTTTTTTTTCTTTTCATTAAGGTATACTGTATATGCATTAAAATTTGCAGAGCTTAAGTATACAATTTGATGATATTTATGTAAAATATGTATCTGTATAATTGCCATTTAGATCCAAGTATAAAACTTTTCTATTGCCTCAAAGTTTTCCTTGTGCCTCATTATGGTCATTGCCTCTTCCACCCAGACACCAACATTGCTGCTGTTTGAACTTCTATTACTATAGATTTGTTTTGTCTGTCTGGAACCTCTTATAAAGGGAATGATATGCCATATAATCTTTTGTGTCTGGCTTCTTTCACTCCATATAATGTCATTGAGAATCATTCAAGTTGCTACCTTGTGTTTTAATGCCAGTAGGACTTCAGTTTCTTAACCTATACAATGAAAGGGGTTGGGCTAGATGAACTCTAAAGATTTTTTGAATTCTGAGAATGAGAGGCTCTTTCCATTGTTTTGCAATAATTAACATGCAGGAATTCTGACCTGATTCAGTTGCCATGATACCATGACAATATTGAGAATGACAGCTTTGAATGTGTCATCCAGTGAGAGGATGACATCACATGTCTGGGCATGGAAGATTATATGCACCTCTGTAACGTAAGGTCAGAAACTGTTGTAGCTCGGGATGCCCTTACTGACTTCTGAGCCCTCCCACATCTAGCATTCTTCCTGTGTGACATATTAATTAAATTGTCTATATCACATTTCTAAAAGTCATTGATAAACAGACTTAAAAGAAGACTTCACACAAAACTCTTGCCTAATTATGTTTTGGCAAACTGTATGTGTAGTGTTTAGGAGTCATCTATGGGATCAGACAGACGCATATTCAAATCCCGGTGCTTCACTTCTATCTGTGAAACTGTGGGCAAGTTGCTTAAATTCACTGAGTCTGTTTCCTCACCTGGAAATGAGGGGAATGATAGCTACTTCACAGCGTTGTTATAAAGAACTGAATGAGATAATGCATGCAAAGTGTTCACAGTGCCTGGAACTTGTGTACTGCTCAGTCAAGGACAGCTGTTAGTGCTGTAGCTTCTTCTCAGCAAAATCTGTTACCTTGTGCTCCTGCAATTCCTCACTGAAGTTCCCTTTCTGGGCCAGTCCTGTGTGTTCATATTGGCTGGGACAAAGGTGAGTGTAAGCAGTGAGCAGTGAAGAGCCACAGGATTTTAATCAATCCTGTGAAGAGGGAAACTTTCCATAGAGAATGAACTGGGGTAGTTAAATGTGAATGAGCAGTGACTGGAGGATGGGAACCTTGGGTTCTAATGATTTCATTAGTCAGGAGAAGTTTCATGATCCTGATTGTGGCACTAAATTTCTTTGGAATAAGCTAAACAGTGAAACAGTTTTGAGCAGGGATCCGCAACCCCCAGGGCCACACGCTGGTACTGGCCCATGGCCTGTTAGGAACTGCAGAGGGTGAGCAGGGGTTAAGCAAGTGAAGCTGAGCTCTGCCTCCTGTCAGATCAGTCATTAGATTCTCATAGGAGCATGAATGCTATTGTGAACTGTACATTCAAAGGATCTAGGTTACATGCCCCTTATGAGAATCTAATGATAAATGTAACACACTTGAATCATCCAAAACCATTCCACGACTTGTCCACGGAAAATTTGTCTTCCACAAAACCGGTCCCTGCTGTCAAAAAGTTTGTGGATCACTGGTTTAGAGAACAGTTGTTCCTTGGTATCTTTGGGGGATTGGTTCCAGGGCCTCCCCCATATAAAAATCTGCAGATGCTTAAGTCCCTCATTTAAATGGTGAAGTATTTGCATATAATCTATGAATTTCTTCCTGTATACTTTAAATCCTCCCTAGATTATTTATAATACCTAATACTATGTAAATGTTATATAAATAGTTGTTATATTGTATGGCTTTGAGAATACCAATAAGAAAAAAGTTTGTACATTTTCAGTACATATATGCAATTTCTTTTTCAAATATATATTCTTTTGTTTGTTTTTTGAGACAGAGTCTCTCTTTGTCGCCTAGGCTGGGGTGCAGTGGCCGAATTTCAGCTCACTGCAAGCTCCGCCTCCCGGGTTCACGCCATTCTCCTGCCTCAGCCTCCTGAGTAGCTGGGACTACAGGTGCCCGCCACCTCGCCCGGTTAGGTTCTTTTTGTATTTTTTAGTAGAGACGGGGTTTCTCCGTGTTAGCCAGGATGGTCTCGATCTCCTGACCTCGTGATCCTCCCATCTCGGCCTTCCAAAGTGCTGGGATCTTTTTCAAATATTTTTTATCTGTGCTTGGTTGAATCCACAAATGAGGAACCCCATAAATATGAAGAACTGACTATATGTGTTTCTCATTCAAACTCTGTTCTGCCACTTATTCTCAAACCCTTTAAACTCTCCCAAAGGAAGTTTTTCCGTGTTGGAAGGCAGGATAGTACAGAAGTTAAGAAAATGAGTCTGGATTCAGATAAATTGGATTTGAATCTCAAAGTTACCATTAACAACATGCGTAAAATCTCAGACAAGTTAATTTATTTCTCTGCTCCTTGGGTTCCTGATCTGTAAAATGGGTTGTTACGAAGATAAAATAAATTAAGAATACTTTTAACAGTGTCTGGCACAAAATAGTCAATAAATGTTAGATATTATTCATAAAATAGGCATCATGCTACCTCTTCAGATTGCCAAGGATATTTAAATGAACTAAGGTTAAATGATCAGAACAGATCTTAATCATTACTCAAAGAATCATTGCCATATAAACATTGTAATTTATGAAAGCATGGCTGGAGATGTAATGAGATTTCAGGCAAAATCGAGATCATGAGCAGAACATTAATAGCTTTACTATTTCTTAAATGGAAAAATAAGAAAAGTGAGTGGGAGAAGTTATATTTATGGTTTATAATACCTTTGTAAAAGAATGCTTTTATTTTGGCTCTGAAGTAGGAAAAAGTAAATATAAATTCTCAATTCAGCCAATAAAACAATAATGACATAGGCAATAATACTGATAATGACAATAAGTTTAAAATGGTATTTTCATGAAGTAAAAACTGAGAAAGAACATGTAATTCTTTATCAAGTGAGGTCCTTGCGTTGTGGTGCTTCTATTCTGGTGGGAAACACAAACAGTAGAGAAGTAAATAAGTTAACAAAAAGAAGACTTTAGACAGTGATTATTCTATAAAGAAAAGAAAATAAGCCATTTAATTGAAAAGCAACTGGTCTTGGGGATGTAGTAGAGAGACAATCTGCTTTAGATTTGGTTGTAAGGAAGTCTCTCTGAAAAAATAATATCTTAAGTTGAGCTGTGTATAATAAAAAGGAACCAGCCACTCACAAATCGATGGCAGAGGCTTTCCAGGCACAAGGAGCACCTGCTGTAAGATGCTAAAGTGGAAGTGAGCTTGGCACAGTTGAGAGATAGGAAGGGGGCTGATCATAGTGGAATATAGTGAGTGAGTAGAAGAAACAATGGTAAAAGTTGCCATTAGAAAAATTGATTTGCAATGTGTAGGCCAAAGCTAGGAGTGTGGATCTAATGCCACATGTGAAGTTTGATGGAAAACCATCAGAAGTCTCTAAGCTGGTGGTTTACTTAATCTCACTTATTTTTTAAAAGACATGTCAGGCCACTATGTGAAAATCCAGACAGTGGCAAGGAAGCTAACGAGGAGGCCAGAGCAGCTGCCCACATGAGAAATGGCGGTGTCAGTTGGTTGCAGTGAAGAGATTCTTGTTGTAGGAGAGTCAATAGGACTTACTGAGAGATTAAAGAGAAAGAGCTCGTAAGAATCCTAGGTTTTGGGGATGGAATTGAAGCTGGAGACATTTCCTAAGCTAGGCTATGGTAATGGAATGGTAAAACTGGTGGGTTGATAGGCTGAAGTCTAAAAAGCTGCATGATAGATATCCTATGCTGAATTTTGCTATTTTTCTTTGGGTGTATGTTTAAGTTTCTGTTGTTATTTTCTTTTATTTATACATATATATTTAATTACATATACATATATTTAATTATATACACATATATTTAATTATATGTACATAATTATTATAACTGTCATAATTAAACAATTATATATCTGTGAACAGAATCTATATATCTGTGAACTGAGGCAAGGAGAGGCAAAATAACTTGTTCAAGTTTACACAGTTAGTGATTAAGTATATGACCATTTAGGATATTTATGGACCCTCCATATTGCTCTTCCAAAAGGCTGCACCAATACACACTCTCCCTGCACCATATAAACAATGCTCATCTCCACAAACTCTCCCCGCACTACTAGTGTTTTTCTTTTTAAGCCTTGTGAATCCAAATTGAATCCTCTTTCCCGTCATTAAGGACTGCGGCCCTTCTCTTTAGATAATTTTGAAAGTTTTGGGAAGGAGTTAGGAAGAGGATTATCAGACAGAACAAGAAATGCAATAATAATAATAATAACAATAATAATATTGAGAGTTTATAATTACTAGGAACCATTCTAAGCACTATATACATATATACATGCATATACACACAAATGTGCTTATATACGTGTGTATATAGTATGTACATTTGTATATAAGTATATATGTGTGTATATATGTATATATGTATATAATACTTAAGTGGTTCCCAGCAATCATAAACTCTCAAAAACTGAGTCAAGGAGAGGTAAAATAACTTGTTCAACTTTACACAGTCAGTGACAGATGCAAAGCTAGGCATTTACCTGCAGAACGTGTTCTTTTAATCATTATATGCTACTGACAACCTACAAGACATCTGGTTGGTGAATGTTTCATCTACATAAGGAAAACAGCATAAGATAGTATATGCGGTTCAGGTATTAGAAACTCTAGTAGTTAGGAAAAAATACACACAAGCTGAATAAGTCACTATTGATTTAGTCAGGACTTGACTGAAAGGGAAAAACTTTCTCTATTCTCTGTGTTTCTGTTCAGGTGTCTTTATAATTAGAATGTGTGTGGCTTAGCCAGGAAAATCATCATCCTCATTATCACCATCACTACCAACTACTGAGTGCCTACTATGTTCCAGGCCCTTAGCTATAAGCACTGGAGATATTATGGCAATTCTTTTGCCATCGCTTGGGCGATCTCGGCTCACTGCAAGCTCTGCCTGCCCCGGGTTCATGCCATTCTCCTGCCTCAGCCTCTGGAGTAGCTGGGACTACAGGCGCCTGCCACCGCGCCTGGCTAATTTTCTTGTATTTTTAGTAGAGATGGGGTTTCACCGTGTTAGCCAGGATGGTCTCGATCTCCTGACCTCGTGATCCACCCGCCTCGGCCTCCCAAAGTGCTGGGATTACAGGCTTGAGCCACCGCGCCTGGCCGGCAATTCTTGAATTACAATCCCTATTGAAAGAGGGACTAGGTTAAGTGAAAAGATCCCATAGGCATGAAGTGGTTGAGTCTGTATTCAAACACAGTTTGTCTCTGTCTTTGAAAATCTTTACTCTTTGAAGAGGTCCTTTACATCCCTTGTAAGTTGGATTCCTAGGTATTTTATTCTCTTTGAAGCAATTGTGAATGGAAGTTCATTCCTGATTTGGCTCTCTGTTTGTCTGTTACTGGTGTATAAGAATGCTTGTGATTTTTGCACATTAATTTTGTATCTTGAGACTTTGCTGAAGTTGCTCATCAGCTTAAGGAGATTTTGGGCCGAGACAATGGGGTTTTCTAAATATACAATCATGTCATCTGCAAACAGGGACAATTTGACTTCTTCTTTTCCTAACTGAATACCCTTGATTTCTTTCTCTTGCCTGATTGCCCTAGCCAGAACTTCCAACACTATGTTGAATAGGAGTGGTGAGAGAGGGCATCCCTGTCTTGTGCCAGATTTCAAACGGAATTTTTCCAGTTTTTGCCCATTCAGTATGATAGTGGCTGTCAAACCACTGCTCAGTGAAATAAAAGAGGACACAAACAAATGGAAGAACATACCATGCTCATGGATAGGAAGAATCAATATCGTGAAAATGGCCATACTGCCCAAGGTTATTTATAGATTCAATGCCATCCCCATCAAGCTACCAATGAGTTTCTTCACAGAATTGGAAAAAACTGCTTTAAAGTTCATATGGAATCAAAAAAGAGCCCGCATTGCCAAGACAATCCTAAGTCAAAAGAACAAAGCTGGAGGCATCATGCTACCTGACTTCAAACTATACTACAAGGCTACAGTAAACAAAACAGCATGGTACTGGTACCAAAACAGAGATATAGACCAATGGAACAGAACAGAATCCTCAGAAATAATACCACACATCTACAACCATCTGATCTTTGACAAACCTGAGAGAAACAAGAAATGGGGAAAGGATTCCCTATTTAATAGATGGTGCTGGGAAAATTGGCTAGCCATAAGTAGAAAGCTGAAACTGGATCCTTTCCTTACTCCTTATATGAAAATTAATTCAAGATGGATTAGAGACTTAAATGTTAGACCTAATACCATAAAAACTCTAGAAGAAAACCTAGGTAGTACCATTCAGGACATAGGCATGGGTAAGGTCTTCATGTCTAAAACACCAAAAGCAATGGCAGCAAAAGCTAAAATTGACAAATGGGATCTAATTAAACTAAAGAGCTTCTGCGCAGCAAAAGAAACTACCATCAGAGTGAACAGGCAACCTACAGAATGGGAGAAAATTTTTGCAATCTACTCATCTGACAAAGGGCTAATATCCAGAACCTACAAAGAACTCAAACAAATTTACAAGAAAAAAACAAACAACCCCATCAAAAAGTGGGCAAAGGATATGAGCAGACATTTCTCAAAAGAAGACATTCATACAGCCAACAGACACATGAAAAAAATGCTCATCATCACTGGCCATCAGAGAAATGCAAATCAAAACCACAATGAGATACCATCTCACACCAGTTAGAATGGCAATCATTAAAAAGTCAAGAAACAAGAGGTGCTGGAGAGGATGTGGAGAAATAGGAACACTTTTACACTGTTGGTGGGATTGTAAACTAGGTCAACCATTATGGAAAACAGTATGGCGATTCCTCAAGGATCTAGAACTAGATGTACCATATGACCCAGCCATCCCATTACTGGGTATATACCCAAAGGATCACAAATCATGCTGCTATAAAGACACATGCACACGTATGTTTATTGCGGCACTATTCACAATAGCAAAGACTTGAAATCAACCCAAATGTCCATCAGTGACAGACTGGATTAAGAAAATGTGGAGCATATACACCATGGAATACTATGCAGCCATAAAAAAGGATGAGTTTCTGTCCTTTGTAGGGACATGGATGCAGCTGGAAACCATCATTCTTAGCAAACTATCACAAGAAGAGAAAACCAAACACCGCACGTTCTCACTCATAGGTGGGAACTGAACAATGAGATCACTTGGACTCGGGAAGGAAAACATCACACACCGGGGCCTATCACGGGGAGGGAGGAGGGGGGAGGGATTGCATTGGGAGTTATACCTGATGTAAATGACGAGTTGATGGGTGCTGACGAGTTGATGGGTGCAGCACACCAACATGGCACAAGTAGACATATGTAACAAACCTGCACGTTATGCACATGTACCCTAGAACTTAAGGTATATATATATAAAAAAAAAAAACATAAAAAAAGAAGAAAATCTTTACTCTTCCCAAAATGGCAAATGAAGGAAGAAGAAGACAGATTCATAAGCCAAGATGATGTCAAAGACAAAGAATCACATAGGTTTACAAATATTTAGACAGTAAGCAAAAGCAAAATTTTCTGGACTTTGAAAAGCAGAGATGAGTAGAAAGATCTTGACTCTAAGGCAAGAACGAATCACTGGAGGATTTTTGTGGATAGAAGTCACAAAGTAGGATTAGTGTTTGGAAGGAACTATTATAGTTACAACTTATTGAATACCTATGAAATCCTAAGAATTTTCAAGTATTATTTAATATAATAACTTTATGAAATAGTTTAATCTCACTTGAGTCTCAGAAATTTTAAGTAATTTGCTAGTGCTTTCATGGTTGGTAAAGAGTATATCCAGAACTTAAGATTCTGATCAAATTGGAAAGTTCATGTTCTTGCCTTCCTTGCTAATAAATGTTATAGGGATATAGATCAGACAACACTGCCAAATTTGAGAGTGATGGAGGCTGGGCAAAGTGACAGCAGCTGGCAGCAACAGCCAATATGAATTTCATTTCACATGAGGGGACATAAAGAAACTCATAGTTTTTCTGGTTGGCTCTTTCTTTATTTTCCTTGAAAAGGCTATAGATGGTATAATCTGAATTGTCTGAATTTTCTAGCAGTATTTGGGAATGCTTGAACTCATCTTTTTTTTTTTTTTTTTTTTTTTTAACGTGAGCTTGGCACATGATCAAGAAATGTGGTTTTTAAGTGTTTGGGGGAAGGAATTACATCAAATTTGAGAGGTGTTAAAGCTTCAATCGGGTCTTGAGAGATAGAAGATGTTTAAATGAGATGTGATGAGAAAATGGATGACTTAAAAGTAATTAGCACATATGGATATTTAGAAGGGGAAAGAAATATAGGGCAAGAGTTAGAATATATGTGGTTTAGCCTCATCTATGACACTTCCTAGAAATTATGTCCTGAAATTAATTCTTTCGAGCTATCTTTTCTTAGCCACAAAATTCAAGAAAAAATATTTCACAGAGCTGTTGGAGTTATGAATAACTGAGTTGAAAACATTTTATAGTATCTGGGACTAATATTAATGACAAACTTTTTTGGACCAGGCAACATCCACAATTTTAAATACATTCTAGGAATTTAAATTTTTAAATGTTAGGAAGACAAGAAAATAAAAAACAAAATGCTTGTCAACAAAAATTTGTTATCTTTGGATACTCTTTTAGGTATTGTGGTTACAGAAATGTATAAGACATTGAGTCTGCACTGTTAGATACATAGCTATGAAAAGAAAAAGCAGTTCATAATTTAGTAATTAAAATAATGTATTAAGTGGGTGATCTAGTTGACACGTTTCCTAGAGGAGGTTTGAGGAGAGAATGTTTCCTGAAGCCAGGTGGAGAGAGAACTTTCCTTGTAGCAGATGAAACTGCTCTACTGCAACGTTAAGGGAGTAGGCAGATTCCTCAGTTGATACTCTGCTCTTGTAGTAACATTGCATCATAAAATCGGGAAGAAAATCAACTAGTCTTTCTCCCTCATTCCACAGATAGGGAAACTGAGGCTGAGAGAGTGCAATTTTCATATAATTTTTTTTGATGATAAAATCAGTACTCAATTATAAATTTATCTGACTTCCAGATCATTGTGCCTTGCCACTTCTTCCCTTTTCTACAGGTAATTGTTTCCCTGGAAGACTGCTGAAAGAGTGAGTTGTATTATGTTTATATCACAGTTTATGTCCATGCAGTGTGATTTAAAATTTGAGTTGTCAGTCTCAAATACCTTTTAGAACAAGGTGGGGTGGAAATAAATTACTAAGTGAGCATAAATAGACATGAGTACTCCTGAATAAAATGACATTCTTTAAATCTAAGGGAATCCTATGGGATGAATCATACCTCATGCAATTTACAATTTAATTTGCCCTGGGAGAGTTTGATGAATTTTAGGGACAATGTTGTTTAATTTTTAAAAAGGAGGTGATGGCACTTGGAATGAAGAGGAAAGAAGACAATCATTTATTGAATATTTTTTATTTGCCAATTATTGGGCTAAATTCTATTTAACCTTAATTCTCAAATTATTTTATGAGAACAATGTCATTATTTCTCCTTCCATATCAGTGATATGCCAAAGTGATATGCCACTCTTAAGTGGAGAAGGCAGACTCTAAATCCTGTACCCTCTCCTCTGCACTGGTTTGCTTTGCACACTCTCCAGATTGCATGGGATGTTAGGTTTCCTCATTTATAAACAGTAATGATACTAACTTTCTCATCTGTTTCTCACATTGGAACAAGTGAAGCAGCCTTATTATCCAAATGGACTAAAGATAGAGTGTTTTGAAAAATGTTACCTTATTGCTTTCAGTTAGAAATGGGGGATCACAGACATTTAGGACTTTAAGCTGGAAGGGGCATGATGGCAAGGCTTTGTGGGCAAACCTTTTGTGGATTGAAGCCTGTCTGTGCTACTCCTTAGTATCATGGTTTGGGGTAAGAATTTTATCCCTCTGAGCCTCAGTTTCTAATGTTAAAATGGGGAAATGATACTTCATAGGTTTTGCCATTGAAAGTAATGGCAAACACTGCAATTACTTTTGCACCAACTTAGTAGTGCGTTGGTCCCAAGGAGAAGAGATTTTACCCAAGCTACTTCTAGTAATGGGAACGTATTGTGAGATAACACATGGCAATAAGAAAGAAAAACCCTAGAGGGAAAATGGGATATATATATATATACACACACATACAATGGAATACTATTCATTCATAAATTAGAAGGAAATTCTGACATTCTACAATGTGGATAACCATTGAGGGCTTTATATTAAGTGAAATAAGCCAGTCATAGAGACAAATACTGCGTTATTCTACTTATGTGACGTATATAAAGTAGTCGAACTCATGGAAACATACAGTTTGGTGGTAGCCTGGTGCGGAGGGGATTGGGAAATAGAAAGTTACTGTTCATTGGGTGTAGCATTTCAGTGACGCAAGTTGAAAAAGTTCTAGAGATCAGGTGTACAACAGTGTGTTTAGAGTTAACAATACTGTACTGTACACTTAAAATGTTGTTAAGAAGGTAGATTCCATGTTATGTTTTTTTCTACCACAATAAAAAGGTGGAGGAAGAAGAGGAGGAGGAGGAGGTAAAGAAGGAAGAGGAGGAAGAGGAGAGGGAGAAATCCTTGGGCAACTCTGGAATGGCTTTGCAAAATAGGTCAAATAAATGCAAGACAGATAATGTGCTTGAGGACCTACAAAGCTGAGGTACCAGAATATTTTTGTACAGGTTTTGATATTTCATAGCAATTAGAGTAGAGTCATAAAGGGAAAACACAAGTGTGTTAGGCTGCTGAACACGTGTTTTAGTGTTTAGTGATTCACAATTTTGAATTTCATATTTGTAGAGGGGTGTGTCAATATAATCACAATACTTAGGATTTCTGCCTTCCTCTCTGGGAGCAATGGATTTTTTTTTTTTCTATACATTTTACTATCTCTTCTGACTCTACTACTCTCCTGGGCTTGGCTATCTTCCCCTTCTCCTCCACTCTCCTTCCCTCCCCTCCCCTCCCCTTCCCTTCCGTTTTCTTTTCGACTGAGTCTTCCTCTGTTTTCCAGGCTGGAGTGCAGTGGCATGATCTTAGCTCACTGCAACCTCCGCCTCCCAGGTTCAAGCAATTCTCCTACTTCAGGCTCCCTAGTAGCAGGGATTACAGGCACCCGCCATTATGCCTGGCTTTTTTGTACTTTTAGTATAGATGGAGTTTCACCATGTTGGGCAGGCTGGTCTTGAACTCCTGACGTCAAGTGATCTACCTGCCTCAGCCTCCCAAAGTGCTGGGATTACAGGCGCAAGCCACTGCACCCTTGGCTATCTTTTTGTCTTATTTCTTTTTTTTTCTTATTGCCAGTTTGTTGATTTTCTCCATATTATACTACTCAAATTCTAGTGGGGTAGAGAGGTGTTGTTTAGTTAAAATAATATCCATTGCCTTACTCATCAGAAGGCTTTGTGCAGCCTATGGATAAGACTGCCCTTGGACTAGGTATCCACCCAAGTGCAATTAGTGGCTATTCATCCTCACGCTCAAAAAACAGCCCAGAGCTTCTTTTCATCAAATAAATCAGGTAAGGTAATTTCCCATAGACTTGTCATGTCAGGCATCATAGAAGATAAAACTACCATTGTCATTACTTGAAATT
Source organism: Piliocolobus tephrosceles (assembly GCF_002776525.5). Classification (NCBI taxonomy): domain Eukaryota; kingdom Metazoa; phylum Chordata; class Mammalia; order Primates; family Cercopithecidae; genus Piliocolobus; species Piliocolobus tephrosceles. The sequence continues at coordinate 142,742,317 of NC_045437.1, read as the reverse complement.
AGAAGTCTTTTGGTTGATTTTCTACAGTGAAGAAAGAATATCTGTCATGAGAGGAAATGTAATTTGTCTAAGACCAGATGAGTTGCAGCCAAACTTATAGTACAGGTTCTCTGGATTTTCAATTTCAATGTTTCTCCTACACCAGGTATTATGAGCATGTTAATCAGCCTTGTTAAAAAATAAAAATAACAACAAAAACAAAACTAGCAAGAGTCAAACACTTTTTCTGAGCAGAACCAGTCTATTATTACATTTCTCATAGCAACTGTTATCACCAATAAATGTTTGAGCAGATAGATAAAAAAGATAAGTATAGATGGATATAAATATATACACAGATTTATAGATATGTTTAAAAAGCACAAGTTTGCAGTATTCTTTTAAAGCAACTTTGATAATTTTTCATTTTACTTTTTTTCAAATTATTATTTGTATAGCTGGACTAATTTCCAGTAAAACTGTTTACTGCAGTTGCATTTTAAAATGTAGTTTGTGTTAATTTTTACCAAACTTTTGATAAAGATATATCCATATCGATGATGCACAATTGACAACTCTTTCCACTGATTACATTTTCTAATTTATGGAGGTAAGTTATGAAGAGTTTACTCTTCAATTTGGCATGCAAGAATTTGGCCATGCTCAGTAAATATTCAAAGCAGAATAGTTAGCCAAGATGTTTATTACAATATAACATTAGCCCAGCATATCAACTTCCTATAAATAAGAGATTTGCTAACAGAAAATATCAGGTAGAAAAGCCATGAGAAATAAAGCAGGATCAGCCTTAATGATCCATGTATTGTTTCCTTTGCATTTTGGACTCAAATTTTTTATAAGCATGTCTATCATTATTTTTATTCACCTTTGTTACAGTCTAATTAAACTCTGCAATATCTCTTTCACCACAACTATTCTCCTTGGAGACTTACCCACATATCTGTGTCCAGATCATTCATCTCTTAAGGTTTTTGTCAAATTTTATTTGCCCTATATATTTTTTTTTAATCTTTCAGCGAAGAGTAAATCCCCCCAGTCCAAATTCCCATGGGACTTTATTTTTTGGCAGTTATAACTTTTCACTTCAAAGTAGGTTATATTGGGGATATGCCTTCTCCATCTTATTATATTGTAAGCTCCTTTAGGGCAAGGCTTGTATCTGATTCATCTCAAGTAACTCCCACAGCACTTTGAAAGTGATGCTAAAAAGTTACTGAATCAGTGAATGAGTAAGGGTTTTTGATAGAGGAAATGAAAATGAGAAGTGGATTTTAAAAATGAAGAAAGGGGCAGCACGTCTGAATAATGGGTTCAGTGTAGAAAAATACAATTTTTTATAATGTGAGAAATATTCAGCTGATATATGACATACATCAGAGCAATTGAATACAGCAGAAAATGTGGCAGGGAGAAAGTGTTCACAATTGTCATTACTGTGATTTTTAAACTCTTTATATGCCTTTCTTCTTTCTCATTTTTACCAGTTAATCAATATATCAATAAATATGTACATACCTCTTTGCATGTCCTTATTGTGCTAGATCCTGGATAAAAACTGATGATTTAAAAAGTTATGTTCCTTGAACTTGTGATAAAGGAGGAGGCTGGCTGAAGCACCCTGTTCTCATCACTGCTTGAACGCATAACACTTCTACTTATTATGTATATTATGGTTATATTCAAGGGGTTATTTGAGCACATTTTATTGTTTAAACATGAAATTAGATATATTAAAGGCACAAACACTGTAAGTCTCAAAGAAAGACCGGAAGACAACTAGAAAGGTTCTAAATGAGCAAGTAGAGAGGAAGTGAGGAATGTAAGTCTTGGAACCCAAGTTTGAGATAGACCATGGTTGTAAGCCTTGTTCCAAGGCTTACATTTCTAAAGAGTTAGTAATACAAATAAAGCCCTAAAATGTGACAAACTGTGAGTCTCTGAGTAGCTTGTTAAAGTTTTAGCATAGGTGGGAAGCCATTCAAAGAAGAAAAGAAAGGGTTTAGAAATTAGATCTCAGAGAAATTAAGCTGTAGAGATGCTAGAAGACATAATTGGAAAACTTAGAGGAGACAGGTAGAAAGACCAAGGTGAAAAATCCAGTGCTCTACATCTTTGAAATGGTCCTATCTCTGGCTGAAAATGGGTAATTGATGGATTCAATATTTTTTGAGGGGCATTCTGCACTCACTAGAGTAAGGATTTGATTTTTAAAATCAGAGATGAAAAACTGGCCAATCTAGTAGATTTTTCAAAAATAAGTGTTGGTTGGGCCCAGTGGCTCATGTCTGTAATCCCAGCACTTTGGAAGGCCAAGATGGGTGAATCATGAGGTCAGGAGTTTGAGACCAGCCTGGCCAACATAGTGAAACCCTATGTCTACTGAAAATACAAAAATTAGCCAGGCATGGTGGCAGGCACCTGTAGTCCCAGCTACTCAGGAGGCTGAGGCGAGAGAATCACTTAAATCCAGGAGGCAGAGGATGCAGTGAGCCAAGATGGTGCCACTGCACTCTAGCTTGGGCTGCAAAATGAAACTCCATCTCAAAAAAAAAAAAAAAAAAAAAAGTGTTACTTGGCTTTTTCTATCAGTACCTACATCCCCTCTAAGTAGCATATCAGTGTCCCTTCTTACAGAATTGACTGTCCAATCACCAAGATAATTAACAAAGCTTTGAAGCTAATTCTGGTTTTATTAAGCAGAGAAAAGAGTTTCTTTGCTCACCTCTCTATCAACATTTCAAATGGGATGATTTTTCTTTTCGGGGATAAGGGTTTGTCCTGAATATTGTAGGGTGTTTAGCAGCATCCCTGGCCACTGGCCACCAGATCCCATAGCACCTCCCCAGTTGTGACAACCAAAAATGTCTCTAGATATTGTCAGATGTTCCCTGAAGGGCAAAATTGCCGCTAGCTGAGAGGCACTAAAGTGGAGCAAAGCTAATAAAAAAATGCAAATTGGAGGTTAAACCCATGACATAAAATGCTGTATATGAGATGAGTGTGTTTGTCCCCTGGAATTCAGGGTGATGAAAGAAGAGTCAATCCCCAAAATCAGGCATGAGTGGAAGATTGAAAAAGAAGCTGTGGTTTGGGAAAACCACCTAGGACTGGGAGTCAGGAGAACATGAATGAGTTCCAGTTCTGTCACTTTCTAGCTATTCTTGAATCAATGACTTCCCCTTGCCAGAGCTTCTTAATAAAATGAAAGGATTTAAATATGCTCTACTAGAATATACTACGGCCCATTCTAGATCAAAGGCTATGGTAAGTTTGTGACTCTTCATAAATCTATACTTGGTTCTTTGGGTACTGAACTCTCTCTAGAACTATGCTCTCAAGAAGACTGAGTGTGTTTTCTTGTGAAAGCCCAACTAACAGGTTTTCTGCCTTTCATTTTTCCTTGTCTCACAAGGCTTATTCCTATATCCATCCTCACTGCTTAATGAGAAATGGAGGTAGAAAGTGTGATCTGGCAAAGGCAACTATTTTGCCCTAAAATGATAGTCATTTTTCCCCTTGGAGAAGAGGCCTTAGGCTAAACAGTTTCCCTGGAGTAAGCACTATTTTTTTGAGCTCGGAAATATAACCTAAACAGGCAAGGAATCAAGAGTAAACTTCCATGGGAATTGTAGAGCCCAGATCTCTACATATGCCTCTCTTAGAAAACGGACGTCAGATGATATTCACTATTTCCTCCATAAGTAGGCTGCCATTTTCCCATTGCATCACAGCTCTAAGATGAGAGATTACTTTGACTCCCTAGCTTTATTTTCCAGTTCAGCTTCATGCATACCAGCTAATTAAGCAACATGACAACAGGGTGGAGCGATACTTGTATTCTGGATGTCTCCACACCCACAGTGGATTTGGCCTAGTGCCACTGCCAGCCACCCTCAGAGCAGAGGCATCTTACAATGCAACCACACCCAGACACCAGCAAATTGTACTTTTTAAAGATTCCTGTGAATTAAAAATTGTATATTATTAATTAATCTGTAGGCAAAAAAGAAAAGTGTCAGCTCTTTCTTCCCTCTTCTCATCCTCTACCTTTTTTGAGAGTTACCAATACAATGAGCTAGCCATGTAGGTGAGTATACCTGATGAAGGCAGGAGTTGAGGCGGCTTGACCCACACAATGCTAATTTGGACTAACCCAGGTTTTTGGCATATCAGGAGCATGGGCTAGCTTTTGCTTGGCACCTTATAGCTTGTGGAGTATGTTCATTTACAGCGTAATTGTATTTTCATGACAAAACTGATATATGGGTGGTATTATTATTTATATTTTATAAATAAGAAAAACGGGCTCGGATGTAAACAAACGTGTCAAAAATCACACACAAGTTGAGGGGCCCAGTTTTGACCCCCAAATCTCATTCTTTTGTCACTCTTTTCATAGCTATTTTCTATGTAACTTAATGGTGGAATGTTCTGGTCTAAGATGTCATCAATTAATTCTGTATATATTGAGTGCTATTATGTTCCAGGTACTGCTACCTGAAGAGGCAGTATTTTTATTACATTGGCTGATATACTCGACAAGTACGGTTTAATTGTGTGCCTTCTTTTTGTCTCCTTGTTCCATTTCCCAGTGTGCCTCACCTCATGAGTAATTTAGGAATGTAATCTGTGCTCACAATCTTGCTTCAGCTAAATGTGAGGGCTGGAATTAAAACACAGACTTTCTAACTCCATAACAAATATTATTTCAAATACAGTCATGACCTGGCTAGAAAGTTAGAGAAATAAGAGGGATTGATAACAGCATGAAAGGATATTTTTTTTCAATAAGACATTTCTTCTCTTTAAGGAAGAGAAGATGTTTGAATATTTAAGAGCTTAAAATGAGCTGTTTGATTTTCTGAACTATTTGAAAAGGTGTCATTTTTTCATGACTCAAATGACCTGTCAATCTTTCCAGCCATGTGTGGCTATTGTTCATTGAAGGTGAACCAATTCCTTCCAAAGACGTCACCATTTGTAGTATAATACACTGTCCAAAGGAAGGGGCACTAACAAGTAAATGATTTCTCTACCCTGGAGGTAACTAATTTGTACCCTTAAAATGAGGCGTGTTTTTTGGCACTTCCCACAAAATATTCAGCATTTCAAGAAACTTAGAGGTGAATTGCCTCACTATGATCTCTAGTTAGATATAATCAACAGTCTAACAATTAAAAGATTTCTAATAATAGCTAACATTGAGCATTCCCCATGTGCCAAGTATCATCTAAAGGCTTTACAACATGAATGAATTAACTTAATCCTTGTGGCAATCATGATTACCACCTCTCAGTTTAGTGGTGAAGAAATTGAGATAGAGGGTTTAGGCAAATTGTCTATCCTCACACAGCAAAGAAGGCAGCATTTGACCCCGGTAACATTGCTCCAAAGTCAAACACTGAACTTCTGAATTATGCTTCCTTCTCGAGAAGGCTTGGCTATGTATAGCTTGACTGTTACCAATAATAGTTACTTCAGCTCTGTAATGTAATCATCCCAATCTGCTCAACAGTCCTATCAAGTGGATGATACTCATGGTGATTTGCCTGAGGTCAGTGTTAACTTGTCACACATTTCCAAAATGTCACTAATCTATGTATGGTGCAGACTGGAGAAGTGATCTCTGTTGACGCACTGTCTGGGTCAGTCTGGAGAAGACAGTCCAGGAAAATCCTGAAATACAGTCATACCTCAGAATAGACCAGGATTGATTTCCAGGACCCCCGCACATACCAAAATCTGCAGATCTCAAGTCCTATAGTTACCCTACTGATTTTGATGTGATAAGTCAGTACTTGGTATAGGCCGGTTTTATATCCTTCAAATACTGTATTTGCAGATATACCTTTCGGTGAAAAAATTATGTGTATAAATATCCTGTGCAGTTCAAACCCAGGTTGTTCAAAAGTCAACTGTACTTTACTTTGGAATTATGGTGTGTGTGTTTTAAAAGGATAACTATCACCCTTACTCTCCATCAAAATAAATCACGATGTTTGTAGTTGAATCATATCAGGGAAAGGTGGCATTGAGGATGTAGGCTGCTTATTTTTAAACTTGAAATAACTAGGAAATGCACTCTATTTGATTTAGCCCTCCTATGTTCGTCTGTAAATTAAAGGAAAGAGGTGTGCTGGATGAATTTCAATATTCTATCCAGCCCAAAATATATACATTCACTAAGTTAAAAACAGCATTTTTGTTCTTAAAAATAATACTTAATTTGTGCAGAAAATTTATCAGGCAAGAAAAGTAGGAAGATAAACATTTAAAAAGTTGTAAGTAATTCCACCCATCAGAGATAACAAATGTTAAGATTTTTTGAAAACCCATTTCTGTCTCCCTTAATACAGACGTATATAATGCTTTAAAAATAGTATGAAATGAATATGAATTTTTTTCTAAAGTTAGGTTTACTGAGATACATTTTATAAAAGCAAAATTTACAATTTGGGTGTACAGTTACATGACTTTTGGTAGACATAATCACTTATGCAACCACCGGCAGAATGAAGATACAGAGTAGTTTCATTACCCCCAAAGCTGCCATGCATACCTTTGTAGTCAGTCCCCTCCCCTGATCTCCAGTAAATGGCAAAAACTGTTCTGATTTCTGCCCCTAAAATTTTGTCCACTTACAAATATCCTATAAATGAAATCCTAAAGTATGTAACATTTTGTTTCAGGCTTCTTTCACTTAGAATAATTCTTTTGAAGTTCATCCGTGTTGTAGCAGGTATAGTATTTCTTTTTTAAAATTCTTGAGTAGAAATTCATCATGTAGATGTGCCAGTTGGTTGACCTATTCATCAGTTGATATACATTTGGCTTGTTTACAGTGTTTGGTGATTATGAATCAGGTCATTATAAATATTCTCTTATGGGTTTTATATAGACATATGTTTTAATTTCTCTTGAATAAATAACTAGGAGTTAGATTGCTAGGTCATACAGTAAGTGTAGGTAAGATTTTAAAATATTCTTTTGTAAAAACTTGTTTTAAAAATATTTTGTTTCATAATTTTAAAAAATATTTGTTTTAAAAAAGATTTACAGGAATTTGGAAGATGGTACAGCAAAGTTCTGTGTACACTTTACCCAGTTTCCTCCAACAGTTAAGTCTTTTTTTCTTTAGATTTTCTTTATTTCTAATTCATTTGACTCACAAAATAAATTGGTGCTACCTACAGCAGTTACAGTAATATTATTCATACTACACAGAAGAAACTGTGGGTCATTGATAACATCAAAGTCTCATTCACTTACATTGAACTTCCAGAATCTTCTGTGCCAACTGCCTAAAATACTAAAAATGTAGAATACTACAAGTTAAAAATGAATACCTCAATAGGCATAAATGACCAAAGTAAAAACAAGATTTATAGAGAATCAATTAATTAAAAATCTTCCACAAAGAGAAGCCCACAGCCACATGGGTTACCTGACAAATTCTATTAAATATTTAGTGAAGAATTAATGCTAACTCTTCACAGACCCTTCCAAAAAATAGAGGAACACTATTGGGAACACCTACCAATTGATTCTGTGAGGCTAGTATTACCCTAATACTAAAGCCAGACAAAAGCATCACAAGTAGACAAGCATGAATAAATATCCCTGATAAACACACACAGAGAAATCTTTAAAATACTAGTGAAATGAGTCTAGTAACATATAAAAATGACTGCACACCATGACCAAAAAGATTATTTCACGAATGCAATGTTGACTTAACTTCCAAAAACCAATCAATTTAATACACAGAACTAATAGGATAAAGAACAACAACAACAACAACAACAAAAACAACAAAAAGATCTCTTCAATAGACACAAAAGAGTGTTTGACCAATCCAACACCCATTCATGATTAATTTCTCTGGAAATTAGGAATACAAAGACACTTCTTACATCTGCTAAAGGGAGTTTATAAAAAACCTATAGTTAATACTATAATGGTGTAATACTGGATGTTTTGTCTTGACGTTTGAGAAGAAGACAATAATGTCTACTCTACTATTATTTACAATAAAACTAGAGATTTTTTTGGAAATTACATAAGAAACATAAAAAGAAGCAGTTACTATTGTTTTTAATTGCAGATGACATATAAAAGTTTATAAGAAATTCACTAAAACCCACTAGAACCCAGAAATGAGTATAACAGCATCACCAGATACACGACTGATATACAAAATTCAACCATGGTATCTGCAGAGGCAATTTCACTTCCTCTGTTCCTATTTGAATACCCTTTCTTTCTTTCTCTTGCTGATCTTTGACAAACCTGACAAAAACAAGAAATGGGGAAAGGATTCCCAATTTATAAGTGGTACAGGGAAAACTGGCTAGCCATATGCAGAAAGCTGAAACTGGACCACTTCCTTACACCTTATATCAAAATTAACTCAAGATGGATTAAAGACTTAAATGTAAAACCTAAAACCATAAAAACTCTAGAAGAAAACTTAGGCAGTACCACTCATGACCATGGTCATGGGAAAAGACTTCATGACTAAAACACCAAAAGCAGTTGCAACAAAAGCCAAAATTGAGGAATGGGATTTAATTAAACTAAAGAGCTTCTGCACAGCAAAAGAAACTATCATCAGTGTGAACAGGCAACCTACAGAATACGATAACATTTTTCCAATCTATCCATCTGACAAAGGTCTAATATCAAGAATCTACAAAGAACTTAAACAAATTTACAAGGAAAAAAATAACAAACAACTCCATCATGAACAGACACTTCTCAAAGGAAGACATTTATGTGGCCAGCAAACATGAAAAAAAGCTAATCATCACGGGTCATTAGAGAAATGCAAATCAAAACCACAATGAGATGCCATCTCACGCCAGCTAGAATGGCGATCATTAAAAAATCAGGAAGCAACAGACGCCGCTGAGGACGTGGAGAAACAGACACTTTTACACTGTTGGTGGAAGTGTAAATTAGTTCAACCATTGTGGAAGACAGTGTGGTGATTCCTCAAGGATCTAGAACCAGAAACACCATTTGACCCAGCAACTCCATTACTGGGTATATACCCAAAGGATTATAAATCATTCTTCTGTAAAGACACAGGCACAAGTATGTTTATTGCAGTGCTATTCACAATAGCAAAGACTTGGAACCAATCCAAATGACCCTCAATGACAGATTAGATAAAGAAAATGTGGCATGTACATACCATGGAATACTATGCAGCCATAAGAAAGGATGAGTTCATGTCCTTTGCAGGGACATGGATGAAGCTGGAAATCATTCTCAGCAAACTAGCTCAGGAACAGAAAACTTAACACTGCTATGTTCTCACTCATAAGTGGGAGTTGAACAATGAGAACACATGAACACAGGGAGGGGAACAACACACACTGGGGCTTGTCAGGTTGGGGGTGTTGGGGGCAAGGGGAGGGAGAGCATTAGTACAAATACCTAATGCATGCGGGACTTAAAACCTAGATGACAGGTTGATGGGTCCAGCAAACCACCATGGCACATGTATACCTATGTAACAAACCTGCATGTTCTGCACATGTATCACAGAATGTAAAGTTTAATAAAATTTTTTTTAAAAATACAAAAATTAGCTGGGTGTGGTGGTGCACACCTGTGATCTCAGCTACTCAGGAGGCTGAGACACAAGAATCACTTGAACCCGGGAGGTGGAGGTTGCAGTGAGCCAAGAACATGCCCACTGTACCCCAGCCTGGGCAACAGAATGAGACTCTGTCTCAAAAAAAATTGTATAGTTTAAAATCCACTTATTCTATCATAGAACCAGATAGCAGCAGCTTGTTTAAAGGATCTATAAGTATAAGCTCTAATTTTTCTGCCATCTCTAGATAAACACTTGCTTTATTTCTAGTCAGATTTTACTGTTAGAGAGCTGTCCCTTTCAATGGAGTCATACCTGTCTCTAATTTCAATCAGGTTCTACCCGTGCATTCTTGGGTTATATGAAGTAGAACTAACTGTTGTTGTTGTTGTTTTCTGCTTGATCCTAAAGAATTTCAAGCCTTTCCTAAGTGTTCAAAATGCCAATGGGTAAAAATTAAAGATTAAAGTTGATTATAAACAGATTCTATGAATTCTCTATATATTATGTGAATACTTTGTTTTCATCAAGGAAAACATTCTCTCATCCAATTTTTGTAACTCTTAACTGTCTCTCATTTATTATATACAAACCATTTAGAATTGGAGTGTCCTCTCCATGAAATGATTCTTTATCATCACGAAATGATTCTCTTCATTCCTGGTGATATTCTTTGCTCTGTAATCTACTTTGTCTGATATTAACATAGGCATTCAAGCTATTTTTTAAATTTGTGTTAGCATCACATATTTTCTCCCATTCTTTTACTTTTAAACTATTTTTGTATTTATATTTAAAGTATGTCTCTTTAGGCAGCAAATAGTTTGGGCTTCCTTTTTAAAAAATCTAATCTGTCAATCTCTATCTTTTAATTTGCATATATAACCTATATTTATGTATAATACATTTACATAAAGTATATTCTTACATTTAATATATACATAATTTACATAAAACAGATTTACATATTATGTAATCCATATGGTCAGATTTGCATCTACCATCTTATAATTTTTACCAATTGTTTTCTAATTTTATCACCTGTTTTCTATTTTTACTACTTTTTTTTTTCTGAGACAGAATCTGACTCTTTTGCCCAAGCTGTAGTGCAGTGGCATGATCCTGGCTCATGGTAGCCTCGACCTCTCTAGGCTCAGGTGATCCTCCTACCTCAGCCTCCCAAGTTACTGGGACTACAGGCATGCACCACCATTCCTGGCTAATTGTTCTATCTTTTGTAGAGACGCGATTTCACCATGATGCCCAGGCTGGTACCATCTGTGTTTTAATTCCCCTTTCTTCTTTTCTGCTTTCTCTTGGATGAATCAAGTGTTATTATTATGTCATTGTGTCTTCTTTTGTTAATTTACTAACTATAAATCTTTGGTTGTTGCTATTACTGTTTAAACAGTTGGTTATTTTTAAAAGAGATTTAAATAATAAAAAAACTTATATATTTATCCATGCAGCTACTCCTTTTAGTGATTTCCTTTCCTTTGCATAGATTCATATTTCTATCTAATATATTTTTTCTTCTGGTTGCTTGAAAAATCTTCCTTTAACATTTCTTCCAGTGCAGGTATGCAGTAACATTTCTTCCAGTGCAGGTCTGAATTCTTTTAACTCTTTTATGTAAAATAGTCTTTATTTCATACTCACTTTCAAAAGTTGATTTCATGGGACATAGAATTCTAGCTGATAGTTTTTTCCTTCAGTCACTTAAAAATATTGCTTCATGTCCTTTTCACCTAACATTTTTTTAAAATCTGGTATTATCTTATTTTTGATTCCTTTGTATGTAACGGAATTTCTCCCTCACCTCTCTCAGCCGTCTACCAGCTGATTTTAAGACTTTTTGTCCCAATATTTTTGAACAATTTGATAATGGTGTGCCTTGATATAGTTTACACACACACACACACACACACACACACACACACACACACACACATTGTGCTTAGGATTCTTTGAAATTCTTGGACCTGTTTATAGTTTGAACAAATTTTGGCTGTTATTACTTCTAACTTTTTTTTTTACTTCCCTAGGCCCACTTTCAGGGACTATAATTATACTAGTCTGCTTACAGTTATCCCACAGTTTGCTGTTGCTCTTATCTTTTTTTTCTGTTTCATTTTGGATAGTTACTATTGTATACCTTCAAGTTTATTAATCTTTTCTTCAACAAGGTCAAATTTATTGTTAATTACATTTATTATATTTTTAATTTCAGATTCAGTTTAATTTGTTTTGTTTTTATGTCTTCCTTGTCTCTGCTTTACATTTTTGAATTTATGAAACAGTTATAACTCTTTTAATGTTCTTATGTATAATTCTAACACCCGTAACAGTTTTGAGTCATTTATCCTACTTATGGATCATATTTCCTTGCTTCTTGGTATGTCTAGTAATTTTAGACTGAATGCCAGACATTGCTAATTTTACATTATTGAGTAGTGAATGCTTTTTGTATTTCTATAAATATAGAGTTTTGTCCTGGAACACAGATAAGTTACTTGGAAACCATATAATCTTTTTGGGTCTTGCTGTTAAATGTTTTAAAGTAGAACCGATGGCTAATTATCCCCTACTACTGAGGCACAGCCTGGTCTTCCGGGAATCAGAGCTGTCTCCTCAACACAGAGTCTGTGAGCCTGTGCCTGAGCTTCTTCTCTATGCTCTATGGCTTAGACATTTTCTCAGGCCAGTAAACTGGAGCAATTTTAGGGTTTACCGTGTTTGTTTACTATCTCATGGATGACTTTTCTTCAAAGGCTGATGTCCACAATCTTGAAAATTGTTGTTGAATATATTTTATATTTGTATTTGTTGTTGTTGTTGTTTGTTTGCTGCAGGCAGGAGGGTAGCCCCAGTCCTTGTTACTTTATTTTGGCTACAAGAATACATCCAGACAGTTTGTTCCTATTGGTTTTGCTTCTTATTATGGGATTATTTTCCTTTTTCTTTGTATGTCTGGTATTTTTAAATTTTCTGCTAGACATTGTGATTTACTTTGTTAGGTGATTGATATTTTTTGTATTTCTATAAATATCCTTGAACTTTATTCTGGGACACAATTAAGTTACTTGGAAATAGTTTGCTTATCTCAAGCTTGTTTTTAAGCTTTGTTAGGTGGAAGCAGAATAGGCTTTGAGGTTAATTTTGCCCCACTGCTGGGGCAACATATCTCTCTAATCTGTAAATGAATGGCAAGGTTTTTCTTTCCGACTGATACGAACACAAGTTATCTCCTTTCATATGTTAAGTTCTGGATATTGTTCCCACTAATCCTTAGAGTGATTCTTTCTGCAGCCTGGAGTACTTTTCTCACATACATTTACTTGTCAATACTCAATTGAAGATTCTAAATAAACTATGTGCCACAAATCTCGAAAGGTTTCTCTCTGAATCTTTCCCTTCTTGTTAGCATGCCATGGGAATCTTACCTCCTTTGGTCTCCCAGATCCTCAGCTTTGTATGATCATCTCAGGGAAGCTTCTGGGAGCTACCTGGGTTCTCCCTCTCGGTGCTACAACCTGGCAGCTTTCTCCGGGCAGTGAACTGTGGCAATGTAGGAATAACTTGGTTTGTTTCCCCTCTCCCAAGAATCACTCCACTGTACTATATCATGTCCAATGTCAAAAACAATTGCTTTTGCTTTTATTTTTTTCTCATTGTTTCAGGTGAAAGAATAGTATTTTCTTCTGTTATTCCATTTATGCCAGAAGCAGAAATCATACTTATAATTTAAAAATAAACTGTTGTATTCCTTAACCCTCACCTCAATTTGTGTTTCTGTTTTCAGGATACAAAGCAGGCATATTAATATTCTCATTTCCCCAATTAAAACCTTCACATTATTTGATTCCTAATAAAATTATAAGAGCTATGTCTTCAAGCATCTTTAACATTGTTAAGAAAGGTGAAGGACATAGGGAAAAGACAGAATGTTGATTTAATAGACTTCTATCTGATTCCAATTATCACTACTTACTATTTGTGTCTACGGGGAAGTTCCCGTATCTCTCTAAATTTCAGTAAATTGAGAATGGTAATAATGATACATGTCCAACCTATTCTACAGGCTGATCATGAGGACAAATTAGAATGCACACAGAAAAACACTGATAATTTGTAAGCATTTTACATATGTTAATATTTACCTTCATCAACCAAGACTAGTTTAAGTTCCTTTTTCTCTTTCAATGCATTGATGTCTTTCAATTCTCTTTATTTTTCTAAAGACATACCTCTCCTTTGGACTCACTCTATATTTTCCTTTTTTTTCATATCCTAATGTCACTGAGTAGGTGTTTAAAATTCTGTTGAATAAGAAAGACCAGGAAAAAAATATATATCAGAACATGAGTCAGGAGGCCTGAGCTCCTGTCTCAGCTCTTCCATTCATGGCTAATAGATTTGAGATAAATTAGTCAATCATGCAGATCTTTAAACTTCTGATCCATGAAATGGAAATAACACCTTCTCTCCTTAACTTAAAGGTGAGGATCAACTATAAAAAATAAATAGAATATAAATATTTATATATTAACACACACATATTGTGTGCAAATTGGTATTATACAAGTTATTCTGTAACTATGCACTGTTCTATAACAAATTATACAATATTGCTCTATAATAATATAATAAACAAATGCCGTTAGTAATTCTAGTAACTGTAAGAAATACTTAAATAATTTTCTATACAGTTTTTAAGTACTTTCCCCAGCAGCATAACTAGTATTTTTTTTTTATCTAGAAGAGACAGAAGAAATAGTGCCTATACTATAGACAAAAGATAGTTATTACTTTTTCCAGGGTTTTTTATGTGGATGACAAATAAATGTCCACTATGTATAGTTTCTTGCTTAGAAATATTAAAATTAAAATTTGTTCTCTCAGAGGTCAGAGATTCTATCGTATTTTCTTTTTCCAGAAATTTAACACTGGGCTCTAGCACAGTGCCAGGCAAATGCAGGCATTTAGTTAATATTTGTCATATTTATGTGGAGAGTATTATGGAGCTTATCTGGAATACCACAATAATTTCTCAACTTTGGGTTTGGATTTTTAAATTTTTAAATTGTATTTTAGTAAGTTGGTCCCATGTCTGAGAATTCCCTGATTTTAGAGTTATTACTCATTCACTTCCTCCTTTTTTTTTTCTGTCCAATGAATCAAAGTTGTGTGTGACACAATGGTTAGTGCTGTTTAACTTGGCACATTCTTAATTTTTAAGCCATAAGACCTGGATTTGAATCTCAGCTTGACCTCTTACAAGCCATGTGGCCTGCTGTGAGTCACTGAGCCTCTCTATGTTTTGTTACCTTCCTTTTAAACCAGCCTTCTTTCTTAAAGCAACTGAGATGAAATAAAACAGTAATTGTGGAAATTTGTTGTAGATTATAAAGCTGAATTAAGCTTTTAGGTTGTTTTATAGTCGTTCATTTATTCCTTTCATTAAAAATATCATTTATCTAATTGGAGAGATAGACAAGTCAACTGACAATTGCAAGACTGTGTCATGAGTGCAAGGTATGGAAGTAGTAATGGCACCAGGTACAGAGGGCAAAGAGTAAGAATACTCTATGAAGGGTCAGGAAGGTAGTCCCTGGGAACACACAGTCTAAGCTGAATCCTACAAACAAAGATACACAAGTAAAGAAGGAAAAGATCATCCTACAAAACAAAGAAGCAGTATGTGAATGCTTTAGAAGTGGGAAACATTATCAAGTAAACATTTTTGTGGCTGGTATTTGGGTTAAAGCACGAGAAGTCAGGAAGTCTGTCTAGCTCTGTTACACACATTGTTGAAGGACATCAAAATGTGTGCATTAAAGCTCTTGAGAGTAGAAAAGATAAAATCTATACCAAGGAGCCAACTGAGTGATAACAAATGCAATATGTGAACTCCAACCTGAAAGTTTGTTAACCAGTTGGTTTTCCACTTTATCTAATGGCAAAGATTATTTCTTTGACCAAACTTAATCAGATTCCTCTGAACCCTCTTTTTGACTAGGCCTTAACCTTGGCCTATGAGAACTGCAAATTCTTAGTCCATATGATGTTGTCTACCCCCTTTTGTACTGAGAGGCTTGAACAAATATTACCACAGTTTATAATACCTCAAGAACATGTTCTTGATGACCCAGCCCCTGCTTAAGTTCCCATCTGAAAAGCTCAATGCTACTTAAATAATTTACTGTTTACCTGACTGTAGACCCATGACCTCCCATTTCTTAGAGCATTTACTTTAGAAAACTGGCAATTGTAAATTAGCAAACACTAATGGCCTAAACACAATGACCAACCTCCCCTGCCACCCCTTTGGTACTTTTCCTTTAGCACATGATATGGTTTGGGTCTCTGTCCCCACCACATCTCATGTTGTAGCTCCCATAATTCCCATGTATTGTGGGAGGGACCCAGTGGGAAATGACTGAATCATGGTGGCAAGTCTTTCCAGTGTTGTTCTTGTGATAGTGAATAAGTCTCATGAGATCTGATGGTTATAGAAGTGGGAGTTTCCCTGCACAAGCTCTCTTTGCCTCCTGCCATCCATGTAAGATGTGACTTGCTCCTTCTTGCCTTCTGCCATGATTGTGAAACCTCCCTAGTCATGTGGAACTGTAAATCCAATAAACATCTTTTTTTTTCTAAATTGCCCAGTCTTGGGTATGTCTTTATCAACAGCATGAAAATGGACTAATACAGTAAATTGGTACCAGGAGTTGGGTGTTTCTGAAAAGATATCCAAACCTGTGGAAGCAACTTTAGAACTTGGTAACAGGCAGAGTTTGGAACAGTTTGGATGGCCCAGAAGAAGACAGGAAAATGTGGGAAAGTTTGGAATTCCCTAGAGACTAGTTGAATGGCCTTGACAAAAATGCTGACAGTTATGTGAATGATAAGGTTCAGGCTGAGGTGCTCTCAGATGGAGATGAGGAACTTGTTGGGAAGTGGAGCAAAGATGACTCTTGTTATGTTTTAACAAAGAGATTGGTGACATTTTGCCTCTACCTTAGAGATTCATGGAACTTTGTACTTCAAAGAGATGATTTAGGGTGTCTGGCAGAAGAAATTTCTAAGCAGCAGAGCATTCAAGAGATAACTTGGGTGCTCTTAAAGGCATTCAACTTTTTAAGGGAAGCAGAACATAGAAGTTTGGAAAATCTACAGCCTATGTGATAAAAAAAAGAAAATCCATTTTATGAGAAGAAATTCAAGCCAGTTACAGAAATTTGCATAAGTAACAAGGAGCCTGATGTTAATCCCCAAGACAATGGGAAAATGTCTCCAAGGCATATCAGAGGGCTTTGTGGCAGCCCCTCCCATTATAGGTGCAGAGGTTTAGGATGAAAAAATGATTCTCTAGGACAGGCTTAGGGTCTCTGTGCTGCATGCAATCTAGGGACTTGGTGTCCTGCATTGCAGCTATTCCAGTGGCTGAAAGGGGTCATGGCTTAGGCTATGGCTTCCAAGGGTTCAAGCCTCAAGCCTTGACAGCTTCCATGTGGTGTTGAGCCTGTGAGTGCACAGAAGTCAAGAACTGAGGTTTGAAAACCTCTGCCTAGATTTCAGAAGATGTATGGAAATGCCTGGATTCCTAGGCAGAAGTTTGCTGTAGGGGTGAGGTCCTCATGGAGAACCTCTGCTAGGGCAGTACAAAAGAGAAATGTGGAGTGGGAGCCCCCACGCAGAGTCCCTACTGGAGCACCACCTGGTGGAGCTGTTAGAAGAGAGCCATTGTCCTCCAGACCCCAGAATAGCAGATCCACAGGTAGCTTGCACCATATGCCTGGGAAAGCCACAAACACTCAATGCCAGCCTGTGAAGGCAGCTCAGAGGGAGGCTGTACCCTGCAAAGCCACAGAGGTAGAGTTGCCCAAGACCATGGGAACCCATCTCTTGCATCAGCATGATCTGATATGAGACATAGATTCAAAGAATATCATTTTGGAGCTTTAAGATTTGACTGCCCTACTGAATTTTGGACTTGCATGTGATCTGTAGCCCCTTTATTTTGGCCAATATCTCCCATTTGGAGCAGCTGTATTGACCCAATGTCTGTACCCCCATTGTATCTAGAAAGTAACTAACTTGCTTTTGATTTTACAAGATCATAGGTGGAAGGGACTTGGCTTGTCTCAAGATATGGACTTTTGAGTTAATGCTGAAATGAGTTGAGACTTTGAGGCACTGTTGGGAAGGCATGATCGGGTTTGAAATGTGAAGATATGAGATTTGGGAGGGGCCAGGGTGGAATGATGAGGTTTGGCTCCGTGTTCTGACACAAATCTCATCTTGTAGCTCCCATAATTCTCATGTGTTGTGAGAGACCTGGTGAGAGATGATTGAATCATGGAGGCGGGTCTTTTCTGTGATGTTCTCATGATAGTGAATAAGTCTCATGAGATCTGATTGTTTCAAAAATGGGAGTTTCTCTGCACAATCTCTCTTTGCCTGCTGCCATTCACATAAGATGCGACTTGCTCCTCCTTGCCTTCCACCATGATTGTGAGGCCCCCCCCAGCCATGTGGAACTATAAATCCAATAAACCTCTTTCTTTTGTAAATTGCCCAGTCTCTGGTATGTCTTTATCAGCAGCATGAAAACGAATGAATACAGCACACCTCAGCATTAAAAAAGCATCTTGCCTTTGGTTTCAGCAGAATTGAGCTTGGTTTATACTCGAGTTTCTTTTCTCTATTGGAATAGCCCAGATAAAGTGAGTCTTGCCAGTTTTAATACATTTTCAGCTCTGTTTCTCTTTGACACTATTCTACAGGATCATAAGTTTAATGTAACGGTTACTTAAAGAGAAAGGAGCTTACATAAGACTGCATTCTCAACCATATAACTGTGTCTATACATTTTTACACAGTTTGCTTATGAGTGGGTCAATACATATGGTGAGTGTATTGTTTGCTAGGGCTGCCATCACAAAATACCACAGACTGGGTGACTTAAACACATAAATTTATTACATTTTCACATTTCTGGAGACTAGAATTTCAAGATCAAAGTGACAGCAAGTTGGGTTTTCTCTGAAGCTTCCTTCTTGGTTTATAATGGGCAACTTCCCACTGTGTCTTCGTGTGATATTTCCTGTGTGTGTGCATCACTAGTGTCTCTTTTGTGTGTCCAAATTTCCTCTTCTAGTAAGGACATCAATCACTTTCGTCTAAGACATAACCTTATAAGCTCATTTTAACTTCACCACCACTTTTACTTATCTCCCAATATAGGCACATCCTGAGGTAGTGGCGTTTAAGGCTTTATCATGTAAATTTTGGGCTGACAGAGTTTAGCTCTTAAGGCTGAGTACCTGAGATACGTTAGTTACAGTTGTAGGTAATGTGGTTACTACAGTGTGTAGTGTTTAAGAGGCTGGGCTCTGGAGTTTGAATGCTTTTATTACATTGACTGTCATCATTTGCAACATCACTGCTTACAAGCTGTATGACTTTGGAAAAGTTATAGAATCTCATCAAACCTCAATTTCTTTACCTGTAAGAATAAAATGATACTTAATCTTTATATTTATTGCTGTACCTAACTTTATGAAAAGTGTTAGCCAATTTTATGTCTTTACAATTTTTTTTTTTTTTTTTTTTGAGATAGAGTCTTTCTCTGTCACCCAGGCTGGAGTACAGTGGTGTGATCTTGGCTCATTGCAAGCTCTTCCTTCCGAACTCAAGCCATTCTCTTGCCTCAGCCTCCTGAGTAGCTGGGACTACAGGTGCCTGCCACCACGCCTGGCTAATTTTATTATTTTTAGTAGAGATGGGTTTTTTTTTTTGGTACAGACGGAGTTTCACCATGTTAGACAGGATGGTCTTGATCTCCTGACCTCGTGATCCTCCTGCCTCAGCCTCCCAAAGTGTTGGGATTACAGGCGTGAGCCACCACACCCGGCCTGCAAATTCTTTTATAAAGATAGATTATCTTTTTCTAACTTTGCTTATAAATCTAACAGTTTCATTCTTGCTTGCTGTAAACACATATGCACAAACACACACACACATTACACATATAAAATTTGCAATGCTTTTTTGCTAAAATGAGGTAGACTCTTAGCTACTTCAGAATTAATTTGTTATGATTTATTGAAAGACTGTAGTTCCTCAAACCTCTGTTTTCTATTGTCAGGATAAATCCTAGGAGACTTTAAAATGCACTAAATTTTTAAGTGATAAACAGTGTGGGGCCATGGGTCAGGGGTTCAATTAATATCAACTGTAGGGAGAAGCTGATTGCTGTTTCTAAAATAAAATATAAACCATATGAAAATGCTAATACAATTAAAAATTAAACATTGAAACTCCTGTCTTCTTAACCTAATCTAATAAAAGCAATAATTATGTCTATAAATAGCAGGGTCTATATACTTAGTAAACAAACAATGCCCATCCCATTCTATTATTAGATAAAATGAGATGCCTATCTCTATAGTTTCTTAGTCTTTCCAGACAAACAGAAAGGAATTCCCACAGAGGGAGTGAAGTTAGTTGACAATGGAACATTACCAGACAAGAAGGTGAGTAAAGGCTGTTTTCCAGTTAGTGTCTTTTACAAAGGAGAATATAGACATGGTAAATTGATGGAGGAAAATATTAGAATTATAGAAAAGGAAATTTAAAAATAAGCAAAATGAAAAAGAAATTATTTCATCTTTTAAGATATATTAGAATATATAAATTCTGCTCATGGTCGCGACATACCTCTTTCTGCCCAAGTGATTGTGTGTGTGTGTTTGTGTGTGTGTGCATACACAGGGCTGTATCTAGTTAAAGCACTATAATGTCTGGATTCTCTTTGAACTGTATAAAAGTCTGTGAGATGGCCACGGGGAAACTCAGAGAAATTAAAGTTATAAAAAGTGAGAAAGTGTCAAGGCTGAGATGACCATCCCAGCTAGCTCCTACTGCAGGTTTCCTTTGTGACACCAATTTTGGCAGGTAAAGAAAAGATAATAACACCTAATTGGCTGCCTCACAACACTGCATAAACAAATCAAAAGAGCTAATGAATGGCAGGTTGTTTTGAAAGCTGTGGAAGGTGATCTAATCATAAAAGAGTATAGTTATTTATTAACTCTTATGATCATCAAGGATCCCTCTGTATAGAAAAGGAGAAGACTTTAAGAATGATATGGTAACTTTATATTTTGGAAATAACCTTTGTTTGTAGTAACATTACTGATCTACAACAATTTTTATAATTTTCTCATTTCCTTCCCCCATATCAGTATCCTTCAGATTCTGGCCAACTTTATAAATGTGTAAGATTGTAAAGTTCATAGTTTTTATTATCTAAGCCCACTCCTTTCTAATGAGAGGAAGAAAGTTTCTACATGTTTGATGAATAATTGAAAGAGTTAAAAACAAGGATGATATTTTGAGTTAGAAGAATACCCTGATAACCTAACTCTGACTCAAACCCGAGTTTTCCAAAACTTCAATCCCATTCATTTAAATTTAATATTCATGGTGATTTTCTGGAATGAGGAGTGATTAACAAAGCATGTGATGAATCACCTCTGGATTTACAACATTCCTAAAATGAAACGGAGGAAAAGCCCTAATGAAATGAACCAGCTGATGGGTACTTCCAATTTTGGGGGTGCTCACTGAATCTTCCTTTTACTACTTTCTCCATTTGGAAAATGTATCAGTTTCAAACTTTTTAATGTCATTTCAGAAAGGGCTGGCATCACTGAGGAGCTCTTTTCCAGTAAGAAGGAAACCAATGTCTTTAATGTTTCCTCATAGTAGAGATTCCTAAGACAGGCAATCATCTTTTGGTTCTTCTGTTCCACCCTAGTACCACTTCCACTCCTGGGAATATTCTCCATTTGGGCTAGACTAGGGATCACTAGAGCATAATACACAGTCATTGATTCCATTTTAAGGCATCGAACTGTTTTACCATCAATAACAGAATATATGGTTGGGGCACATTTAGTGTGGTCTGACAGGGCAGATGAAAGATAAAAAATTAGTATTGATATGTTAATATTTAGAAGAGGCTTTTACAGAGATAAAAAATCAATGCTGGTTGAAACAGAGCAATGGTTTTGGTAAGTTTTAACAGGTAATGTTTTGATTTGTTTAGGCATTATGGTTTAAAATACAATTAAAAGGGGAAAAGTGAACATATATCTTTGTAGTTTAATTTCACCTCAAAATGTGTTTGGGTAGTTGTTCTACGCTGAGTAAATGTAAATCTATGGGTGAAATCCACCATCAACAGATGTTGACTTTTCTTGGTATGTTAGAAATTATCTAGTACAACCACATTATTATAATTATGTAAAAATGCAAGACCAGCTATCATTAACTATCAAGCTTATCACATAAACTTGATATTTGTTCTAAGCACCTCTCGCTCTCTCTCTCTCACACACACATGCATTATATATATGATTTATCTCCAATCCTCTTAACACTAGTACAGTGTAGGTGTTATTATTTTTATTTTACATATTAGGAAGATGAGGCTTAGAGAAAATAAGTGACTTGTTCAAGGCAAAATGGCTAGTAAGTCAAGATTTGGACCCAGATCTACCTTGTTTCAAAGCTGGGTTCATTTCTATCCCTACAGAGTTGAAAAGACTACATAGAATAGAAACAGATTTCTGAAACCCTGTCTCATTCTCTTTGCATTAAGCTATGATGGACTTTGATTTTCTAACCTGTAACAGTCATGCAATTTGAACTCGCTCTCCATGGTCAGTAATTTTACTATTCCATTGGAAAGGAGCCAAGCTACAACAATAGTGCAGACCCTGAAACCAATGATTATATATATGTGTGTGTGTGTGTGTGTATATATATATATATTTGTTTTTTTTAAGATGGAGTTTTGCTCTGTCATCCAGGCTGGAGTGCAGGGGCATGATCTCGACTCACGCACCCTCCGCCTCCCAGGTTCAAATGATTTTCCTGCCTCAGCCTCCAGGGTAGCTAGGACTACAGGTATGCACCACCAAGCTCATCTAATTTTTGTATTTTGTGTTTTAATAGAGACGGGGTTTCACCATCTTGGCCAGGATGGTCTCGATCTCCTGACCTCGTGATCCACCCACCTCTGCCTCCCAAAGTGCTGGGATTACAGGTGTGATCCACTGTGCCTGGCCCAATGATTATATTTTTATAGGAAATAATTTCATGAGAGAAAAAAGAAAGGACATATTATCTCACTGTGATAAATCTCATAATATTGGCATACTCCCTAAGTTGGGCAACCTTGATCAGTTTTCTGGAACCATCATAAAAAGGCCTTTAATTGGATAAAATCTTGAACTTTTCTTCTATAGATATGAAGACCCTGAGAAGTACTGGAATGAAACAATTTGGCTCTGGTTTCAGTCATCTTCACATGTTTCTTCAGGTGCTTTCTTAAGCTATTAGGGCAAAATAAGCTGGTAGAAGAAAAGGTATTACTTGTAGGATGAAAGAAGGAACTAAGGAGAAGAAACTTTCTCTAGAAAAATATCACATTTACATATTTATAATTGTTAACAACTTTTTTCTTCTTTTCTTTTTGGGAGACTAAATAATGGGACGATACAGGAAGAAATCTAATTTAGAGAAAACTGAGCCAAATTTTTCAAACAGTAATATAAGTAATTATGGTAATCACGGGCTATGGAAAGTTAAACTGAGTCTCCAGTGTTTATGATTATGATGTTTGGCTGAAATATAAAATAAGGCTCCAGAATATAAAATATCCTGCAGATTGAGAAGTTTTAAAAGTAGTTACATGCAAGTTTTATTTTTCCAACGCTTTTGCCTTTTCTAATGTGTAAGAGTGAAGTGATGTACAGAGAGGAAAGAATGCTGTATGTGTGGTCTGCTTGAAAGTGCTGGATGCCTCCTCTGCCTGCTCCAACTAAACTGTCTGCTTATGAGAAAGCCATTGCTCCTCTGAGTTCCTGCCTCCCCATATATTTAACATTAGAGCTTTGCTAGGTTATGTTTTAGGGTCGTTCAACTCTAACATATATATGAGTCTGTGACACTGAACTCAGACACTTCAGAACATCTACAAATGAAAGGCACAGGAACCCTGGGTTTCTCTAGATGTGGAAATCTTTAAATCTATACCTGACTGGTAGGACAACCAACCTGTCTTCTTTTCCTCTCTCTTCCCACTTATGAAGGGAGTCCAGTCAAAAACATGTTTATCTACAAGGTAGTATATCTGGTATTTCTGAGAAATTCAGTTCTTATATAGGATTATAGAATATTCAACTTTGAGTAGGGTCTGTGGACTCAATCCATTGCGTTCTGGGGGAGGTACCATGAAAGCACATTACTACTTTAGAAATAGATATTCTCTGTTCAAACCTGACACCCTCTCGGGATCCTAAAGGATAGAAGCTAAAGTGGTGTGGTATATGAGTCCCATGACCTTGAACAACTGGTTTTATGTGGGTGTCACCAGTGCTTTATAAAAGTAAACTGCATCTCCCCGAGTTCAGTCATACTGCACCAGCTGAGCAATGCACGGAGTGGACCTGTAGGCAACTTGCATCATCTTCAACATGAAGATAGCCACAGTGTCAGTGCTTCTGCCCTTGGCTCTTTGCCTCATACAAGGTGAGCAATTTGTGTGTAATCTAAGCTTCTTGCCACACAACTCAAAGCCCTGGGGAAGGGACTTTTCTCCCCCTACTCCTGCCAGAAAACGTTTATGTATGTATATATAATCCTGAAATATCTTGCCAGACACAGAGTTCTGAAGATTTATATATGTGGCTTTATAATTATGTTGTTATCTTTAGAAATGGCAAGTAGTTTGAGATAATCTGAATTTTTTAACCATGAGAAATTCTTCCATTAATTCTTTAATGCTGGAAACTGAATAGATTCTTCTTCATCTTCCTCTTACTAAATGTATCAATTCATAGTACATATACTTATCTACATAATAGACATTTAAAACTTAATTGTAAATAATATATGTATTTTAATGTTATAGGCATAAATGAAATATTTTTTAAAATTCAGTCATCTGTTCTTATTTTCAAGCAATAGAATCTTCTAGCTTATTTTAGTCTTGTGTTTTCAAGTGCTAAATGGGTTGAAAGCATTTCTTCCAAAGAGTGAGGGACTTTTGTGGGAGGTGGAGGGTAGATTTTTATATTTGCTATTTAACCCTAGGAGAACACAAATTTCCTAGACTTATGTTGCTCTGAAACATTAAAATTTTAAAAAAGAGAAACTCAGAGATAATCTGAAATCATATACAAATAATGCCCACTTTCCTAAAATAGGTGTGTAGGTACAAAAGAGCCTATGTTAATGAGAGTATAATAGCCTGTGATCTTAATCTTACCTTCTGTCAGATCTCTAACTTTTGTAGCTGTAATAAGGAGGTAGAGCTGCCAGAATTCAGAAAATTAAATTGTATGTATATATCTTATAAATGTAATCCTATATTATAGTTTCAGTTGAAACTA
The DNA here is from genome assembly GCF_002776525.5 of Piliocolobus tephrosceles. Taxonomy (NCBI): domain Eukaryota; kingdom Metazoa; phylum Chordata; class Mammalia; order Primates; family Cercopithecidae; genus Piliocolobus; species Piliocolobus tephrosceles. Next base: position 142,717,243 of record NC_045437.1, on the reverse strand, counting down.
TAATATAGTTTCAAAATTATATTATAATTGGTACAGTATTTTGCATGTATGTTATGTTGTAATTTTAAAAGGGAGGCTGCCATTTATTGCTCCAAAAGGACCTTTTGAAGATGAGTGATTTTGATGGGGTTAGAATTCACATAAATATTATTTTCCAAAGTAATTGTAACTTTCTAAGTGATTAGACCTTTGTGAGTATATATACTAATCTCCTGGTCCAGTGCCCTTCTTTTATTTGCCATGGTAAATCTTAATGTGTTCAAAAACAATTTGTGGTTTTACAACATATTGTCATTAAAGCAATCAAGACACTACATTAAATGAATTGTTTTGCTAATTAAATATTGTACATTTCCTTAACTTTGGTTTATATATTTTCATCCCAGATGCTGCCAGTGAGAATGAAGATCAGGTTAGTCCTGCTTTTTCTGTTCATTGAATTCATTCCAAGATTCCCAAAGAAAAATGGTTTGTGGCCAACACCTTCATGTTAATAATACAAACATATTGTACTGGTAGGTGCTAACAGCTTTTGTTAAAAACACAGAAACAGACTTTTATGAATCAAGACATGAATCTTTCTCTCTCTCTCCCCCCCCTTCCTCCTCTCTGTCTCTCTCTCTCTCTCTCACACACACACACACACACACACACGCCCAAAGTATTAATCATGATGGATATCTGCAAGAGGCAATTTACCATGTTAAATGAGCACTTTAACATTTCATAAACAAAAAATAAATCAACTGGAAAACTACTGTTGTTCCATTTAACATCTGAACAAGCCATGATACACCACATAGGAAGCTAAAATAAATTTTCTAGTAATCATTATGCAAAAGAGGGTGCTCTGTATCTTGAATATAGTTAGTGTATATAGTTCATCCAATAAATATTTATTGAGCATCTATTAGATGTCAGACCCTGTTTGAGATGCTGGTGATATTTTTAAGTAAACAAAATAAATGAAATTCCTGCCCTGAAAAATTACATTTTAGTGTAGGAAGACAGACAAATTTATAAGTAGCTTAGCAAAACATATGGTACATTAAATAATGACAAATGCTAGGAGAAAAATAAATCAGGAGGCATAATAGGATCCCAAAGAATGGAGGTGGTATCCATTCTTAGAAGGATAATCAGGGAAGTTGTCTCTGGAGAGACTGTATTAAAACAGGGATCTGAAGGTCATAAGAGAATGAACCATGAAGGTATTTGCAGTTTACAGCAGACCAGACAGAAGCACCTGTGGGCACAGAGGCCCTGATGCAAGAAGGTGCTTTACCAACTCTTAAAACTCTTTTGTTTGATAAATTAAAAAATAATTTTCTACTAAAAGTTAAATTTTTTCATCTATTTGAAAGAGAAGATGACCAACTTCTCTTACACATATTTTATATATTTATATACACACACACTGCTATGCATGCTCTTAATTCAGCACTTAAAACACAATTTTAAATGTTTTGCTGAATATGTGTCAAAATCTGCTGTATCTCTGGCCATGAACATTAAAGGAATAAAAATGTGAAACAGCTATTCTTTACGTTGAAACTCGGAGAACCACGGTTACAATACTCTCTTGACGTATTTTGTTGCAATTATTTGTTTTCTTAAAGAAACTTCTTACATGAGTGTTCTAGATAATTTTATCATGCTCTCTACTATTTCATCTAAGTTTACTAATTAAGGAGAAGTCCAGAAAGTGCAGTAGAGTAGAAAATAAGCTAGACTTTTGGGAAGCAGAGAGTATGCTCACTTGGATGTTTTATCCTGGAAAAAAGAAGGATGTTATATAAGTATCACTGTGTATAAAACCATCATTTTCTGTTTCAGAGTCCGTGATGATGGTTGGTGATATGTAGTAGACACTGGGAATTTTACACTGATATTTTTCATAGCATTAACCTCCATTTCACTGAAAACCATTTTAAAAACAAATTTAGTGACTTCTTATATTTGGTATTAAAGGCAAGAACACAAAGAAGTAATTATTTATTTGGAAGCCTTTCTAACCAGAGTTTTCGGATACTGTGCCAGAAATGAAAACTATTGATGTAGTCTTTTTTATGATGCTGCGATTTGGTTATTTTCCAAGTTTAGTAGCTTGGATTCCTTTCAGCATGATAAAAGCATGTTAAATGTCATAAACATGAACCTAAACAGCAGGGAAAAGCACTGCAGCAATCTGCAAGGATCTTAAGCATGCTTAAATTTGTCATCATCTAAGAGTCATTCTTCAGGCAAAAGCAAGCTGGTCAGTGCTCTAACACTGAGATAGGGCAATGGCACTCCTGGAGGGTTTTATTATAATAGCTGGAGGTGGACAATAGAAGACTGGAAATTAGGCCTTAGCCAGTGAGGGAAACAGGAAGAACTTGGCCCTAGAGTGCTCCAGTTTTCCTGGGACATGCTGAGAAAAAGAGAATAATGGCAAAAGTAACAAAACAAAACAAAAACAGGCCAGGGACTGGAAGTTACCCTGCAAGTAAACAGTTGCTGAAAAGTCATCTACTCAACTCAAGAGGGCTTTTGGTCTAAATATGCTTCTGTTTCAACCCTCTCTATTGTGGTCGTTGAAAGGGTATTCCATTTTGCTCAGAGAGAAACTCAACTGCTGCTTTCTATTTTTATGGTCTTTTCCTGTTTCCCAAGAGAATACATTGGATAATTTCATAACCCAGAGAAATAGCACCGAATCTCATCTTAACTAATTAATCACTGTGAACAAGTTTCTTAACCTATGATTTGGGCCTCTGATGCTCAGTTTGTAAGAAAGGGAGTCTTTCTAGGAATTAAGCTCTCATCTAATAGTGACATTGGATAAGTCCAATTTAGGGATTATTCTGATTGATGCAACTCTTTAATTATTTTTTTTTAAGTAGAGACAAGGTCTCTTTATATTTCCCAGGAGGGTCTTGAACTTCTGGCTTCAAGCAATTCTCCTGCCTTGGCATCCAAAAGTGCTGAGATTACAGGCATGAGCCACTGCACCTGGTCTGATGCTACTCTTATGATGATAAACAGTCAAAATTATTTATAGCTTTATTCCAGGATTATCATGAGTCTTCTACACACTTTCTATAAGACTTACTTAATAAGGGATTTTTTTTTTTATTACAAAGGCCTCAGGCCCTTCTCTGGTTCTACTGTATGGATTTTAGGATCAATTATATTCGGTAAGGTAAGCACAACTTGCAAAGTTGGCATTTGATACTGTAGAGTCAGAGATCAGACAGATCTCAAGATGCCCAGTAATTAATCTGTGTCCAGAAATTACTACTGTGCTACTCTGATGGAGTTACTGTGTAGTGATAATAATCTTAGATACATTTTAGCATGCCATCCTTAGTAAAATTTCCCAGGGCTGGTCTGTGATATTTTTTAGTGATTCTCCTTCACCATTAATCATTTTGCAAGTGCTACCAACTGCCTACCATTTTTAAGAGGCTAGATTAAGTACAGCATTATTCATCCAGGCAAGTATACTTCTGTTCTACCTACCTAATGCTGTATCTATGGCACCTAGCAAAGTATAGTAATCTAATAATAAGTGATTGCTGGCTCATTCAATGATGATCATAAAGATATAGGAGACTACTGGAGTTCAAGACCAGCCTGGGTGACATAGTGAGACCCTGCATCTCCCAAAAATAAATAAATAAATAAATAAATAAGAAAGAAAGAAAAAGCACAACACACCCCAGATATAGATATAGGAGTCTAAATAGAAACCTTTAGTAAATTTTTTGGAAGAGGTTGTGTTTGTCAGAGTTGAAGCAAAAGCTTTGTTTATTTGTTTCCTGATACAAGCAACTTGAGGCAGATTTTTTAAAAAAATCAAAACAAAAACCAACGAAAATCCCCTTAGATTCTAAAGGCTTAATCTAAAGACCTTGTGAATTTTCACTGGGTACAGAGGTGGATGCTTTTAATCCCAGCACTTTGGGAGGCTAAGGCAGGTGGATCATTTGAAGTCAGGAGTTCAAGACCAGCCTGCCCAACATGGTGAAATCCCATCTCTGCTAAAAATATAAAAATTACCCAGATGTGGTGGCATGCACCTGTAGTCCTGGCTACTCAGGGGGCTCAGGCAGGAGAACCTCTTGAACCTGGGAGGCAGAGGTTGCAGTGAGCTGAGATCGCACTGCACTCCAGAGTGGGCAACACAGCAAGACTCCGTCTAAAACTAAATAAATAAATACCTAGTGAGTTTTCTAAATTAAAAGGGAATATAACATTTTAAAGTCATACTTTACTAGGTAGCACAAATGCACCATATTTTAAGCTCCTAAAAAAGAATGAGTGATGTATAGCAGGACTTTCATAAAATATATTGAACGAATGAAAAGAAGGAATTACCACTTTTGAAGGTCATTCTACTGTCTTTTTCCCCACCAATTCTATTATTTAAAATGTTTCCACTGTCCTCCTTAAACTTTGTATAACACAGTTATTGGTATTTACAAAACCAAAAGCCCAAAACAAATATAGTAGGATTTTAGTTCCAAATGATGTGTCAAAAAAATTACGAGGGGGAGAGAGAGAGAGAGAGAGAGAGAGAGAGAGAGAGATAAAGGCTTATGCAATTATTGAGAAATTTCCTCAGTACTTCCATAGATTCACAAGGTTTGATTCTGATGGTAGTTATAGTAGTGTTGATGGCATTTGTGGTGATGGTGGTGGGGGTGGGAATACGGGTTTTTAAAAAAATATAACACAAATTTGAAAATGCAAAATGGTCAGGCCTCTCCCAGAACCTCGGAAGGGGGATGTGACAGTCAAGGGCCCTGAATCTTAAGCTTTATTAGCTTTAAGGTCAGTCTGCCTGTGCTCATAGTCAAATGATAGATCAAGGGACGTGAAGTTCTTTTCAGAAAATAAACCAGTCTAGAAATTTGTTTTCCAAATATATAGAACCAAGAAATCTTTTTTTCATTTAACACTGTTAAAATTTTTAGGAGCTGATATGTTGCAGTACACCCATGGGGAAATGTAGGCAGACATTTTATAGTGTTCAATGCTCAAACACCTTGCCTTAGTCCTTCAGCAACATTTTCATATTCCTTTCGCGGCAATTACTGTTGGCCCACTGTGTACTAGGTACTTGATATATACCATCTTAGTATATTCCAGTAATAATAAAGACAATCACCACCAACAACAAAACAATAATAATAAAAAAGGAGGAAGAAGGAAGGAGGATAATTTATTAATTGAATGCCCACTATGTAGCAGGCATTCTTTGAGGGCTTTACATACTTATAGTTAATCTTCATAAAACCTTTGAATTGTGTGCATATATATGTAGACATATACATATATCTACATATATATCAAAACAAAGCTTTGTTTTGATGTAATTTCAGCTAACACAACTTTTTTTTGGCATTATCTTAGGAAATATGCCGTGAATTTCAGGCATTTATGAAAAATGGAAAACTGTTCTGTCCCCAGGATAAGAAATTTTTTCTAAGTCTTGATGGAATAAAGTTCATCAACAAATGTGCCACATGCAAAATTATACTGTGAGTAAAGGTTTCTTTCTTTCTTTGCAATGTTTGAGTTAACAGCTAGTCTCTGAACTGGTAAATGTATTCTTTTTCTTTTCTTTCAAGTGCATTTTTCTAAACTGAAATGGTTAAATAAAAGTGCTGAGCAGATCACTCTGACATCTTCCATCAGATAAAGTTGGATAATTGCCACCCACCTGGAAAGATTTTAATAATCACTCAAACAAGATTCCAAAAGCATTCCAGAGGGACCGGTATTGATACCTTCTATAGCACTCTATAGTCTTTTGAGGATGTAGTTCCACTTTGAACTTACTGGTTTTGGAAAAAAATGAAGTTGACAAAGAAAGTCAGATTCCCTGGGCCTGTTAAGACCTGATTCTGTTGCAGCCTAGGGGCTGAGAAGATTGGCTTAAGCATAATGCCAGACTCTCCTTGTGGCAGCCAACCAGCAGAAGGACTTAAGCAAGGTATACCCTGATTCTGTGAGCTGCCAGTGTCTTTAGACACCTAGCATTATTCTAGGATGAGATAAACTAAAGGGTAGATGATAGTTTCCGACTCCTTGCAGCTCAGAAATAATTAGTATCCTGGTAGTTTAGCAATCTCTAACCAATGCTTCTTAACTTGATTTCTTTCTCTCCATTGTCACCCTAAAGGTAAAAGAAGGCTTGCGTTATCAACTGCAAATCCTCAAACCAGAATGTCCTAATTTGTTTTTGAAAAGGAAGGTTTGAGTTCTTTGTAGATTCTGGAACAATGAGCTCACTTGGACTCGGGAAGGGGAACATCACACACTGGGGCCTATCATGGGGAGGGGGGAGGGGGGAGGGATTGCATTGGGGAGTTATACCTGATATAAATGATGAATTGATGGGTGCTGACGAGTTGATGGGTGCAGCACACCAACATGGCACATGTATACATATGTAACCTGCACGTTATGCACATGTACCCTAGAACTTAAAGTATAATAAAAAAATAAAAAATAAAAAAAAAAAAAGAAAAGGAAGGTTAGCCTCAATTTCTGACCACTGTCAAAACTTCAACAGTGGTAGCAAGCCAATACTGAGCTTACTCACTTAGGATAATTATGTTATAATTGGCTTTTTAAATGTCAGGTTGGTGTGTGTCACGGGATTTAATTTGGGGATTGACGTAGTCAATCATATTGGGATAACGAAGCTCAGATCGTTTGATCATGCACTGCTTCTAGTGAAGAGATTCTGAGACTATAAAGAAGCCAGGACAAGATTTAATAGAGGATAGGAGGCCTAGGGCTGGTTGAATAATTCTTTCTTCTTTTGAAAGCTGAATGTAAACCAGCAGCTATATTATTTATTATAACATTTTCTTCTTGTTTCATAAGATATTTTAATATGAGACTGAAAGTATGAATATAATAAATTACTGAAAATAATGTAAAACAAAAATGAAATGCCTTAAGAGTCTGAAGACAATTTATTATTTTGAAGTTACTCATTCAGTTATTATTTTTATGACTTATGTAAATTATGTTGGAAGAAAATTGTTTTTTTTTTAACCTGGAAAGAAGGAGGCTATGCAAGGCATAAAAGCTGTCATCAGATTGCTAAAGAACTGCCTTATGGAAGAGAAAATTGATTTGCTCTGTGGGTCCCTAGATGTTGGAATTAGAACCAATATAAGCAGGTTCAATGTGAATATTCTCTTTCAAAAACTACATTCAAAGAATGGTGCAGATAGCTTTGAGAGTTGATGACCACCTGGCTGTTGGAAGTATTCCAGGAAGGTAGTCTGTTATGCAGTTAAAGTTAGAGATTCTTGCCTGTAATAATACCATGTTCAAGATATTTTTCAATGTTGAGGGGAGATCTGAGGCACTGTGTCCATTTCTGAACATGCTACCCATTTTGACATGCCAGTCTAGGCTGAGGAGGGCAGTCAAAATTAAGTTTACCATGCTAGCTGTTATTCCTAAAAGTTGGGCAAACAATGTTTAAACTATGCTATTTCTTGTCCTCTTCCAGGGAAAAAGAAGCAAAATCACAGAAGAGGATCAGGCATTTAGCAAGAGCTACCAAGGCTACTGCCCCAACAGAGGTGAGACTATTTGGAGCCAACCTGTTTACTTTTGAGAGGATGTTTGACTCTATTTAGAGCTATCTGTTTATTCCTTAAGTACTAGGTCATACCTGTTTTGAAGCCAACAACTTAGAAGGGAGGGAACATGGGTTAGTCCAGGGGTGGGCTAAATATCTGGTACATCTTGTCCATAGGCCCAACCCATGACCCAACTCTAAAAACATTTTAGGCACTGACAGAAACTAAGAGGTGGGGTGAGCCAGTGTGATATCTGCCTTCCAAGGCATCATTTCTCATTCCTCTTGTCCTGTCTTAGCCCAAAGAAGAGCTATCCTGGGGCTGTAGAATTAAGTTCAAATCAGACTTCTTATTGCCTATGTAACTTGGAAAATTTATGTATCTCTGGATCTCAATGTTTTCATCTATAAAATGAGTTTTAGACCAAATGGAAACTAAGTTCTAAAAGCCAATCTCAGGGTTTAACATGTTCTAGCAGGCATTTGACTCATTCTATTTCCTTTTTCTTTTGCTCTTTTGCTTTTTACTGTATATGTTCCAGTACCTGGAGGGTCCTCCTAATTCAACTAGAGTTGGTTGTTTATATCTACTTTGCAGACAGGGACTCAGGCTAATATTTTGTTTAAGAAAAGTGTTCTCCGGTAATAATAATAAAAAAAAGGGTCATAAAACAATAAGAAGTAATGTAGAAGGAAGGAAAGAAACTGCAAATTTATCCTACTATATAAACCATTTCACTTTATAATTTTTTTCATTTATAAACATTTTAAAAATCTATACAAAATTATAAAAATAAAATTAAAAAAATAAAAATTTGGGGCCCAGATTGGTGGAAATATATATCTAGCCTACAATATCTCACAAATGGGTTATTGACAAAGCTGGGACTACCACCAGCTATTCTAACCACCACTCACATCGTCCCAGGTCTCCTATGCAGTTTCTTCACTAATTTCCTCTTTCTTTTCCTTCTCTTCTGGTCCCAACACAAAATTAAAATAATCAGTGAAGGTTAGTACACCTTAATTACTTATAACATCCATGGTCTAACAACGCTGACATCTTTCTTGACAGTATTAGCCAAGAACATCTGAGAACCTCAGCCTCCATAGTAAACATAGTCTACTAAATTATTTGCCTGGGATCAACCAGTCTCACTTTCAAAACAGTAACAGACATCACAAAATTGATCAATAATTGGAAACTCTTTATCTGTAGCAAAAGAGAGCTACTTTTACATTCTACAAAATCTGAAGTGGCAACTTCATATGTGTCTTACTTGCCACATTCAAAGAGCGGCTCACTTTCTAACATCCACTGTCCTCTTCCTCCTCTGTCTTCATCATTAAAAAATGATATATATATGGTGTTTAAAAACATAAAATATGAAGAAATGACAAAAAAGCAAAATACCCACAAACATACCGATTTTAACAAACCTATCTAAAAAATATAGCTAGTTAGATGTTTCCATATGTAGACACAAAAATATTGAATTTTAATCAAGTAGGAGTTTTAAAAAAATAAAATCGCAATCTTAAGAAATAAAATTACTCTTTGTTAATATATTATGCCTGAGTGACACACACACACACACGCACGCACACACACAAACTGTAAAAAAAAAAAAACCCTCTAGATAAAACTTTTATAGCGATGTGGTTCACTACTTAGGAAACTACTTACATAACTAAGTAGTAACTTACATTAAGTTAAGGCAGTTAACATTTGGCTGTGTGCCTTTCAAATAAATTCTGTCTACATTTTTCCTTGTCTCTGTATTTAAAAGGATTCATCCAATTATACCATGTGTTTTTTCTTGTTGTTTTTCTCTCTACTGTAAAACAGAACAATGTGTTCATTTTTTCTACTTAGATTCTTCCCATCAAAAATCAACCCTGCTACTCACTCTCAGAATAAGGTGCTCTGCATTTCAAGGAGTTTCCTCCTACAGACATCCTCTCACTCTCTCTTTCATCACTAATTTTCTTTTCACTAGTATGTCACCCTTTCATTTCCCAACTCTAGTATTCCCTCCATTAACAAGTCTTGTTGGTACTGCCTCCAAAGTCTAACTCCTTTTCTCCATTTCCATCCCTACCATCTCAATCCAGTCATCCATAATTTCTGATCTCTGGTGTTTTGGTACATGCAAAGACTTGTTTTTTAATTGATGAATTCATTCATTCAATGTTTCTCATGATTTAGGTTGCCAACTTTATAGAATATTAAGTTCACACGAGTGTATGTGTGTGTTTCTGAGGTCTCTCTTTTTTCAGATTCATTTACTGCTTTAATAACTAGTATGATAAGTCCCCCTTCTTAGTTCATGTTGTTAAAAACTGATGGACCTATGCATAGATATATGGTTCCCACATATATGACATGTTAGAAATAAAAATAACTGAGTTTATAAAAACTTCATCTTGAATTTGGTAACCCAATGTGTTTAGAGATACAAAGAATTTGTAAATTAATTTGGGTAAATTGACTTTTTATAGTATTAATTTTCTCAACTCATGAGAGTAGAATAGTTTATGAATAATTCATATAATTTTGATCTACTTTATAAAATTTGTAAAATATTCAGAGATTTTTTATAATTTTTGTTAATGTTTTAAAATATGTAAATCTATTACTATTTTGAATATATTTTGCTTTTTATTGTATTTTATCTGTTTATTGCTGATATGGACAAATTCTATTGATTTCTTCATGTTAATCTTATGTCAGACAAATTTGTCTTTGTTCTTGGTAGTTGATCATATTATCTACATATAACGAGAGTTTTATAATATTCCTTTCAATCTTAGCACATCTTTCTTTCTTTTCTTATATAATTGGTAAAGGATCCAGACTTCAATAGTTAAATACTAGTGATAGTAATGAACATCAAATAATCCCCTTGTCTCTTCATATTAGAGGGAATATCTCTAAAGTTTCTCTATTGAGTGTAATATTTATCATAGTGGTTTTTACCTATACACTTTAGCAAGTTTGGAAAATTCCTTTCTATTTTTAGTTTGCTGAATATGTATTGCTTATTATTAAAAGTCTTTTTTGCAACTATTAAAATAATTTGATTTTTAGTCTATTAACATAAATATATGAATATAGTTCTTAATGTTAAACTATTATTGTTTTCCTAGAGTAAATCATACTTTATAATATATTTAAAATAAATTTCTGAATTTGGATACTAACATCTTAGTTAGAAAATTTGCAATTATATTCTTAAGTAAAGTGAATCTCCACTTTTCTCTTATAAATTATTCTTATCTGGTTTGGGAATTTACATAAAATTATCCTAAGGTTTAACACTTTAGGCTATGACTAAATGAGGTGGTCAGCAGATCCTCTCCTCAGGAAGCAACTATGAAGCTAGACATAATTGACCAAAAAAAGAAAAACATTTTAGCAATCTGAAAATTGATCAGTAGCCTGTACCAATCTGAGAATCATTTGTCTTGAAAAACTGCTGACTTTAGGAGTAAAAAGAGAGGTCTGTGATGTTCTTGCTCAGGGATATTCCCATTTCACCCCCTGGCTTGGTTGGCATGGAGGTTCTATACAGGAAAGGGCACAGATGTCAGCAAAGGCATTGCCATTGTTGAAGAAGGCTAACCTAATTTGGGGTGATGAGCAAAAGCCGTACCCAGAGGTGTTTTCAGTGTAAGTGATAATCTTCACCAAGGGTAAGGAAAATGACCTGAGGCTGCAGTCCTAACTGAAGCAAGGGTACTCCTGGCTGAGTCTTCACACAAGGTTGAAAGAGCCCAAAGAGGGTCAAGAGATTCGCAAACTCCTAACTGACTATAAAGCTGTGCATATCCACTTAATAGACACAAAATGTCCCAGTGAGAAGCAAATGCTGGGGCAGATATAAAAGTGGCCTGAACTTTGCATGCCCTCCCCTATAGACAAAGGTCTATCTGAGAGGATGAAAGCATTGTTAACTTGAAGTATTTGAACACAAACTGTGTTAAATCCTTAGCTGACCACTAAGCTACAAAAATACAGGGGAAAAACGTAGGAAGCCAGGCTTAAAAATTAACTACGATAAAAACTATCATAATTTTCTTAGCAGCACATCAGCAGTTGCAATTATGAGAGAGGAAGATTTCAAAGGCTTAATCCAGCCACAGAAGCAAAAAAAAAAAAAGAATAAAAAAGTAGTGAAAACAATGTTTAAAGAAAAAATTGTAAACCTGAGCACTTATCATCTAAAACGTTCAGTTTTTATAATCAAAATGTTCAGTTTTTATAATCCAGGTCAGTGAGATTAAAAAAAAGTAACACCAATATACAACCCATACTCAAGGAAAAAAATTAACAGAATTTGTCTTTAGCTGTGTACAGATGTTAGGTTTGGCAAAGACTTGAAGCACCTATTAAAAATGTATTCAGGATACCAAAAAAAAACCATGTTTGAGGGTTCACAAGAAAGTATAACAACAATGAATATGCCAATAAAAACTTTCAATGAAAAGATACAAATAATTTTTCAAAAGACCCAGTGAAAATTCTGGAGTTGAAGGGCACAGTAACTGAAACGAAAAGTTACATAGAGAGGCTCAAAAGCAGATTTGTCAATCCTTACAAAAAAGAATTACCAAACTTGAAGAAAGCTTAATAAAAACTAACAATGGAAATACAGAGACAAACAATAGATAAGAAAAATCAACAAAATTATACACTTTTTGAGACAGCAGCAAGTAAGCCAACATATGCCTAATGGGAATACCAGAAATAGAGGTGAGATAAAAAGGAATACAAAAATTATTTGAAGAAACAATGGCCTAAGATGCTTAAATTGGACGGAAAAAATTAATTTTAACATTTAAGAAACTCAATATACCCCAAATAGGATAAATATGAAGAGATCCACGTGTGGCTCATCATGATTAAAATGCTGAAATAAAGAAAAACAGAGAGAAAATTTAGAAAGTGGCAAGAGAAAAATGACACATCCTATATACAGGCTATATAAAATTAAAAGCTGGCCTCTCATCTAAAATAATGAAGGCCAGAAGGCAGTAAAATGACATGTTCAAAATGCTGAAAGAAAAAAGATTAAGTAATATTCTGTATTCTCTAAAAGTATCCTACAAAAATTAAAACAAAATAAAGATATTACCATACTAAAGAAATCTGAGAGAGACTTTGTTTTTAACACAAACTACCTTAAAAATAATAAAGAGGGAAGTCATTTAGCTGAAAGGAAATAACTACCAGATGGTAGCTTGGACCCACAGACAGAAATGAAAAGCACCAGAAACAGTGAAAATTGCGTTAATCTCTTAGCCTTTTTAAAAGAAATAATCTTAATATATAAGGCAACAATTATAATGCTGTTTTGTCAGGTATATACATATATGACAACAATAGCATAAGGGGTGATAGAGAAAATAAAGCTTTATTAAGGCAAAGTTTCTATATTTTACCAGGATTAAGTATTATTCTGAAGTAGTTTGTAATAAGCTAAGGTGCATATTGTAATTACTAGAGTAGCTACTAAGAAAATAACATACATAATAAATATATGATATCAACAAAGGAATTATAAAGGTGTACTAGAAATATTTAACCCAAAACAAGGTAGTAGTAGAACAATAGAGAAGCAAAAAAGGACAAAAACATATTGAAAACAAATAGAAAAATAGAAATGTAAATACAACCATATCAGTGATTATATTAAACATAAATGGTTTGAACATCCCAATCAAAATGCAGAAGCTGACAAATAATAACAAAGGAACTATAGGCTGTCTCCAGTAGATGCTCCTTAGATTCAAAGACACAAACAGTTGAAATGATAAAAGATCGGTACCATGCTAAGTTTAACCATAAGGGAGCAGGATTGGCTATGTTAATGTGTGATAAAATAGACATTAAGGCATTATTAGAGACAAATAGGGATATTTTATAACTTTAAAAGTGCTAATACATTAATAAACATAACAATGATAAATGTATACACACCTAACAGAGGTTCCAAATTTATATAACAAAAAATACTATAATTAAGAGAAATAAAAAGAAGAATTCAAAAATAATTGCTAGGAATTTCAATACTCCACATAAAATACTGATACAACAGCTAGACTAAATATGACCAAACAGAATACTTGGAGAATACTATCAACTAATTCAAGCTAAACTGAAATAGAGAGAGTGTTTCTACATGGATTGTAGAATATGTGTTATTTTAAAGCAACAGAGGAACATTTTCAGGATACACTATATACTGAGATACAAACATAATAAACTTTAACATATTAAAATCATATATAGTATGTTTTTTTTTTTTTTTTTTTTTTTTGCCACAACAGAATTGAATTCAAACCCAACAAGGAAAATGAATCATGAAAATCCCCAAATATTTAGAAATTAAACAACATGCTTCTGAATAATTGATGGGTCAAAGAAACAATCTAGGGAGAAATTGGAAAGTAATTTGAATTGAAAGAAAACAAAAAGACAACAATTTAAGACTTATTGCACTCATCAAAAGCACCTTCTAGAGATTTAAATGGCTTAATCAGAAATAAGAGATAAAATTCAATAATTTAAACCTCTACCTTAAGAAGATTAGAAAACGAAGTTTAGCAAACTAAACCCAAAGCAAGCAGAAGAAAGGATATATAAGGATTAGGGCAGAAATTAATAAAGCACAAAACATACAAATAATAGAAAAAATTAATAAAACCAATGTTGGTTCTTTGAAAACATCAACAAACCTGACAAACTCTTAGTTTTATTTTGCCTTCAAGAAAAGAACAGAAGACAAAGATTACCAAAATCAAGACTGAGATAGGAGACATCAGTATGTGCCCTGGAGAAACTACAAGGCTTATGATGAATATTATGAAAAATATTATGCCACCACATTAAATAACTTAGATGAAATAGAAAAATTCCTAGAAATAATCAAATTATTGAAAATTGACTCAAGAAGAAATGGAAAATCATAATAGACTTATAGTATAAGTAAAATAAATAAATAATTAAATTTAAAAAATGCCCAAGAGCAGATGACTTCATTGGCAATTTCCATTATATACCAAAAGGAGAAATAATATGAATCCTTTACAGATTCATTCAGAAAGAAAAGGAGACACTTTACAGCTCATTATATCAGTCCAGCATTATTCCGATACAAAATGTAGAAGATATCACAAAAGCAGAAAACTACTGACAAGTATTCTTCATAAACATAGACAGAAAAATCCTTAACAAAACATTGGCAAAGTGAATCTGCAATATGAAAAAGAAAATAAATCATTACCAAATAAGAAGTATCCCAAGAAAGCAATGTTGGTTTACGAACAGAAAATCTATTAGTCTAATACACTATATTAATGGAATAAAGGGCAAAACCACATGATTATCTTAATAGATGTTGAAAAATCACTTATGAAAATCCAGCACTCATTCAAGATGAAAACTCATACAAATGTCATCAATAGAAGTAAACTTTTTCAGTCTGTTAAAGCACGTCTGTGAAAAATCTACAACTAGCATTATAATTAATGGTTAGAGAATGAGTGCTTTGCCCTTAAGATTGAGAAGAAAGCACAGGGTGGTTTACTGTCACCACTACTATTCAACATCGTACTGGAGGTTCTTAGCCAGTATAAGGCAAAATTAATTAATTAATTAAATACATTTTTTATTGGAAATGAAGCAACTGTCTTTAATTCCAAAACATGATACCATATGTGAAAAGTTCTAAGGATCCACAAAAAGAAAAATTACTAGAACTAATAAATGAGTTTAGTAAGATTTCAATGTGGAAGATTAATAATACAAACTCTACTGTATTTCTATATACTAGCAATGAACAATTTGAAAATTTAAATATTAATTTCATTCACAATAGCATAAAAATGTAGAAATAAATTTAACAAAATGAGTACAAGACTTATACACTGAAAACTATGAAATGGTGCTGAGAGAAATGAAAGATCCAAATAACTAGTGAAATAAATAGTCCATGTTCATAGATGAGAAGACTCAATATTGTTGAGATGGCAATTCTCCCGATATTAATCTATAAATTCAACATATTCCCAATCAAAATCTCATCAGGCTTTCTTTTTGGTAGAAGTAGAGCAGTTGATCCTACTATTTATATAAAAAATATTGGGACACTTAACAGTAACTGAATTTAAATTTTGTTATAATGCAATAGTGATCATAACAGTGTGCTATTATTTCAAGATAGGCATAAAGACTAGGGGAATAGAATTGAGATTACTTACTTTTATGGTCAGTTAATAGTTAACCAACATGTCAAGATAATGCTGAGAAAATTGAATATAGTTAATTTTAAAAAACAGAATTTTACCTTATATCATACACAAAAATTAAATTTCATTTTAGTACTAATTGTAAAAGCTAAATATATAAAACTTCTCAAGTAAAATATAGGAGGAAAAAAATCATGAACTTGGGTTAGGTAGAGCGACTTCAGATATAAAATCAGAAGCACGATCCATGAATACAAAATTAATAAAATGAAATTGTAAAAATTGCCAATTTGTGTGCTTCAAATGACAACAGGAAGTCAATGAAAAAGCAAGTCATAGACAGGGAGAAAAAATAGTCACAACTTATAAAGTAGGTAAGGACTTAAATCGACAAAATATAAAAACCTCTTACAACCTTATAAGGAGACAACTCAATTAAGTATAGATATTACACCAAAGATAATAAGCACATAACAAGTTGTCCAACACCATTTTTAGGAAAATGCTATTTAAAACCACAATGGGGTATCACTACACGTACCCACTAGAATGACTATAATCACAAAGACAGAAAATACAAAATGTTAAGGGTGTGGAGAAACTGGAACACATATGGATAGAACGGGGTAATATACAAGGTTACAGCCACATTGGAACACAGTTTGAGAACTTCTTAAAAATTTAAACAGATTGGCCATATGATCCACAAAAGTCAGTGCTAGGTATTCAGTGAAGTGAAAATACACGTCCATAGAAAGTCAGGCATGTGAATATTTATAGCAACATTTTTTAAAATAGTCCTGAACTGAAAACAATCCAAATGTCCACTGCTGGATGGATAAACAAAATGAGTATATTTATACATTGAAATATTATTCAACAATAACAAGGGATGTGCTACTGACAATTTTGCGGTATGGATGAACTTCAAAAACACTATGCAAAGTGAAAGAAGCTAGAATTAAACAATTACATATTTATAATTCCATTTATATGAAATGTCCAAAAAGGGCAAATTTACAGAGTCAGAAAAAAGTTTAATGATTGCTTGAAGCTGGAGCTGGGAGCTGGGACATACTGTACAGAAGCACAGGGGAATCTCGTGGGGTGATGAAAATATTTTAAGACCAGATTCTGATGATGGTTGTACAACTCTATTCATTTACTAAAAATCATTGAATCACTTTCAATCACAGTAAATGGGTGACTTGTATAGTATGTAAGTAATACCTCAATAAAGCTGTTTTAGAATTTTATTTTTCAGTTTATATAATTGTAACTACTTTGGAACGATTTGTACATTACTATTATTTAATACAAGTTTTCCTAGACCTTCAGAAAAATAGACTGTAAATCTATTGGGACTGAGTTATTTTGGGGTGGGAATATCTGAGACCAATATATCAATTGGATTAATGTTTATTGACCTGTTATAACAAAGGTAGTTATGTTATACTTTTTTTGTAGTCATATATCCAATTTGGTTTTCAAGTGTATTAGCATACTGATACTCATAAAATGTTTTCATCATATTAATGTCTCAACATTTATTTGGTTATTTTTAATTATCATTCCATATATTTTTACTTTTCATATTGCTTTTCTCTTTGGTCAGTCCTACTAGAAATCTTTTATAACAGGTTTTTTGATAATATGCTCTGTTGTTTCTGTTTTCTATGGTGTTAATTCTTGCTTCTTTATGTTCGTTGCTGTTTATTTTACAATGGGATTGAGGAATACTTTAAATTTAAT
The DNA here is from genome assembly GCF_002776525.5 of Piliocolobus tephrosceles. Classification (NCBI taxonomy): domain Eukaryota; kingdom Metazoa; phylum Chordata; class Mammalia; order Primates; family Cercopithecidae; genus Piliocolobus; species Piliocolobus tephrosceles. Next base: position 142,699,644 of record NC_045437.1, on the reverse strand, counting down.
TTTTAAAAAATTTCTGACAAATATATTTAAAGATATTAATAATTATGTATCTCAGGATTTATGCTTTAAGTATTTCTATTTATCATTATTTTCCAAACACTTCTTAATTTCTCTACCCCAATGTTATTTAGTAATAGATTATCTAATTTTTAAATATGTGGAACTTTTAAATATTTTATATTAGCTTTTAATTTTATTAAATTTTGGTCAGATAACATAAATAATGTAGTATTGATTATTTGTTATTTCTTAATACTTTGTGACCTAACAAATATTCTGCTTTTATGAATGTTTTATATATTCTAAAAAAAATGTTTATTTTCTGCTTCTTGGCTGTAGTTATCTATAAAAATCTAATGGCTTAATATTCTTTTTATTTTACTTAATATGTAAATTTCTGAGAAGTGTTTGCTTAAATCTCTAACTTCAGTTATTGATTTATTTAATTCTATTACATTCTATTTGTATTGTTTGACATATTTAAAGTCTATATTATTAGGTGAATATATGTTCATGATTGTTATACTTTCTTGTTCTTGTTCTTATCTTTTCTTACTTCATATACTGTCCTTTTTGTCACTTATGACACATTTTTGGACTAAATTCTAATTTTTAAGTGTTAATTTGCTGCATATGTTCTCTTCTTATTCATTTTTGTCTTGTATATTTTTATTATCTTATTGTTTTGATACTTGCATGCCTTTTAGTTTTAATTTTTCTCAATACATGGGTTGATTCTTTTTTAAACATCCAGTTACCTATTGTCTCTTAATTTTTAGGTATAGCCCATTTGTATTTATTGTTATTTCTGTCATAGTAAGACTTGGTTTTTTCATTTTAAAAATATTTTCAGTTACTATACTTAGTAGTTTCTTGTTTCTAGCTTTTTTTGGGTGGTGATTTACTTTCGTTCTTATCATGACTATCCCTAAACAAACAGCCATTGTTTGATTATTTATTCTATTGCTAATATCTGTGTCTGTTGTCAATATCTTTGTCTTCTCTCCAAATGTATGTTAATCTGCTCTCCATATATTTTCTGTAAACACAATTTTGTTATTAACTTGATTTTAGTTTAAAATTCTTATTGCTTTTCTCTCTTTTATTCTTTTTGTTGTTGTTGTTGTTAATTATAGAAATCGTTCCTTTCTTCAGGTATTTCTTTCTATATTTATTTCCTTTGTTTGGAGACTTCTAATTCTATTTTAGATGTTCTTTAGCGTTTCCTGTTTTAGAAAAATAGTTTCTTATTTCCATTGCCTTCTAGGAGAATTCCTTGATCTGATCATCGGGTTTACAGGTTCATTATTTATTTGTACCTATCCCATCTTTATTCTTTATATTGCTAGATTTATTATCATTTGAATATTTTCCATATTCAAAATTTCCACTTTGTTTTTCCTTTAAAACTTGTTTCTTGCTATTGTTTTACATTTGTTTATGCAGATATCTTCTCTTATCTCTCCACAGCGTAGTTAGACTTGATAAAATATTTTTCTGCCCGTTCCAATGTTTCTACTTCAATTGATACATGTTATTTAGTATATTCTATTTTTTAGTTGTCAGATATACAGATATTTTTATTGTAATATTCCATAATGGCTGTATTTATTTTTTCTGCTAAATTCAGTTAGGTCATGTTCAATGTCAAGCTTCAGTATGTAGCCCTTCCGGTGAGTATAAGGATAGAAAAGAGATAAGACCCAGAGCTGGAGGTTCTGAATCCACTCTTTTCAACTCTAGTTTGCTGCCACTTCACAGGTCGGGAATCCATGGTAAGCTCTCAGGCATTGTCAACATTAGGAAGAGGTGTTTTCTGTAGGTTGTGATTCACCACCTAGGGGTTTGGAGGGAAAGGAGGTGTAGTCATAAATCCTTGCACCTGTTTTCATCATCTCTCAGCTGGCCTTTTGACTTGCGCTGTCATTCCCCTGTCTACACCTGTGACCTAGTTTGTACATTGCTGTTGATTTTCTGGTTAAGGGGGATAGTAGTGATTGTTTTGAGTTAATTACTATTTGCTGCTATATCTAAAATAAGCCCCATTTTGATCACTATTGTATTTTTCTGTTTATTTTTGAAAGCACTTACTGTAATCTATAGTTGTTGTACATATCTGTCTCTTTCTATCAGAATGTAAGCTCCTTAGAATATGTATTCCATTTTTTTCCTCTCTCTCTCTCTCTTTTATTTTATTCTTTTCTGTGGCAGCTTCACAGTCTAGAAGAGTGCTAAAGTGTAGCTAATGTGTCATAAATTTTGTGGAAAAATGAACAAATAAATGAATGAAACAACATATATGGCCACTGTTTATCTTATGTTCAATCTATTTTTAACTTCTTTCTAAACATATCAATAGTGGAGTATGTTCTTTAGCTTTTCTTTTCTATTTTCAGTTCTTTTCCTTCTAGATAAGAGCTTCTCAACCTGATCTTCTGTATCCTACTTTTATTCTTTATATTGTGTGATATACTGATTCATCATAGGTCTACATTCTAAGTGTTTCATATTTTTCATTAATATGTCTTTATTTTGACAATGATGACATGAAATTGTATTTTGCAATGTGATATTCTAAAGAAAAATTATCCAGTTTTATTATTTGGTTTTAGATAAAAGTTAAATTCAAGTTAACTCTGTATCTTTTCTAGCTAGATCATTTCACAATAATAAGTTGCCAAATAGTGTTTCATAAGAATTCACTTGATCCTTACTGCAAATCTGGAATATAGGTAGGGTATGAATTTCCATTTTTCTGATGAGGAAAGTGAGGTGCAAAGAGGTGAAGTGAGTGGGTGGCAGGTCTGAGACTTGAACACTAGTCTTCAGTTATTACTTTGTGCATTTGTTTTTCTTTACCATTAAGTTTGTTCCTAAGTATATGTCAGGTTATTAGAATAGAGATTTGGGCTTTCTCCTTCCATACCTAAAAGATGTTTAGTTTTCTTGGCTTGTCAGTAGAGAAAACATTGAAAACAGCAAAAACAACAACAATAAATGGTTCTGTGCCAGGCACTGTTCCAGGTGCTATACATGAATTAACATATTTAAATCCCTATATAGTCCTGAGAGGTTGACGAAATTATAACCATTTTGCAAATGAGGACACTAAAGCAGAGAGGTGTTAAATAACTTGTCCAAGTCCAACAGCTTAAGCAGCAGACTTAGAAATATGAAACAAACAATCCTGCTCTTAATTACTCTCCTAATCTATAATAACAGAAACTTTACTGTAGTTTATAGTTTACTAAGAGCTTTCATATCCATAATCTACTGGGCCTCACTACTACTCTGTGGAGAAGGCAGGCAGGATTGGACAGACAAACAGTATGCCAAGTTTCAGAGCAGTGACTTGGCCTACTTTGCCCAGACAGCAAGTGGCTGAAGTGATACTGAAATTCTTTCTTTTGAAATCTAATTTTACCTCTGTCCTTGGATCATGCTTTATTGCCCATAAATTTATTAGCTCACTATAGCCTTCATGATATGTTTTTTCTTCTCCAGCAATTTACATTATTGTGGGCTTAAAATGTTAATCTATTTATACATCTAAGAACTATTTTGTCTCTTATATTTTGATGTTCCTTGATCATGTCTTTTGCAGCTGAATTGTGATGATTTTAAAAAAGGAGAAAGAGATGGGGATTTTATCTGTCCCGATTTTTATGAAGCTGTTTGTGGCACAGATGGGAAAACATACGGCAACAGATGTGAACTGTGTGCTGAGAATGCGTGAGTATTCTCTGAAGTCGGCTTTCTCCCTAAAACATGTTCTCTCTATAATTATATGACACAGTTTTTCCTACAGTCTTTAAGATAACGATTCATTGTGTGGGAGTTAGCCATTCCTAAATTATTAGTACCACTTCTTTTACTACTCTGAAGACAAATAAAGGTGTATAGCATAACACTTTATATTTTACAAAGCACTTTTATGTATGATTTATCAGATGGTTATCACTTCATGAAGTAGACAGGATAGGGAGATTATACATTATATGTTCATAATCTATAAAATATTATAGATTTTATATTTAAAATGTATAATAAAATATAGATTTAATATAATAAAACAGAGTTAATATTATAATAAAATATAGATTGACTATTTTATAATCTATAAGATATAGATCATATAATTATAATATATAACAGAGTATAGAATACATTTATGTAGACACACATACATATATATGTATATATATACATACATCTATCTATCCATCATCTATCATGTATTTGTTTATGTATGAGTAAATCCTTTTTCACAGAGAATTATTTCATCATCAAATTATGTTTATTAAGTGCTTAATAACATGTAATATTGGCCGGGCGCGGTGGCTCACGACTGTAATCCCAGCACTTTGGGAGGCCAAGGCGGGCGGATCACGAGGTCAGGAGATCGAGACCACGGTGAAACCCCGTCTCTACTAAAAATACAAAAAATTAGCCGGGCGCGGTGGCGGGCGCCTATAGTCCCAGCTACTCGGGAGGCTGAGGCAGGAGAATGGTGGGAACCCGGGAGGCGGAGCTTGCAGTGAGCCGAGATCGCGCCACTGCACTCCAGCCAGGGGGACAGAGCGAGACTCCCTCTCAAAAAAAAAAAAAAAAAAAAAAAAAAAATGTAATATTAAAGTAGATAATTGGGACTTTCAATATTAAATTTCTTCCCATTTCTAAACATTTACCAAATAGCTAAGGCATCTTACTGTCCTATATCTTGTCTGTATTTTGTTCTTTCTCTACCCTAAATGCTAGGTTTGGTTATCAACTGTCTTCACCAACAAGGTGACATACCTGCTTTGCAGGTTCTGGCTTGTGACCTCAATCTTGAATTGTCTGGTCTTAAGGCTTTGCAAATATAAAATCCAATGTTTATATAGGCTAATGAGGGATATTATAATTATTCACTTTCTGAGAATAATTATATTCTGGTGGGAAGTTCTGTGATATTAAGATATCAAGCTTTAGCTCTCCTTGCAATAAATATTTTCAGCAAAGTAAAACTGCGTTAAAACACTCTCATCCTTTGCATGATGGTATTTTCAGAAATGCACTAATTTATGTCCTCAACTCTCAACAAGGGTCAACATAGAGAATCAGAAAACAAACACAGATATATGAAGAACATACAGATTTTTATCAGATATATATTGTGTAGCACAAGTATGAGCATGCTATATATTTAATTCTTACCGTGTCTTTATGTGGGGAATCCCCTTATAAGTCTTTAAATCTCTGGTCCAGGTGTAAGTTTCTCTCCCCTAATTTCTGGTATATTTCTTTGTACTATGCAATGAGAATCATACTTCTCCTTGTGTTGTTTTCCTCACAGCTCTGGCTGCTAGGAGGCTCTATAATAAAATTGAAAATTTGATTTTTATAGTGCTCCGTCAGCTGATATCCTTTGAAATAACTTTCTTTCTTATCATTTTTAAATATTTAGTTTTTTTCTTTATGTTGCTTTTACTAAATTTTTATTGTTTTACAGATATTATCATTGTCATTCGCTTTAACTTTTGACAAATTAGGAAATATCTCTTACATTTGCGGTTCTGTGTTTTCAGATATACTTTAAAGGTCTACTAGACTGAACAAAATTAATTATCAAGACTTTATGTACTTTCCATGAAAAATAAAATACTAGTCTTCATAACCCAAATAAAGAGTAGTATAATGGGATGTTACGTAATACAAAATTTGACTTTGTTTATTTAAAACAACAGAGTTCCTTGGGGACTGAGGGGTATCTATTAGGCAGTTACAAGCTTTACTTTTCCCCATCTTCTGATGTGGATCCCTCCTCTAAATAAAGATTAAAAAAAGATTGCTGTAAATAATACTTACAAGTCTGAATCTTTACCATCTCTTCCATGTTAACTACATTTCTTTGACTTTACGTTATAAACAGTGGTTTTTATTAGAAAAAGTAATGAAATAATACTATGTGGCAGCTGTTTTTGGGAGCAAAGGATAATGACAACACAATGTAGAGCGGTTAGGTTTGAATGGTGGGAAGTTCTGTGATATTAAACTGCTGTGTCTACTAACTTTTGATTCTAGGAAAACCGGGTCCCAAATTGGTGTAAAGAGTGAAGGGGAATGTAAGAGCAGTAATCCAGAGCAGGTGAGGTCAAATGTCAGTGTGATGGGAAATACTGGGAGGCTAACTTCAAATAGGAAGTAGGTGCTCTCTTCTTCCTTCTTAGGTGGGAGCCTTGGAAGGAAGTAATTCTTGCTTTATGTGAAATGGAATACCTAGTACTGCCCACTAATATGACAAAGCTAATTATAGTCTCTGAAACTGGATCACATTACTTTGGTGGTTAGACCTTTCAATCTATTTCTGCTTTCTATTAAAAAGAAGAAGAAGAAGAAATAAAAGGGAAACTACATATGCAGTACACTTCAGTCACTTAGCCTGAGTTAAAACCCTAGCAGTGTCACTTCCTGTTCGGAGAACTTGGACAAATTATTTAACCTAACATGAGATTTGAACTAAATAGATTTTTTTCTATGACACAATTTTGTGAGCCTGTGATGGTAAGGAAAGGGGAAGGAAGAAAGGATCTCATACATGTCACACTTGTCTTCTTCCAGGTGAATGATTTTCCTAATTTTCAAGGTCTGATGCCCTTTTTATAAGCTTCCAGAGCACCTGAGGTTACTTCCACCAAGTCATTTAGCATCATGCTATTTTAAATGTCTCTTTTTATCACCTAGGAGATTGGGAGCAAGTTAATGGCAAGGACTGGGCTCTGTCTGAGTTCTGGCACACAGTGGGTTAGCTGTTTACTAAATAAATGAATAAACAAGTAAAAAAGTCTTTTATTTAACCACATGAATTATAGAGTTCTTACTGAGCTACATCTACACATGAGCTACATCACACAGCTGGTACTGCTCTAAGTGGCCCACAGCAATGTCAGCGGGACTGAGTTCTACAACATTTCTGAAAACCGTGTTATCAGCAATACAATCTTGGTAACTTTCCAGTTCTTTTCCCTGTTCTTCAGGATGTATGCAGTGCTTTTCGGCCCTTTGTTAAAGATGGAAGACTTGGATGCACAAGGGAAAATGATCCTGTTCTTGGTCCTGATGGGAAGACGCATGGCAATAAGTGTGCGATGTGTGCTGAGCTGTTGTAAGTAGCATCTTCCCCTGGTGGACTTGATGATGATGCTCTTGGTTGCTGCCCTGACAATCACTCTGCAGGGAGATAAAATCCTTTTCATGCAATTCTTTGTCTTTACAATGTAAAATAGCCTTTCTCACAGAATGGCTTCTTTTCTTTTTCTTCATATCATTGATTGAAGTTTCTTAAAAGGAGAGAATGGGGTGGTCATGTTAGTTATTAAATTCAAGACTCTTATTTCTTTTAAATTACAGTAATTTGAGAAAGCATAGTGTTTTATAAGGCACAATATTTTAAAATTTAGAAAGCACTTTCTTTTTTTTTTTTTTTTTTTTGAGACGGAGTCTTGCTCTGTCGCCCAGGCTGGAGTGCAGTGGCCGGATCTCAGCTCACTACAAGCTCCGCCTCCCGGGTTTACGCCATTCTCCTGCCTCAGCCTCCCGAGTAGCTGGGACTACAGACGCCCGCCACCTCGCCCGGCTAGTTTTTTGTATTTTTAGTAGAGACGGGGTTTCACCGTGTTAGCCAGGATGGTCTCGATCTCCTGACCTCGTGATCCGCCCGCCTCGGCCTCCCAAAGTGCTGGGATTACAGGCTTGAGCCACCGCGCCCGGCGAAAGCACTTTCTTATGGAATGATCTAGGTCAGTCGTTTGACATCCATTGCTTCATTTGGGCATATGTAGAGACCCTTCCTGAGTAATGTGAGGCTAATTAAAATAATAATAGTAATAATGCCATGTGTCCAAATCTATTTATTAGTTTAAAAGGTGGAACACGAATCATTAGGAAAGGAAGGACTATTGGGTTAATCTTTATCTGAGTGCCTGGCAGTGCTTGGACATTGAAGAGGCAGATGTGGGTAAGATCTAATTAGTCTTTCATATTCTGGCTGTTAAACAATGTTTAGATTATCTAATTCATGTGCCAGCAAGCCTTAAATTGCCATATTTATATCACTGGAACTTTACTGATTAGTAAACATCACACCTGCCTTTGAAAATTACAGTTAGTCCTTGTAGAATTCAAGGACACGTCCATTCAGGTTTATAAAATGGTGATGACAACTGGTTTCCAGACAGGAAATCAGCCTGATTTCCACTTTCTTATCTAGGAGACATGTTCTCTCAGTTTCAAATCTGTCCTAATTCTGTGTTTTTTTTTTCTCTTTATGCATTACGTGAAAAGGGGAATTTGACCTCTCTAACTCCTCGTTTCTTCCTCTGGGGAACTGATATAGCCACACCTATCTCCAGGATGAGATGCTAATCAAATGATAGATGTGAAAGGGGCTTAAAGCTCAATTCAAATGTAGCTTTTATTAACAACTTAGTATTTTTACATGAAAGCAAACAAATACTTTACAAGACATACAATGTTATACTCAAGGGTGTGGATGGCAATGCCTCAAACGCTCAGTTTGGTTTCACCCTTGTCACAGCGTTATTTTAAAGCTCTTGGTTCTGCCTGTTAAAGGGAATTTTCCTGACAATCTTCTGTTTGTCAATCAAGGTGTCACACCCATTCAGTTTTACAGAACAAAGTTTCTAATTGACTGTCAGTGAATCAGTTTCACACCCTTTCTTACTATAGGCAAGAAAGCTAATTTACAGAAAGCAAGTTTCCCAGATCCACTATTGCTGTCTTTCTGCCTTTTCTTATCTTTGGCAATTTCTCTGGCTCAGGCATTGAAGACAGGGAAATGCTTGTCTCTTGTAAGTGGATCATTTTCAGCAAGTCGTAGCAGAGGGTATGAAAGTGTTTAGCACAGGACTGAGGATACTGAAAATATGATTGAGTCATAAACTGACCAACTGTTTACTTTTCTTAACAGTTTAAAAGAAACTGAAAATGCCAAACGGCAGGGTGAAACTAGAATTCGACGAAATGCTGAAAAGGTAAAATGACTCACCAACACAATTTGGTTCTTGTGGTCATAAATATTAACAAATTTATGCCTAAACCTTTGAGTAATGAAATAAAGTCATTGTCTTTTATTATTATATATTTTTCTTAATATCAAAATTCCCCATTGACTGTTCCTGGAATATTAATCATTAGATTCAGATTGAAAACAGCATTTCCTACCTAAGGCTCAAAATGTGCAATTTCCACCCGTGTTTCTCCAGTCCTCCAGCCCCCAAAAGAAGGTATAAGATAGAAAGTTTATACAAACCAAATTCTGCTTAATTTCTAGCAGCCTTCTTTTTGGTTTAGTGTAAACCTATTTTACTCTTAATGAATTGTTTAAAAATGGCAATATAATATAAATTAAACAGGAATAATTTTAAAATAGTGACAGAGTCTTTTAAACACTATATCCACTAGTACATTTTATGTGTAATTAAATTTACAGAAGTTGAAGGTATTCACTTTTCCATTGTGATGATTCTGTTCAGAAAAACCTGCACTTATAAAGGTTTTGGTTCTGCCTAAAAAAAGAAAAGACAAATTTTTAGATTGTGTTTTTAAAAAGTCCTTAAAATTATTTTTTGAAATTACTTGATAATTTAATTATTCAATCTAGTATAAAAAGTTTTGAATAAGCACTTTAGGTAATACAGCCTGGATTTCTTAAATAACCTACTTTCAATGAGAGGGATAGTAGTTTCTTTGCTAAATGGCTAACCTTTTGTTGAGAAGTCAGAACACCTGAGTTTTAACCTTGGTTTTTGTCATGCTCTGGGTGTGGGAGACTAAGTAAATAATCATCCTGGGCCTTAATTTCCTTGTCAGCAAAATAAAGAGGTTGGATAAATGACCTGAATTTTACCTTCCTGTTGGACTGTGATTCTACATCTTGCACACTTTTGTGCGAATACAAGTGCACTCCTTTTTGAAGATCGTAGGGCTTATGTTTTCCTAAAGGAAGAAACAAGACCACCTTTTGGTAGTCAAGAGCTAGCCCTTCAGTTCATAATGCTTATTTAATGAAGCAATGCTCTCACCCTAAATAGGGTGTTAAAGGTTTACATTTAGGAAAACTAAGTAGAACCATCTACAGTTTATGCAACACTTGCCAAGGATTGAAAAGGAATTCTTTTGTGGTGGTTGTTAAATTTCAGTCTAAAACTTTGGGTCATCCTGTGATAGTTAACATTTTATTGCTTCGTAAACACAGAGAGTTGTTTTCCTTTGTTTTTCATCAGGTCTCTCTGTGCTTCCCTCTTCCTCTCTGTGGCTAGGGTCATTGTTTTGGTGGGGTCACTGGGCATGATGGTGTGAATAGGACTGCTTTATTGTGATGGCTCAATATGTTCCCTATAATTAACTTGTCACTAGGTGGCATACACAGTGTTTCTTCAGAATCTCCTTGGATGAGTCACAACTTATAAACTGAAATTATCATTGTTTCTTTTATGAGAATCATTGAGCATTAATTTTTTATGCCGTGCTATGATTATCAGGTGACTGTCTTCTGCGTCTCCATTTCTAGATTGTTACAAACATGAAGTTTGGAGCACATCCATTGCTCCTCCAAAAATAAATATCTTCTTAATAGGAAGCAGTTAGGATTCTCTGTTAAAGCATCCCAATGGAAGTTGATTTTTTTTTTTTAAAAACCAAAGAACGCTAGATTTAGAAAAGATCCTACAGAGCATCTGTTCCAAAAACCTCATTGTAGAAGTAGTAACGTTGTGTTTCCAAAGGAGAAGGGACTTTACTGTGGTCTCCCAGTTGGGTGAGAGGCACAGTGGCCCAGGTCATTTGACTCCTAACCATGCTCTTTATGCCCATGTTTTCTTGCCTGAAATGGAATGATGAAGGTCACACAGTTGAAAAGAAAGTTATAGACCAAGATTTTTTGTAGGTCATATTATAGTACTATATCCCACCACAAAATGTTTAATGACGTAGAGATCCCCAAGCCTAGAGTAGCTTAGAGTATCACTTTTTTTGTAAAGTTTAGCCCTCATCACATGGTAGAGTTTTCAAAACACAGAAAGTAGCCTGAAAGTATTGAACCAAAGCATCAGGAAATCTGAAAACAAATCTTTCTTGGATTTTTTTTTTTTGGGGGGGGTGGGAGAGTCACTCCTTTTTTAGCTCTTCTAAATCAGTATCAGTCTTGATGATCTATCCATCTAAGGTGAGGGTGAAAGGAAATTAGATCTACTCTCTCTCTGCAATGTCAGAAATGATCATGGATAGAGAAGGCAGAATACACAAAAATTATCCACAGATCCATAGAGAAAAGCAACTAAAGTAAATGTAACACTGTTGGATAGCATCTTGTTTCTTTATACTTACAAACTAGGTTGAATTATTCTTGACTTGATCCATATTAAGTCACTTTTAGACATCTCATCTTCTCACAATTGTGTGTGTGTATGTGTGTGGATTTGGCTGCTGCGTTTTGTTGTGTTTGTGCTGGAAGCTCATGAAAGAGACCCCCGGAAGCCTACTGATTTGAAAGTTAAAAAGAAATACTCAGTTTTAATCCAAGAAAACTCTTGATCAGCCTTATTTTTTCCAAGGCTCTTTTTTACCTTATAATAAACATACCACATAATGCATACAAGTGCCAAGTAGTTGACAATATAATTACTATTTCTTAGTAGTTCTCATTCATATGTTGTATGTATTTGCCAACTTCTAGACCTGATGTTTTGTGGTAATAAATCTATTATAAAGTTTCTAGATGAAAAAGTAGAAAAATGGTAAATAAAATTACGTGTTGACTTGATGTGGTGGTTCACGCCTATAATTTCAACACTTTGGGAGGCCAATGCAGGAAGATTACTTGAGCCAAGTAATTCAAGACCAGCCTGGGCAACATGATGAGATCCAGTCTCTACCAAAAAAGAAAAAAATTAGCTGGGTGTAGTGGTGCATGTCTGTAGTCCCATTAATTACGAAGCTGAGGTGGGAAGATCTCTGAGCCTAGAGGTTAGAGACTTCAGTGAGCTATGATCACTCCCCTGTACTCCACCCTGGGCAATACAGCAAAATCCTGTCTCAAAATATAAAACATCCTGAAATGAAATGAAGTGAAATAAATATAATTGTCTTTTCAAAGGATTTTTGCAAGGAATATGAAAAACAAGTGAGAAATGGAAGACTTTTTTGTACACGGGAGAGTGATCCAGTCCGTGGCCCTGATGGCAGGATGCATGGCAACAAATGCGCCCTGTGTGCTGAGATTTTGTGAGTATAGAAGCAGTTTTTTCAAAGTGACTCAAAAGGTCGAAGTGTAGATTGATTGGATTGATGAGTAAAAATAACTCTGAAAGGAAGCTTTATTGTTGAGAACCATTTAAGCAGTTTTATGTCCACAAATCATAATGCCACCTAGTGAGTAGGTGCTACTGATGTTTGTCTATTTCTGAGGACAAATGGATTCCATTTTCCAGTTGAAATATTGACTTACAACATACTTCTTAACATTCGCCTGTGACCTTTGTGAACCTCTTTGTGAACTAATTCTAGTATAGAATAGGGGTAAAAGCAGGTACCAAGACTTTGATTGTTTTTCTTAAGTAATTATCCCATAGTAACAGTGTTGATGGAACACTCTTAGATACTTCAGGTTTACAGATTAATTGGATTAGTCTTATCTTTTTATCTGGGACATATGACCTTGGGAGAAGGGCAGATCTCACAACATGCAAATTATCGCATTTATGAAGATATCTTAGATGACATCTCATGACACTTCCGGCTTCTCGAGCTCTACAAGCCCTTTCCTGTATCCTGTCCTATGCCAGTTCCTCCCAGTCTTGGCCAGCTGATGTCCCCTCCTCTTGTAGATTACATTTCAGATTATCTTTCCTTGGATAAGAACTCCTAAAGTCCCTCCCTAATTGAAACTAAATTCTCATAATCCTTAGTAATTGTCTTTTATAACCACCATCACAGTTGGCAATTATACAATTATTTTTCCAAGTATTTGTTGACTTTCAGTCTCTTCTACCAGCCTCAAGAACTACAAGAGGGCAGGGTATGTGTTTGTATTATATACTCCTGCATACCCAGGGCCCAGCCAACGCATGCTCAAAACACTATAATTACACACTAAATGATGAGTGAATGAATGAATGAAGATATGAATGAGGATCCCCCACTCTCAAAAAGCTTAAATTCAGTAGCAGAAATAAACCATGGACATGTGCACATATTTATATATTGCAAAATAGAATAAAAACCGTTGCATAAAAGAAGACTATTCAGATACAAAAACACAGCAATACACGTAGAGCTCATTTGTATTTGGGACCTGGAACGTCTTCTTCAAAAAGGTAGAATTTAAGCTGAAGAATTTTAAATTTCTTTTAAGAAAGGGAGATGAGAAAAAAGATCATTTAGTGGAAGGAAATGGTATAATGGTGAAATTAAAGGGTCTTTTGGGGGATTTGAGGTGTTTTTAAAGTGTTTGTACTAAAGCTCAGGACAACTTAGATATTTTTCCATCTGTACCTAATGACTGTTTTGTAACATGAAGATCAGAAGCCTCTCTACTCATATATTTTATTTTTTCCAGCAAGCGACGTTTTTCAGAGGAAAACAGTAAAACAGATAAAAATTCGGGAAAAGCTGAAGAAAAAACTAAAGTTAAAAGAGAAATTTTGGTGAGAATCAGTTTGATCACTCTAGTTACAACTTGTGTGTGTGGGGTGTGTGTGTGTGTGTGTGTGCAGGGTATGTGTGAGTGAGAGTGCATATTATGTAGTATGCATTTTCAATATTGTTTAATATTTTCCACACTACTAGTAGGTTTACTGGAAACTAATTTATAGTTATTGTTTTCTGAAACTTAGATTTAAAAATTATGGCATTACAATTTCTAGCTGTGTATGGAGGAAATTAATCAAGTCACATTAATAATATAGTTTTGCACTCGTAAATGTAGGTGATATATCAAAACATTGAATTCAAAGTGTGACATGTATTCTTTGATGTGTGGTAGCTATTGTGAGGGTATTTATTTCAAAAATAATATCAATGTTGAATTTTAATGTGCTTCCTTTTAAATTATACTGTGCTCTGCTTTCTAAGCATCTTTTAGCTAGTCACCTGACTGTTTTTCTGCTGCTACCCTCTTAGTTCAGACACTTAATAGTTTTCTTTTGCATTGATGTATTGGCATCGTGCCTGGTCTGTACACTGTCGGTCTCCATCTTTCTCAATCTTCAAGATTTAATTCATCCTCCATGTTGTTTTCATATTTCATAGAATATGAAAACAAAAAACTGTGGTTCCACTAGTCAGTGATGCTATAAAATTCCAATGTTTGAAGATATTCTAGAGTATATTCAGACCATTTCACTTCCTATAGAAACCCTAACTTATTTCTTGCAGACAGTTTTCCAGACTTCTATGATGTGCAGTCAACAGTTCTCCTAAGTAAGCCACTCCATCAGGCCACCTTCTTCCTGTATAACTCCTTCCTCCC
>NC_045437.1:142675987-142685017 GCF_002776525.5 Piliocolobus tephrosceles | reverse complement strand
CTTTCTTTCTTTCTTTCTTTCTTTCTTTCTTTCTTTCGTTCTTTCTCATTTTATTTCTTTTTTTTTTCTGTCACCCAGGCTGGAGTGTAGTGGTGGCATCATGGCTCACTGCAGCCTTGACCTCCCACTCTCAAGCTATCTTCACACCTCAACTTTCCAAAGGGCCAAGATTACAGGCATGAGTCACTACACCTAGCCTAAGCCTCATTTTGAACTGCTTTCTTCCCCTTGGTCCTAGGTTACCAAGTTCTTTTAATTTTAATACTCAAATATCTGTCAACTACTATTTTATCATTTATTTCCAATTTTTCTCCTTCCTTCCCTTTCTTCCTTTCCTTTCTCCTTTTTATTTTTCTCCTAATCTATCTCCCTATTCTTTTTTCTCTTTTCCTCCCTCTTTCTCTTTCTGTCTTTTTTAAATAATATAATTAGTGTCTTTAACGTCATTCCCTGATCAATCAAATCCTCCACACATCTGGTTGATAATCTTTGTAAAACAAAGATTTGATTTTGCCATTTTCTTCTATAAACATTTACAATTTTCCCATTGCCTAAGAGTAATATCCAAATTCCTTTGAAAGTTTAGTGGTCTTCGATTTTCAAGGTCTCCTTTTGACCATTTCCCAAATATTCTTCTCTTTATCCAACTAATTATTTAGCCACTATATTCATAAATATGTTAGTTACCTAAAAATAACATGTTCTTTCATGCCTCTGTGTGTTTGTCCATTTAATTCCTCTTGGATGGCCTTTTTACCACATTATGTTCCCAAATACATTCTCAAGATAGAACTTAGACATAAGTTCTCTGAACTTCCATGAATTATTCTTTTCATTGTACTTGTACACTCTTAATTCATACTAGTGTTATATTTCTTAGCTTTTTATATTGTACTTACTTATCCTTTCCATTTGACTAATAAAGAACATAAATATAAATAAATCATATTTCTATTTATATATTCCTAACTTAAACATTCGTTGAAGATGTAAATGGATATTACAAGGAGAGAAATATCACAATTTTTGGATGGGCCTAAATATTAAAAGTTTTATTTTTCATCCTTAATTTCTCTTTTTCAATTTCTTTGTAAAATAACATTTAACATTCATACATAGAAAACAGAACTATATCTAAACTTTTTCATATTCCTTATTCAGAAACTCTGCAGTGAATATGAAAATCAGGCGAGGAATGGAATACTTTTCTGTACCAGAGAAAATGACCCTATTCGTGGTCCAGATGGGAAAATGCATGGCAACTTGTGTTCCATGTGTCAAGCCTACTTGTGAGTATAGATTTTTTAGAATGTCAAAGAAAGAAAGGATCTTGCAGGTAATTTAATAGAAACAGCTTGTTTCGTAGATGGGGAAACCGTGGCTCAAGACAGGGAAGTGAGTTGAATACGTTACCTGGAAAAGATCAGTAATAGAGCTGGGAGTAAGTACCTAGAGTTGTTGGTTGTAAGAAGACTTGTTCCTCTGGCACTCCCTCTTTTAGCACTGGAATGCCCTGACAAACATGAACTTGTACAAATATTAGTTGCTCCCTCGCTCCTGAAACTTCACATGTTAGCTAGCCTGTTTTAGCAATTTATAGGTATCTCATCTTCCATGGGAGTTAAGAGTCCAAAGCTCGAGCTTAATGTAGAAATGGAATAAAGTCAAATGTCCCATGAAACAACACAAAACTCCTATAAAATTACAGTGGGTATTATTTTATGTAATGTAACGTTTCTCAATAAGTTAGAATGGACAGTTTTCTTTCAAACTTTAAGAAAGCTCTCACTTTTCTTGGCTGAGCTCAAATTCAGTATTTAACTTATATTTAGAATCTATGGCTTTTTTTGTTTTGATTAACAGCTATATATTGTTGTAATATCATCAGTTAACTGCACATACTGTGCAATTCCATTGTACAAAGCAAATTTAGGCTTATTTGTTTTATCAATATATGGAAATTATTGTGGTTTTTTTTTTTTTTCACATCTTGTCCTTTAGATGAAACAGCTATGAGTAAGCAAAATATTTAAGTTTAAAGCAAAGCTAGGGTACACATGGTGTGGTAGATAGACCATGGTCTTGAGGGAGGAGACCTTGGTTGTAGTCATATCCTGAGATGTAGCCAAGGCCCCCTCTACCTCTCATCTTCTCTGATTAACAAGGGGATGAGTAGATGTGCTTTGTTAAGGCCACTTTCAGCCTCCAGGTTATGTCACCATGATTTTAGTTTTGGTGCCTCTGTTATGAACATTGATGATGATCCTTTTCTTACTATAGGCAAGAAAGCTAATTTACAGAAAGCAAGTTTCCCAGATCCACTATTGTTGTCTTTATTTCAACATTAAAAAGACATTTTGAGGAAATCAGAGCACCATACTATCTTGGAGGATATTTTGTTGCTTCTCATTGATACATAGTGATAAAGGGACAAAATTGCTCCAGTCTAAGGAGGGAGAAATGTTAACAGTGCAAGGATGTGGAGAAATCATGGCATGTGTTTGTTCCTAATGGATCTGCTTCTTTTTCCCTCTTATTCAGCCAAGCAGAAAATGAAGAAAAGAAAAAGGCTGAAGCACAAGCTAGAAATAAAAGAGAATCTGGAAAAGCAACGTCATACGCAGTGAGTAGAATCCATCCGAAAAATCCTACTTGGTGCTATAATTTGAACAAATTTTAAGAACCTAAAGGGTGAGATTTTGCCCTGCAGAAATCCCCAGAATGTCTTAACTCTTCAATCTGGGGATGGTATTGAGATAATTTATATGGGAAGATTGATCTATTCTTGCTGATTCAAAACTAACTCTGCAAAAACAAAAACAAAAACAAAACAAAACAAAAAACAAACAAAAAAACACAATTGTTTAAAAGCTGAAAAACTGAGTTCTACTTCTAGTTTTATCACTTACAGACTGTTAGCTTTTGCCAACTACTTTCCAGAGAAATTCTACATGTATGCTTTCTACATATGAGTTTCTGATATTTCACGTCTAATTTGAGATAAAAATACCTTGATTACCCCCAAAGCATGATTTTTATCCCTGAAATATTACAATATTAGTTTCCAAAGCCTTGGCTCAGTTATCATCCCCAACGGTTTTGATGATAAAAGTCTCCTAACTTTCCCTCTGGATTCTGTCCTTTCCCTTGTCCAACCAGTCTCCCTAACATAGTTTGAGTAATGTTTCAAAATGTAAATAAGATTTATATTTACATTTTGAAATAATATTCCTTTACTTAAAACCCACAAGCAGCTCATCATCAAATACAGGATATGCTTTAATCCCATTCTCTCTCCTCTTATTTGTACCCTTATCTCCATTCAGAAAATCATGCTCTGCTATGTGCCATGGGTTTTCCTACCTGTGTTTTTCAGCTAATTTTATTTTCATAAACCTGTGTGCGTATTTCCCAATTCATTTTTTTGCTCAGTCAAATCCTATTTACACTTCCACAGTCTCACCTAAGTTGTTCTTGCTCCCTGACATCTTCCCTGGTTTCCACAGTCAGATTTCATGGCTCCAGCCTATGAGTTCTCAGATTTCTTGCACCCTGTATGTTTGTACTTATTTTATTCTGTTTAGATTATAGTGGAATTTGCTTACATATTGCATGTATTATATCGACACATTGTGCTATGTTTTATTTTTTCCTATCTCTTAGCGTATGATGTTTTTCTTGTTGTTGAATTGAATTTTACATCTGAGAAAAACACAATTAAAATCCTCTGCTCAAGGAGCTGCAACATTAGTTTCTGCCAATGTAGATGTTTGAACCTTCTGCTTTAAGTAGAAATGAAATATATGGCCAACTTACTTCTTCTGTCTTGGCAGGAGCTTTGCAGTGAATATCGAAAGCTTGTGAGGAATGGAAAACTTGCTTGCACCAGAGAGAATGATCCTATCCAGGGCCCAGATGGGAAAGTGCATGGCAACACCTGCTCCATGTGTGAAGTCTTCTTGTGAGTAGCCCTGCAGCTGGGAACATGAGGAATGATTTTGTTCTGTCTATTTCATTTCCATGTTCAATCATGGGAGGGCCACTTCAACATAAAAATGAAAGAATTAAAGAATATTTAGAGAAACTGTCTGATTGGAAACATGTATTTGAAAATCCATGTCCTTTGAAGATTGTTAAGACCTCACACTTAAGCAAAGAGACAGTCACAATCTTGAAATACTCAAGTAGTTTTGGTTTTTAAGTGTGGAAACAGGACAAGTTCTAACTTATCTCCGTGAATAAAAGTGAGGCCAACGGACCAATGGATGAAAGCCCTGGAAGACAGGTTCCAACTGGATCCCAGGAAGAACTTCCTAACACTTTGAGGGTTTCAAAGATGGATGATTTACCATGAAATTCCAAGGATGATATAAGTACAGGCTTTACAGGCAGATTAAAGCAAAGGCTTGAGAGTCATTAGAGATACAGTAATGAGCACTGGAAATTTAGAAAACCATCTCTGGACTAGAATTTAAATCCCAAGTCTGTACCTATTATTTCTACATCTTCAGGCGAGTTATGCATTCTGTCTGTCAATTTATTTGTATGCTGGGGCTATAATAGTAGTTTTATAATGCCATTGTGGGGATTTCACAGTGCAAGCACGGGATTAGGCACATCACATTAAAACAATTTAATCATAGTTAAGTGTAAAATTAAATTACATTTGAGATCACTTCTAATATGGAGATTTGATGATTTTTACTCATCTCTTCTTAACCATTCTTTTTCAGCCAAGCAGAAGCAGACGAAAAGAAAAAGAAGGAAGGCGAATCAAGAAACAAAAGACAATCTAAGAGTACAGCTTCTTTTGAGGTGAGTGTATCTCCTCCAACAACTCAGAGGGATATGGCCCTGAGGCTCCACAGATCATGTTCAGGGACCACGTACATTCCTTAAAACTGTATGAAACAATTGTATAGTTTGTGTTTTCGTGTGTGTTTGCATGTGTGCAGTTATACATATGCATATGTGACTATTTCTTGGTTGATGGGTTGTTTTCATCACTTAAAAAATCCATGCCTTCAAAGTTAATCATTCTAAAATAAGCCAATTGCTAATCCTCATTTAAGAAAAAAAGTACAAGCTTTCACTATTTTGCAATCTGATTCAACCTATGTTCAACACCTTCAACTTCCCTCCTCAATTTCACAGGAGTTGTGTAGTGAATACCGCAAATCCAGGAACAACGGACCACTTTTTTGCACCAGAGAGAATGACCCCATCCAGGGCCCAGATGGGAAAATGCATGGCAACACCTGCTCCATGTGTGAGGTCTTCTTGTGAGTAGAGCAGTAGCCCCATAGCATATGAGGATTGAGCAGTGGGAATTTTCATGGGAAGTTTTCAAACCATTGTGAATAATACATTTTCTTCTTCAGTATAGCTTTCAGTTTTGGGTGTCATATTTAAGTGGACTAAAAACAAACTACAGCAACAATAAAACAAGTGGAGGGCTTTCTATTGTGATATAAGAGATACACAATAAGCCAGACACAGAAAAACGTATAATGTGTGACCTCTCTTATATGTGGGACCTAAATAAAGCTGACTAAGAGTAGAGAGTAGGATGGTGCTTACCAGAGAATGAGGGTAGATAAGGGTGAGGGTTGGGAATGAGGAAATGTTAATCAAAGGGTGCAAAGTTTTAGTTAAGCAGGAGGAATAAGTTTATAGGATGTACTGGACAGCATGGTGACTACAGTTAATAATAATGTATCGTATATTTCAAAAATATTAAAAAAGTAAATTATAAATGTCCTTACACCTTTCCAAAAAAGATAAGTATCAAGAGACAACTATGTAAATTGGTTGATTTAATCATCACAATGTATACATATACCAAAACATTACACTGAATTCAATTAATACATGCAATTATTATTTGTCAAGGAAGAACACAAGTTAAAAAAGTGAAGTGCAGAATAATTTCTTCTATGACATTTAAAAAGTAACCTAGAATCATTCACCCAGAGAAGAGAATACTTCATGATAATTATACTAATTGCTTTTAGTCTTTTGAAAACATTCTCAGATGAAATAGGAAATACATATGATTACATGTAAAATATTACAATGCATGGAAAATTTGTGAGATTTTTTTGTTCACTATCTTTCTTCCTACTTATTCTGTGTGATTTTAAGGAATATAATGAAAATGGAAAAGAACTATGGGAAGAAAGATTTGGGCTCATGATGAAGATTGACTTTGTAATGAAGCAGAGAAAGACAAGAATGGAGATTTTATTATGTAGGAGTTGGGAGTCTATTTATAAGGTGCCTAAAATAGGTCTTTAGAATGAATGTCATGGTATGGCCAGCCCTTCAAAAGCATGACTAGGCTTTTCTTAAACTCTTGATTTTTGACTAAAAAAAAAAAAAAAAACCCCATTTTATTTCCCATGTGCCAAGAATCTTAGAAAGGACTTAATTTACTTAGTCTTCCCATAGAGAAAGTAATGTAATCCAGCATATTTTCCCATAGCATTTGACGCTTGGAGCACTAAAAATCTATTAGACGGAAAGTTAAGATGATGACCATATAATGATCACAGCAAATGTCTGTTGAATGCATATAATTATATGACACTTGCTAAGAGCTTTGCTACCTAATCTCATTTAGTCTTCACAACAACCATATGAAATAGATGAAACCAGATAAAAAGCAAAAACAAAAACAAAACTAAGGCCCAAAACAGTTGAGAATGATGGAGAAGTCAGGATAGGATATGGGACTTATAGCTGAAGAAAAAGTTAATGTATTTCTTGATGTGGGATATAATCACTTAGCAAGGCCTTTCAACCTGTTTTTTGTTCTCCCTTACATTAATCTTTCAGTAGCAGGAAACTAATTCTGCCACTTAGTGATTATCTTTGCTACCTCCTCTGACAATTTTCCATTGGGGAAAGAAAATGCTGCTTAAATGTTTTAGTCAACTTAGACTTGTGATAAAGGTTAGATCAGTTTTCATATAAAGATGTATGAACAATCCCATAATTTTGGATCTATTTTAGTCAGTTTATTTCATAAATATATATATTCTTTATTGAAAAGAAATAACCTTTGTCACCTCATGTTTTATAGATATGTTAACAAAGGTGACTGATTTTTTTGAGAATTATTCTGTGTTTCACACTTTCATACCATGTAAAAAAATCTTTTCAACTTTCAAAAAATTTTAGTTTGATCTATGTGCAAGTCTTTTGCTGATTGGGACACATTAAAACATTTTCACAAATTATGTAATTTTTTCTACATTTTGAACTATTTGTGTTATCTATCTAATTATGTTGCGTATCCAGTCCACGAAGCTCAATTTGCAACACTGTTAGTTATCCAAAATGTAACAGCTATCACTTTCAGTTCATTTCCATCCTATGCCTAGTTTTGGAAGGAAAGTTTCCTTTCAATAATGACAATAATGATGATATCAAACCCTTATAACAATTGTACCAATTATTTTATTATGTACCAGGTATTGTTCTAATTGCAATACATGTAGCAACTCATTTAATGTTAATAACATTCCAATAAGAAAGGTACTTTTATTACCTCTTCTATTTCTTGTTCACACACACTTAAAGATGAGGAAAGCACAGAGAGGTTAAGGTACTTCTTGTTTTCCTCATAGAATTTGGCTCCAGGGTCTTTCTGCCACGCTATACTGCCTCTCAGAAGATAAAATATTACCTCTCTATAAAGAGTAATCACACATGCAAAAGAATCAGCAAATAAGAAAGTACTATTGCAGTACATATACTGGGAAGTTAAACAGGTTTACTCCCTAATTCGGAGGCTTTCTCTTGCACACCATTCTCTTGAGGTAGAGTGAACCATAATTGTTTATTGTCTAATAAAATTATAAACTACTATGGGTGGATATTTGGCATTGTTTGAGAATAGTCAAAACAATAAATGATCAAGCTATGAAAGTTAAGGATCTATTCTACTATATTAAGATCCATTTCTGGCCGGGCACAGTGGCTCACACCTGTAATCCCAGCACTTTGGGAGGCTGAAGCAGGCAGATCATGAGGTCAGGTGTTGGAGACCAGCCTGACCTGCATGGTGAAACCCCATCTCTACTAAAAATACAAAAAAATTAGCCGGGCATGGTGGCACGTGCCTGTAATCCCAGCTACTCAGGAGGCTGAGGCAGGAGAATGGCTTGAACCCAGGAGGTGGAGGTTGCGGTGAGCCAAGATGGCGCCACTGCACTCCAGCCTGGGTGACAGAGTTAGACTCCGTCTCAAAAAAGAACAAAAAAACCAGCAAAGACCCATTTCTTCTCTCTTTTTTCTTTTCGGTTTCTTACAGTCAACAAGAAGAAAGAGCAAGAGCAATGGCCAAAAGAGAAGCTGCAAAGGTAATATTCTCAGGAATGCTGATGCTGTGTCCTGACATTTTTCATTTCTTTACAATTCTTTACTTATCTCATTAGAATAAATGTTTTTTTGCTTAATTTTCATGCCTGAAACAAATGAAGAACATTTTTAACCTGAACAAAAAGGGTCTTGCTTAGAAGTGTCCAGGGTACCAATTTTATTTCATAATTATTCAAATTTTGAGGTTTATTTCATAAAAAGTGGAATGTTAAGTTTTTGTAATGAATTTTCCCCATATTTGGCTTTTATTAGATTTCTCTTGTTAGGGTATTAACTTATGCCATTTACTAATTTCAATTTACATTATTCATATCTCTGTTATTTGAAATAGAGAGTATAAGATCTCAATCATTCTAATTTACAAAACAAAAGCACATATATTATCATATTTGAGCTTTGTCACCACCCAGCTATGGAGCAAGTAGTAGTTTTCTTGCACCCAATTAAGTTCATTAAGTAGGGCCTCTGACTTTCCGGTTATTTTTAGTCCACTCTCCATGTTTTTACAATTTTATGCATAGCAGAGCCAAATTTATCTGTGTGGAAGTGTTGAATTATTCTCATGTAACAGCTACATACAAGATTTATCTTCCTTTATTTTCTTTCTTTCTTTCTTTCTTTCTTTCTTTCTTTCTTTCTTTCTTT